>NW_027176207.1:18880250-19335250 GCF_023055335.1 Clinocottus analis | reverse complement strand
AAACATGCTGACAGAGTGGGGGGGGGGGGGGGGGGGGTCAGAGTGTAAACACAACTCAATCCTGGGAGGCCATGATGTGTCCTTTTGTGCGCCGGGCAGTCAGAGTGGGTGGAGAGCGTTTTTCTTGGGAGCTTGCGGAGAGATTAACGCCGCCGCCGTCTTTGGTCAGTGTCTTCGGTCGTCGTCTTCGGTCGTCGTCTTCGTTTCTGTGGCCGTGGAGCGATGGTGGAGCGATGGTGGAGCGATGGTGGAGCGATGGCGGAGCGATGGCGCAGCGGGCGGCGCTTTGTTCGTTCCTCATTGCCCGGTGGCGGAAAGGTCGCGGGTCAAGATGGAAAACATCTCGTAAAATAAATGAAAACACGCTGTGAGAAAACATTTTATTGTTTTTAGTGTCGATATCGGCTCAATTTGCCAAACATGGTATTTTTATGTAATTTTATTCAGCAGCGTTTCCTCGCTTTGGAAGAAATCCGGGTCGATAGTCTCACTGTTGCAGTAGAATAATGAACTATTTTACCTGCAGTGTCTCGCTCACTTACTATTCGTGCTAAAGTGTATTAATATCACGTTAGCATTATAAAGATGATCATAGCTGCCACATCACCACTCAGACTAATTCAAACTGACATTTGTTAAGTTTGTTACGTTTTTTTTACGTTTGTTACGTTTATAACGTTTATTACGTTTGTTATGTTTGTTACGTTTTTCTACAATTGTTAAGTTTACGTTTGTTACATTTGTTAAGTTTGTAACATTTGTTAAGTTTGTAACATTTGTTAAGTTTGTTAAGTTTGTTACGTTTGTTATATTTGTTGCATTTGTTAAGTGTGTTACATTTGTTACATTTGTTACGTTTGTTACATGGTTTCTGTTCTCATTTATATTTAGTTAGCATACTCACCACGATGTTTTCCCTAAACCTGTAACAAAGTGGTTTTGTAAACCTCACTGAGCTCTTTACTGCAGTTGATCATCATGAATCTGATCATAACCGCGATAAGGAAGTGGCGTTAAATGACAAACAAAGCAGCAACGCACCGCTTTTCTTTTCATTTCCTATCGAAACGTGTCTTTTCCACGGTCTTCATCTCTGGATCCCCTCCTCTCGTCGTGCGGTGGCCTTCCTTCCTCTCTGACAGCCGATCAGCAGCTTTGGGTTTCGGTTACAGACGGATGATCTTCCTCTTCGGCCACAGACTCGAAGCCACGACCGCAGAGAGAGAGAACCCCTCAAGACAAACGACGTCCGCGTTACACGGCTGAGCTGCAGAGTCGCTTCACCGCCGCCGACTGTCATACCATCCGCTCCGCCGCTCTCTTCCCATCATCCCTCAGTGTCACGCTGGACAAGGGAAGAAGAAATGCTTCTGGAGGTCTAGACATCGCTGACATTCTCTCCTCGCCATATGCTACTGCTCATCAACGTTGCTAAGTCTTCAATCAATTAGATTTTCTATTTTTCTCTCCTTACGTTCCTCTCCACTGATTGTGTTTCATGAATGCGTGTGAAGCGGTTGCTGCTTTGAAGCGGTGGTATCGGTTGGAGGAATAATAATGCTGACACGGCACAGCTCCGAAGACAGTCTTCCCCAGCGTCGCATTCCTCGGCCCTGATCATGTTTCAGATGCGCTTTCATTTTGACGTCGGGAATCAACTTCAATGACGGGGCTGTAACGTGGTTTTATTTAGATCACAAACCAGCTGGAAAAGACGTGTGGAACCAGACGACAACGCTAGAGAAGAAGACTGGAAACTAGAGATGGAGACATGAAATCCTGTTGACAATGTTTACTGAGGGAATAAATCAAGAGAGAAGTAGAGTCATTTATATAGACTTCTATACAACCAGAGGAGTCACCCCCTAGTGGTCAATAGAGAGAATGCAGCTTTAACACATGAAGCAAAGACTTCTATACAACCAGAGGAGTCACCAACTGGGGGTCAGGTGGTAGAATGCAGCTTTAACACATGAAGCAGAGACTTCTATACAACCAGAGGAGTTGCCCACTGGTGGTCAATAGAGAGAATGCAGCTTTAACACATGAAGCAGAGACTTCTATACAACCAGAGGAGTTGCCCACTGGTGGTCAGTAGAGAGAATGAAGCTTTACCCCATTAAGCATAGACTTCTATACAACCAGAGGAGTCACCTACTGGTCGTCAGTAGAGATAATGCAGCTTCAACACATGAAGCATAGACTTCTATACAACCAGAGGAGTCGCCCCCTGGTGGTCAGGTGGTAGAATGCAGCTGTAACACATGAAGCAAGGACTTCTATACAACCAGAAGAGTATCCTCCCGCTGGCCTTTAACAGTAGTGGGTCCTTCTGCTCTTAAAGCAACACACAGGGTTAATTTAAGTCCCGGCACTGATATCACTGATTCAAGAGTCTCGTATCAGTGCAGCGACGTGAGCTCCCGTCTGTTGGTAAATGTCTGTTATTTGTATGTTTGTTCTCACGAATGAGTGTTTGTGTTGTCGTGCTGCTAACTGGGCGACAGCGCACCGCGCTCTGGTTTCAAATTGATTCAGCTGCATGTTTCTGAGGATTAGAGCCAGTAGCCAGCCAGTCTAGACTGGTCTCCAGTTACACTGGACGCACACAATGACTGGGACGCAGACAGAGGGGACACCATGGACAATATGCCTAATGGGCGGGGTGTGTGTCTGTTTGTATGTGTGTGTGTGTGTGGGAGAGAGGGCTGTGGGGGGTTGTTATGTGTTTCTTTAGTTGTGTTTGAGTGTACAGTTAGGGTTTGGGTTTGTTTTTTTTTAAATATAATAACACCTAATATTTACAGGTGTAAGCGTCTCAAATTTATTTATTTAATGTTTTTATATTTTTCAAAATAACTTATTTGCAATCTTTTTTGCTGTAGAATAAATTCTACAACTTGTTGATAGAAACAAAACCGCCATTTTTTTTTTTTTTTAACTTCAAAGCAAGTTTAGGAATAAGTCATGATTTTATACTTTATATACTTTTTATGTACGACATTATTAAATAATTAATTGATTTAATGACTTCATATCTGTGACTTATTGTACATATTCATACAATAGCACTGAGACTCTTCCTCTGGTCTTGAACGAGACGTCTCGACACAACTGATTAAATAAAGTGTAATATTACGTAACATTCGTAACCTTTGTGACATCTAATCTCAGAAGAAAGTCAACACTTTTCTCCTCCGTGAAAACGCCCGTCATCAAATACACTGTACGTATTCTCTCCATCATCAAATGAGCCCATTTCCTGTCAGACCACCTAGTCTTCCTGGAAGCCATCGTCTTAATGGGAATCAGCCTCCTGATGCCTGCCACTCCGCTGAATTACAGCACTCCATTAACTCTGATGAAGCCTTCTCTAATTGTCGGTATTTCCCTTTTTTTAAACCCCTTTCTTCGGTAAAGAATAGAAGGCAAGAACAGAAGGAGACGGATAAATACAGAGGAGAGACTCAAAGATGATCCATTAAGACACCACAAGCAAAAAAGATAAAAGATAAAGATAAAAGATAAAATACAAGGTGTTTGTTTTACTACTTTGTCTGTTTGGCATTCCCTAATGTGTGCAAATGTATCACATATTTCATGAGACTATGCCTCATTTTTATTTAAAAATACAATATCAGATTGTCTTAACATAAGTAATCACCTAAAGAAGTTTTATGATATCTGTTAGTATTTTTATTTTTTATCCTATTTACCCGGCAGCAAAAGGCTCAGATCCCGTCAGTAAGCTGCTAATTGAGCCTCATTGTTCTGCTGGACTTTGAACTCAGGCGTGTGTGTGTGTGTGTGTGTGTGTGTGTGTGTGTGTGTGTGTGTGTGTGTGTGTGTGTGTGTGGCCTCAGGTCCTGTCTTCCTTGAGGGCTTAAAGCATCAGGACCCTGAGACCCCCAACACACAAAGACGTGCATGTCCCGAGCGAGCGCAAGAAAAGACGACACAAGAAAGTCCATGGTGCATTAAAACACACACACACACACCAACACACACACACACACACACATGTTTACATACCCAAAAACACTGGATTCGGCCTCGATGATCTGTTTCATGCGGGGTCGTCCCTCACGCTGCTGCACGTCTGACTGACTGGTGACATGTCTGTGACACATGGACGCATCAAGAGTTTGTTTTTTTAAAGGGGCAGATGATTGTTTTTTCACTCTTATTTTAACGGAGTCTGAAAGATGTCGTCGGCCTCTACGGGTTTGTGGGAACCTGACAGACACTATCGAGTTGCATTGTGGGAATTGTAGAGTTTTGTGGGTACAGAAGAAGTAGTCAGATTATTTATTTAAGTAAAAGTAGAATCATCACACTGTGAAAATATTCTACTACGAGTAAAAGTCCTGCATTCAACAACTTCTGTAAGCTAAAGTTTTATCAGCAAAATATACTTAATGTTGTACTATAACTATTTTGGGATCCATATTATTGCTGCATTACTGTGTATGTGGTATTTCTGTACTTATTTAACTCATCACCAGTAATGCATCATATTCTAGGAGCTTTTCATATGAAATATATATATATATATATTAGATATTTGCTCAAACATGCGTGTACTTAATTTTAGGACTTAATCAATAGTTGTATCTTAATATATAAACTAAAAGTGAGTCGTATGAAGTTTCGGCGTTGCAGTAAAACAGCTGACAGACTCCTGTTAGCCACAGCTAGCTGCTAGTTTTATTCTCAGGTTACAGGATTCATCAGATGACCAGAAGCATAACTCAAAATGTAATCTGAAGTCGCTCCGTTGTGTATAATTAAGCCAAACGCTAACAATATTAATTTAGGTGATAGTATATCAGTGCGGTGTCACTAGTTTGTTTCTGCTGCCCCCTAGTGGCCAGAATATCAGCTAACGCAGGTTTAAGTAAATGTAGTTTAACATTTTTAAAAGTCTGTTAGTACCAGTATGAAAACATCTCGTACAACCTTTTACATCTTTTGTAGCGGAGTGCTAATAAGATAATGTTTGTATTTATTATTATTATTATATTTATTTATTTTTGATATTTTTATGTTTTATATTTTATTTATTTTATGTGTATTCAATTTATTTTATTTATTCACGTATTTTTTTAAATTTAATTTTCATATTTATTTTATTTTTAATTTTACTTATTTTTATTTTGAAAAGACCATATGCATGTAAAAAAACACCTTACTTTTGAAAGAAAATGCACAAAAGGTGATAAATAATCATAAACTATCAAACAAACATATTCTATCATTCTGTCCTCTTAGATCGGATTAAATTTTTTTTTAACTTTCTAGTCATTTAAAAATGCATAAAAGTATTAGTATTTCGCTGTAAAGCCGTATATGATCTCCTTCATCCGCACGTCCACATACTTCATGTGCCGGTGTTTCCTGCTGGACACGTTATTAATATCATAGATTATAGAGATGACTCGTGTTTTGTCGTGCGAGGCCGCGAGCAGACTGAGAAGTTCACACATCAGCAGTTTGAGCCGCTGTTGTTTCCCCACAGAGATCGTTGAGTTATGACGCAACGTTTTGTTTTCGTTAACACGGCGGAACATCGTTTCACCTCAAGGTGATGACTTCACCTGCCACCCAGACCACGAAACAACAGCTCCATGTGGGAGGTTAACAGATCATTGTTTACTCTGCTTTTGTTCTCCGCTGAGCAACAATGAGCGCCATCATCCCTCGGCTTATCGACGACGGCTCTTCTTGTTTCTGAACCGCATCGCAGGACGTGATTTATATTTACTGGCGTAGGAATGAGGGGCGGAGCCACGAAGACTGAATGAAGCAGCCGCCATGATGATCTGCTTTAGCACAACACAGCGCTGGGACGTCACTAAACTTTCCACTGAACACTTTACTGGAGGACAACGTTAAGATGCTTTTACTTTAGTTCCACTTATGATCATTCAGACTTCTCCTCCATTATATTTTAGCAGCCAATGTTGTAGTTTTTCTCTCCTATCTCGTCTATCTCTGTCTATCTCCTTCTATCTCCATTTCTCTTCTATCTCCGTCTATCTCTGTTTTTCTCTGTCTATCTTTTATCTCGTCTTCATCTCTCTCTCTCTCTCTCTCTCTCTCTCTCTCTCTCTCTCTCTCTCTCTCTCTCTCTCTCTCTCTCTCTCTCCTTATATCTCTATTTCTCTCCATTTCTCTCAATCTATCTCTGTCTCTTCCCTATCTCTATTTCCCTTCTATCTCTGTCTATCTTCTATCTCTCTCTATCTCCTTATATCTCCGTCTACTTCTCTATCTCCATCTACCTCCTATCTCCGTCTATCTTTCTCTATCTCCGTCTCTTTCTCTATCTCCGTCTCTTTCTCTATCTCCATCTCCGTCGGTTGCCACCCGCCTCTCGACCTCTGTCGTGTTTGGAGGTCAGCTGGCTGAGAGACGATGGCTTCAAGGGGCTGAGTGGCTTTCGGGTCACACCCAGAGTTTCAAACTAACACCGACCAAATGTCCACAAGTCATCTGCCAATGTTCTCCAGCTTTTAGACAACATTCCACTTGGAAATGTTATATTTAATATTTGATTCATTGTGGCCTGTCAACACATTCAGATCATGTAATACTTTAAGCCCATTTAAATTAGCTCATTAATTAGATTTAATACAAGTTCTATATTTTTGGACAAGACTCCATAGTGAAGCTTCATGGAGCTTTGTCACATTACAGGCTTTTTATTTTGTTAGATAAACGTTGTGAACATTTTGTCTCCGCAAGTTCACCCAGAAGAATTACACAATCATAGGGGACATTACAAAAGGGGCGGGGCTACAAGGTGATTGACAGGTCAGGGAGTTGTCTGTGTCTTTAACTCTTTGACAGTGTGTTTTCAGTTCATGGAAGTGAATTGAAAACATTTTTGGTCGCCTCATAACGCTTTGTTCCGTGTTTTCGGTTGTGCTTGGCTCCGCCCCCTTTCGCCACAAAAACAAGATAGCGACATCTTTTTGTCCACTCTTTTTTTTTTGTGCAGCTTCCAAACGCTCCCAAACCGTTGGCGGACGCGTGGACGATGTTTTCCCGTCTTTCTTTAAACCGCATTGAGAGGCGTACAGAAACCGCTCGTCATTGCTGCCGTTGTTGTCGACGCTTCGTGCGGCGGTCACACCCCGTCACACACCCTGCTGAGCAACCAGGTCGGACAACACACTCACCTCCCTGTGTTCAAAGTGTGCAGGCTTCCACATGCATGCAGACACACACACACACACACACATTGAGACACAGGCAAACCAACATCCACGCAAACACCGAGAAGAACCTGAGTCACGCCGCCAAAAGCTCGCCCTGAGGTGCACCCTCACCCTACCTCCACCCTCCTCCTTCTTCTTCTTGGGTGGGTTGCACCTTTTTGCCGTCAACCTGTCTCCTTTTCTAACGGTGTCAAAGCACAAAGGTGAGAGCCCTCTCAGTCCTCTGAAGAAGGTTGGGATCCCAATTAGCCGGAGGGCCGACCGCCCCACCCAGCTGTCACAGCGAGGGAGAAGCATTATGACGGGAACCAAGACTCCTCTTTTAAAACGGCACGATGGAAACTTGACTTCTTTTTTTTGTTGTTGTTGTCGTTGAAAGGCCGCCGGGGCCTCTCAGATTTTTCTTCTCTTTTACTTTCCTCCTCGGGTCTCCTTCGGGCTCTTTCTTCTCCTCGCTCATTCTCGGAGGCCCCTCCCACCACGGGCCCACTCCGTGCTTTGATGCCCTTCATTTAGCGTGTCAGCAACCCCGATGACACATGTGCCCATTCACCCGCCCCTCGTCCACATTGTTAGAAGTGTATTCCAAATCAAGCAGCAACAAGCACGGCCTTTCTGGCTTTTTTTTTCTCCCCCCATTGAACATTTATTCTGCCGAATAAAGCCTGCAGACATGCGAGCGGCTGAATATCTGGCCTCCACAAAAGGATTCCTTCTTGGAGATCTCTCGTACAAAAGCAGGCAGAGCGCATCATTTGTGCAAGTGTGCTTTCAGCGAGATCCCCTCCTGTCAGAGGGACGAAGGGTCTTTCATCTCTCGTGGGTGTCTTGAGCGGCTGCAGAGGCTCAGAGCCCGACCGACGGAGGGAAGACGCATACGTCAGCCGGAGTGGCAGCGACGGGGTCGACAGGCGTCGGCGTCGGACAAATCCTCCCCGATCTGGTCCCGGGAATCCTCTGAGGCCACTCGGGGAGCTGCCGTGACTCACCTTGAGCTTAATGATTTGCAGATATATACAGAGAGGAGAAGGCTGGAAACCTCCAGGGCCGGAGTTTATCTCCTGGACCTGACCCTTTGATCTGGCCCTTAGATTAACCCTGCAGACAAAGAGATAGAGCCTCTCTCCCTGTGTGTGTGTGTGTGTGTGAGTGTGTGTGGGAGAAGTGACAAAGACATTGTGTGCGCATACATCTGCTGTGCGAATACGTGTGTGTGTGTCTGGAGACGTGCTGCGCTTTGAATAACCTCGGTCTAACCTTAAGACCCTGGCAAGACCAATAAAAGCAATTTACAGCTGTCCAGCGATGCATTCCCCGACCTGCTGTCCCGTTCCCATGAGGAGAAGTTCCCCCGTCAGGGCTGCTGTCCGATCTGTCGTTAAGAAGTATTGTCTCTGTATCTATATTAATGTACTGCATCAAAAGCATGAACTAGATGTTTTATTTAAAAGCTTGATATTGACACCTGCAGGCTCGGTAATTTAGTTCAATATCAAGATGCGAATGAGAATATTTATTCCAATAGCAATAAAACTCCAATTACAAAATGTTTTCACACATGAAGTCCATGCTTTATGTGTTAAAGCTGCATTCTCTCTCCTGACCACCAGGGGGGGCGACTCCTCTGGTTGTATAGAAGTCTATGCTTCATTTAAATGACCCCATTCACCTTTGTCCAACACGGTGGTTTATTTCTCCGACTGTCGCGCATCTTAACTTCGGGGTCTCCTGAAAAATAAGACGTGGCCTAAACCTTGACAGAATGAAGCGTCCCTCAGAGCGTCTGTTCCTTCCTGCTTCGCTCTCGGGGCTTCGGCAGCGGCCTTACGCAGCTCTGTCGCATGTACGGAACAACAGGGATGTGCTCTTTGTTTCATCATCCCTGACAACCCCGCCGCCACGCCGCCACTCAAGACACTCGGGCGACACTCGGATCAGCAGTCTGAACACACATTACAGGCTTGTCATCGGCCCTCAGCCGTAAGACTGCCGGCTCTGCCAAAAGCTCCTCGCATTGAGGATCATGACTGAATATATTCTGGATGTCAGACTCCTGAGCCACTGAGTGACGCGTCTTCATCCCTACCCTGTCTCTTTTGATGCACCTCTTCTTCCTCTTCGACGCCTCGCGGTGACTGACAGTTGCAGCGGGGCTTCATTACGGCCGCACGAAAGCCACATTTGAAAATCATATTCACCATTTCCCCCTTCGGCGGGGCAGGGGAGGCGGCTGCTGGAGAAGAGGGGCGCGAGGGGGGTTGTGGGAGAGGAAAGCAGGAAGGGAGGGAAAAGCTCCCCAGATGAAAATCCTAAATCAGTATGCCCTGCCGCTGCAGCTGAGGCCTAGGCAGGGATTGCATTTAATTTATTCTCCTAAGCCTGGGAATCAGGCCATCAAAAGGAACCAAACTATCAGGTTTCCTGCACTAAATGGCCCGACGGTGTGATGTGGCCGGCCCGGGATCCGACTTAACCCTTTCGAGGTGGCGGGGCGAGCGACGCAGGCAGTCGCCTCCCTTCGCCCTGGACCAATTTATCTCCCGACACCCGCGAGTCTCCACTCGGGCCTCCCCCGCCTGGACTCGTGTGGCCCGAAGGTGACGCGCGAGGACAGGTGGCGCTGCCCTCACGGGCTCTGTTAGGCTCGGAGATCCCTTCTTTAGCCTTGTTTAATGGCCGTGGCTCATGGGATTAAGGGACACCCTCGTGGCGCAGGCCAGAGTCCGGCCCGGGCTTCCTTTTGTTAGTCACCTGTTGAAATGCAACTGGTGCTTCTTGCAGCACCTTCAACAGCAGGAAGAAGAAAATGTGGGCTGAAGGTCTGCATTCAGCTCCTAAAGACTCTGCTAAGTTCTTCTCTCGATTCAACCAGCGACGAGCTTTTGATTTCATATTCTTCCCCACATGTGGAATCTAAAACCGCTTCAGATCCCGAGCAGAGGGAAGACCGCTGTTCTTACATAACCAGCGTTCATCTTGACTGAGCTTTACCCACAATGCCGCGCTGGCAGGCGGCTGCAGGAGGAGAGCCTGAAGCGTCTTCATCGACTGTAAACGACTCGTCCTGGTGGAGGCGGACCCGACCGGAGCCAAACAAACCAACGCAGCAGGTCACATGGGTTCACATTGACTTTATTTTAATTTTTTTTTTTCGCTCACGTGTAAATCCATCTCTCGAGTTCTGGGAAATTATTGAGTCCCTCGACCGTGACTTCGTCCTTCGACCACATGAAACCCGGCTCCGACCCAGAGCGACGAGGCTACTGTGGAACCGTCACAAGACGCCGACCGCGCTCACTGTATACTTCACTGAGGCTTTGTTTCCTGCCGCAGAGGCTTTAGGAGGTTTTTATTAACTTATTCTGACACGGGGAGTCGTTTGGGTTTCCAAAAGTGAGGTCCAGGGACCATCGGGGGTCACCGTGGAGGTGAAAGGAGGCATCGGCTGCGTCCCAATTCCTGCACAACGCACTGATTCAAAGCAGGTTTCTGATGATTTACACAACTATCCCACACACATTGCAATGCACCATGGGAAATGAGGAGCTGCTCACAGCTGGAACACATTACATTAATTAAACTGTGGATGGTGAAACGGCACCAAGAAGAGCGAGGAAGACACAGCGATGACGCATAGTCTTCTATACAACCAGAGGCGTCGCCCCCTGGTGGTCAGTAGAGACAATGCACCTTGTTAGTCACATCACTCTTGCAAAACAGATTTTTTTTATCTCAAGGACACTAAAGTCCATTAACAAACACAGTTAAATAATGAAAAGCCTGTATTAGTACAATAGCACACTGTACACGGTACTGAAAGTGACGGTTTGAAGGCGTTTAAGGCTCCTTGGCCTTTTCTTCGACCTTCGTAATCTACAACGAGCTGAACGCTGGAAGAGTGAACGTCCAAGATCAGTAGCAGTTGTCAGCAGACTGTTGTTGTTATCGGGCTTCGGTCATAAAGGACATAATATTACTTTCTCCTTATGAACACAGTGAAAAGCCGGGCAGATCTCTGATGACCAGCTCCTTGCCCCCTCGCCTCCTCGCCTCCTTCATCTTCCTCCCCACTGTTTGCTTTACTTTATTCTCTGTTTTTCCTCCCCCTAACCCACACCCCCCCCTGTAATTTTTTCGTGCAAAGAATAAAATTTCATCCGCGCGGGGCTCTGGGAAAGGCGGCCCTCGGATTGGCCCTTGCCCGTACAGATGCTTTGAATTTACAGGGCTTCTCTGCCTGCGAGGAGAAGCAGGGAGGGATGGACAGTGGGGAAGGGAGGGAAAGAGATGGGGGGGGGCTGAAAGGGATGGGGGGGGGGGGTGAAACCTGCCTGTATTTCCTGGGGATTAGGGTTCAGATGGGCGCCCTCAGAGGAGGTCTCAGGTCCCGGCCTCCCTGGATGGCTGGGAAACTGACCCCCATCTGACTCCGTGGGCTTCTCTGTGCCCGGCCAGCTTTCGAAGCCCTCGAGGACGGGACCGAGACCCGGACTCTGTCCCATGAGCGGACCGGCGCCTGCTCGGCGGACTGAAAACCATCGCGTGTCTACCTTATACATACATATATTAAACCCCTATATATTTGCTTTATTATTATTGGTTTTTAAAAGGATAACGCCAGTGATTTGTTTTTTAAATCTGGGAACAAGGCAAACATCCCCAGAAAGAAGTCCAACGTGGTTGGAAACACAAGCAGAACAAACGTTGTGGCTTAGCCAAACTTATTGTCAGAAGACATGAAAGACCTTGAGCGCCGATCGAACGACTTTGCTGCAACGATGTAGCAACTCTGAAACAACTTTGGAGGAGCTCAATGTTATCGTAACCCTCAGATAAGGACCAAAAATATAAAGTTAAACCCAAGCTGAATCAACCAGAATGGAAGAAATGTGACGGATGAGCCGTAGAGGGCCAATCCGTAACCTGGATGAGAACTAAAGGGCCGATCCGTAACCTGGATGAGAACTAAAGGGCCGATCCGTAACCTGGATGAGAACTAAAGGGCCAATCCGTAACCTGGATGAGAACTAAAGGGCCGATCCGTAACCTGGATGAGAACTAAAGGGCCAATCCGTAACCTGGATGAGCCTTAAAGGGCCAATCCGTAACCTGGATGAGCCTTAAAGGGCCGAGCCGTAACCTGGATGAGAACTAAAGGGCCCTGAAGACTGAAATGCTGCGATTAAAAGGTTCAATGCAGCTTTCAGTGTGTTACAACATCTCAGATCTCAATACGTTTCAGACGTCTGAGGTTCGCTTCCCTCAGTAACGCATCACCGAACACGCTGGTATTCTTGAGTCTTGGTCTGTAAGCCGCACAGTTTGTTAACAGCAAATGTATGTAAGACTCTTTTAGACTCTTTCCTCAAACATTCCATAAACCAAAAGAAAAAACAGTTTATTTGTGAAAGACTTCCTAAAATAACTCAAATATTTGAGGCGGCCACTAAAAGAGCGTTTGTGATCAATGTTAACATGTTCAGCCACAGAAGGCGGTAGTTTTCAGCTAAAATAAACCCACTGGGTGCTGCTCAGAGTCAGCTGGTGGACACAGTGGAGCATTTAGCAGCTGGAGAGCCAGCAGCTTCCCTCAGAAGCTGGAGGAGACGAAAAGAGGAGCTAAAAGACAACACAAACCAAGAGAGAAAGTCTTTTTTCCCTCTTCGACAGGAAGTGTCACTTCAAAAGTTGTTATGCGTATTTATTATCGTTGTTTCATTGTTGTCTGAAGTCTTTTCTATTGTTCTTCTTCTGGTGCAATAATAAGAGCTGAGACACAGACGATGAGACATCCAGTGAACTCTAAAATAAATGAAGCGCGTCCTGTTTCAGATTCTGCTCACTTCAAAAACACTGGAGATGATTTATTACACTCACACACACTTTAAATTAAATCTTACACTCACACACTTTAAATTAAACTTCACACACGAACTTTAAAAACAATTTACACTCACACCTTAAATCTCTCTCACACACTTTTAAATTCCTCGCAGCATCCTTAAAGACGGTGGAAACACACCAACTGATCTCATAAAGTCAGAGATGGACGAATATGATTTTAAAGGTATTTTATTACCGGAGAGTGTACAGACCTTTTTATAGAATCATCAATTAGCAACTATTTAGAAAGCATTATCCATAAGAAAGTTATATTAGGCTTTTGAAAAGTCCAAATGCAGCAGAGCAGTATTCAGTTCCTCATATATATATATATATATATATATATATATATATATATATATATATATATATATATATATATATATATATATATATATATATATATATATATATATATATATCCGTCAATCCCAATTCAAATCCAACAGCTGTGTGTGTGTGTGGAGGAAAAGCTGCTGCACAGAAAATGGCCGAAGCTGAGAAATGTCCAATTCCTGGTTACAGAGCGCCATCTGGTGGCGGCTGAATGAAAGAGCAGAACCAAAAAGCAACAGCAGAGCTCAGTACATTTGTTTTATGGCTGAAGAAAAGACAACACAAAAACTCACAACAAAAAGAAGAACTACTCTCTCAATAATTTTTTTTTTTTCTCTCTTTCTCTTCCGAAGCTTTTGGATTCAATTAAAATTAGAAAATAAAATAAAAATCTGTTACGGTCCAATATTCTTCTATAACATTTCACAAATACTCCATCTATATCAACATTGATAGTAACACACAATGTAAACCTTCTGTGCTCTGCAAAAACCTCCAATTCTACTATTTATCTCATACATTTATTTATTTTATGACGACGCCGGCACCAGGATGATGATGACATCACGAAGGCGCTTATTCTTCCTCAAACAGAAAAAGTGTTTTGTGAGGAATTTAAAGGTTTCTGCAGCACACGAGGAAAATAACTGTGTTTGGGCGCGTAAAGAAAGGCCGAACACAGATGTGCAAACACACAACACAAAAACTCCTCCAATCCTTCAGTTTGAAGACCAACGCGGAGAAACTGAACGTCACCTTTTCATCACACGGTTACCGACAGAGACGATGAACGTAGAGAATAAAACGCAAAGAAAAAAACACTCGATTCGGTGTTTTGTGTTTTTTTGAGATGAAAATAAAGAGAACAGCTGTTTTTACTGCCATCGCCACGTGCATTAACCCGTATTCATCAGACCTCTCTGGAAGCCTGGAGGTGTGTCTATCTCTCATAGCATCTTTTACTGTGTCTATATACACACACACATGTGTATACATACATATACACACTTTTTGAATCGCTTTCGTCGGCCACTGCTCGTATTAAAAGACCGTCGGATGAGCAGCGCGCTTTTACATTTAAACGTCAGAGGTGACAAGTAAAATACGAAATTAAAATCAAATTTAGGAAAGAAATACAAACTGAAATAAAACTAAAATCTGGAGGCGGGACTTCCTCCCCGCCCCCGCCCAGCCCTTCTAGCTGGTCTCCAGTTTGGCCATTTCCTGCACGTAGATGCCGATGCTCTCGCTGTCGAACAGCACGAAGTAGACGGTCTTGATGGTGGAAGACATCGTGGCCACGAAGTAGGTGGAGATGGACTTGAGGATCAGCTGGGCCGCCGTCTGCTTCGGGAACCCGTTCCTGCCACAGAGGAACCGATTGCACATCAGCGTACGTCATCTTCAGGCTTATAGATTAACTTCACGAGGTGATTCAGCTGAAGTCCCTTTTATTTTGAAAGGGCATCATGCTCAACAGTACATCCTGTGAGAAGCTGCAGCCTTCATCTCCTCTCAGGTGGGTTTGAGTCTCTCGTCAGGATTCAGACGCTCGAGTGGTAAAATGTACAGTGCGGAACATAGGATGTAAAAATAATAAATGATAAAAATAGTACCGACCCTGTTGCAGCACATAGAGAACTTATTTTTCCTTTAAGATATTAAGTGTAACGTGTCTGTTTGATATTATCTGCCATATTAAGATGTATGCACGTATATATCTTTACATATAAAGCTGTGTATTATTTGAACCAACGGCATCGATCCTGCGGTGAGGCGTTCACAAGTTTCCAACGCGGCCCCCGACACATAGCGTGTGTGTGTGTGTGTGTGTGTGTGAAGCCTGATCAAACTGGAGGTGTGTGTTTTACCGCCGTCGCCGGGGGGAAACAACGGCAACGCCCGTTTTGATTGACGCGGGAGATTAGAGAAAGACGCACGAGCGGCGAGAATTTCCCTGCTGACGGTGAAGGACGTCATCAGGACGCTTTCTGGCCTGAAGGAGGACGGAGGCTCGGTTCAGGAGCGCAGATCAAGGCGCTTTGTCTAAACCAGGTGTTTATGCAACCAGACCTCATGACAAACAGTTCTTTGAAGTAAAACCGGCGTCAGGGGAAAGCACGTTTGCTTTGAGCAAAACACACTGTCCCTCAAGCGATGAGAAACTGCCCAAATCTTCAGATTTCCATCTTTCCCGACGGTTCCTGAACGCATCATGTGCGACAAAATGCTTACGTCAGAAAACGTGATTTTTTTGTACTATTTATTCTAGTTATTCTGACTTTTATACTGCAGCGAAAATCAACAACCGATCACCTCACGCTTTAAAACCAGAGACGCCGCGATGCATTGTGGGTGTTCTTACCTCCCGCTGCCGATGGAGGGGAACGCCACAGACTTGAGCTTCTTCTCGTCCGCCAGAGCCAGGCAGTTCTTCACCGTCTTGTCCAGCATCTCCTCGCACTTATCAGAGCCCCAACCCGGGCTGTTGCAGTGGATCACGTACTTAGCCGGCAGGCCGAAGCCCGAGGTCATCACGGCTGAGGGGGAGGAGTCAGAGAGAGGGAGGAGGAGTCAGAGAGAGGGAGGAGTTAGTGAGGGGAGGAAGGGTTAGAGAGGGGGACGAGTTAGTAAAGAGAGGTGGGGTTAATGAGTGGAGGTGAGTTAATGAGGAGAAGGGGGAAGGAGACAAGGAGACAAGGAGGGGGACAGAGTGAGGACGGTTTAAGTGCTGGCATTATTCGCGGGATTAAAATACGTCATATTCCTTTATAATCTAAATGATTTGAGGTCTATGATTAAATTAATATATTTAATTAGTCAATTAAACGACCCAAAATAAGAAAGAAAAACAAATGACGTAAAACAGATGAAAGCAACAAATCATCAGGGATTTAAATAAAGTTTAAAAATGTAAAATGTCCTGATCAAACTGAAACCTTCTCAATCTTCTTAACATTACAAATAAAAAAAGGACAGGAAACCGGACGCATATTTAGCTAAATTCATTCTACTTGTGTTTCGTCACCGGCGAGTGAACTTCTTCACCTCCAACAAGCTGCTGGCGTCCATCTTTTGAACATTAAAAAAACCCTGGAGGCCGAGATGCTACAAGAACACGTTGGCAGCAAATCTCAAACAGCTTAAAGCGGTTCGGCCCGGGAAACATAAAAATCACTTCTCCAGACTGCTCGAAGAGGAGCAGGAAGAGGAGGAAGAAGAAGAAAGTTAAACCAGCAGCCAAGGCTTCGGACTCTAAGTGAGAAAGCCTCCAGTCGGATTTTATAAGCCGGCAGCGAACGCCTCACCAGACACCGAGTCCGAAGCCGAGGACCAGCTCATTTCCAGATGGCACACAAAGAGGAAGGCGGGACTTCACACGGCACCATGCATGATGATGATGATGAGGGTGATGATGATGAGGGTGATGATAAGGGTGATCAGAATCAGGTTTTTCCCACAGAGTTCAACTTTACGGTTCGGGGCCTTTTCCATTATTGTCTATTCGTTACAATATAACAAAAAAACAACAACAATGAAGCTGAACTTCGGCCGCTGATTCATCTGAAGATCATTTTCTGAATTTATTATTTTTTCTCTCTCCAGAACGCTAAAAAACACAATGACAAAAAGACATCGAAGAGCTTAAAGCCAAAAGGTAATGTCATAAAATGTTCTTTTTTTATTTCACCAAAAGTCCGAGCACTTTGAAAACCTGCTGCAACACTTGTTCTGGACCGGGTCCGATCAGGACGACCGATCCCAAGATCCCCAGAATCGCCGGATGAAGAACAAGAAGTGAGCGACGAATAACGAGAGAGAGACTTTGAGAAAGAACAAGAGAACCGAGGAGGAAACAATGTGACGTCGCTCTGAGCTGCAGCTCGACACAAGATGTTACGGCCATGAGACACGGAAACTAGCACAAATCCAGCGAGAGGAGTGTGTCTGTGTGTGTGTGTGTGTGTGTGTGTGTGTGTGTGTGTGTGTGTGTGTGTGTGTGTGTGTGTATTTGAAGAGAGATTTACAGGACACTCTGACAGCAGATTGATATCAATATCTATATAATATCCAACATAACGTTCACGTTCAAGTCACGTCGATCGCTGTTTAATCACATGGATTTAGATAAATAGAAATTCTTATTGCTGTTTTATTACATATACAAATTCACAATCATAGTGACGAGTGGCTGAATCTCAGCCGACTACTTTTGGAAAATACTTTGTCAAGATCTAAGGCTTTTGTTGAATTGACAAAAGCTTGAAATACCAAAACAACAACAATACAAACTTGCAACGGCAGTAAATAACGAATGCCTGATTTGGACTTGGGCACCGATGACAAACTGCTTTTTGTATAAAAAGCAGAGTTTTGACAAAAATAAAAAATAAAAATAAATAAACGTCTGTGTGCATTTACCTCCAGCCACCTCCAGGGGGCCGCTCTTCTTCTTCAGCTCCGACAGCGCCTCGGTGAACTCCTTCCCTCCTTTCTTCTCCAGAGCGGAGCCTGAAAGCGGAGCAGAGGACCGGAGTGATCGCATAGCTCATGAGCTGCCGCCGGGCGGACAGAGGGGAGGGAGGCGGGGTCGTGCAGACAGACAGACGGACAAATAGACAGACAGGCAGGCAGACAGACAGACAGACAGGCAGGCAGACAGACAGGCAGGCATGGAGACAACGATGCTGTCAACCTTTTTCCCCGTGGTTTCTTGCTGTGTTTGTTGGAGATGTTTCTCAACATCTCCAACAAACACAGCAACAGAACCGTTTTATCCAAAATGACTCCGTCCGTTAAGCTAATGTCTTAAATGGGATCGCGTCCCTCTGTCCTCACATAGCGGCTGGTTGCAGAGGACCTGAAGACAGTCTGCTTTTTGCTCCACTCCCCACGTAGAGAGGGATGCGTCGGTTAGACATGAAAAACAGAGAAGCTCCTGGAACTGGTTTGAATACACGTTTTAAAGTAAAACAGCCCAAGAAGAGAAGCTCTGAGGAGGAGGAGGAGGAGGAGGAGGAGGAGGAGGAGGAGACTAAAGTCTCCCTGAGAAGTTAATGTTCTGGCTGCAGTAGCATTAGTATAAGGCAGGAGGAGACAAATACAATCAGCCCTTTAAAAGAAAAGTTAGTGATGAAAGCCAATAAGGTTAAAAACAGCCAAAACAGAGCAAGCAGATAACAACACATGAATATTAAAATCATTTTTTGCGTTATTTCATCACTCGTTAATTGACGAGCGATCGACGCTCAGGAGTTTCAATCGAGTCTTTTTATTTCTCTTTGGGAGCAGCTGAAGGGGGACAGGAAGTGGAGCGAAACCAGAGCGCCTGCATGTCAGTCAGGAGGAGCAAAGCAACAACAACAACAACAACAACAACAAGCAGCATTATGAACGCATGAATGTGATGCACTCAGCTGCTAGAAAAGAGTGACATCATAAAACTCAGCAGCGGTTAATAAATCCTCCTCATACTTTGTTACGCGTTCTGCCGGCCGGCTGCAGCTCGAGCCCATGAAATATTACGTAACTTAAATTTAAAAATTGTCCACATTGAGTTTATTTTCGGGGTTATTGAAGACGAAGGCGTACATTAAATATTCCCCCTGCTTGCACTTTCCACGACTCGGTTCCCTCATGAGGGGAAACGCCCAGAGAAGAACAGCAGGGGGTCTGAAGGTTTCTGACTAAACTACAAGCTGCTGCTGCTGTGATGCTGGTGCACTGACTGATATGCAGAATATCTGGTTTATGGAGAGAGAGAGAGAGAGAGAGAGAGAGAGAGAGAGAGAGAGAGAGAGAGAGAGAGAGAGAGAGAGAGACAGAGAGAGAGAAACAGAGACACCTCTGGTCCAATGGGTCCTTTACCTACTTCACCACCTGAATAGAGGGAGGAGTTGGTCGGGTGAACGACAGCGTCACTGTCCACGATGGAAATGTCGGCTTGGACAACTTGCAACTACAGACAACAACAACAGGCAAACAACATGGTGATAAAAACACAGTGAGAGTGTGTGTGTATATATATACACACAACATATATATAATAACGTGGGTAGAAAAAAGAAAGAAAGAACGAAAACACCAAAAAAAAGGATGAGAGAAGAACAGGGAGAAGAGAGGACTTGAGCTCCTTCTTGGCCGAGGTCACAGGAAACAAGGAGGCAACTGAGGACACGGTGGGTCACGTGATGTAACCAGGAAGTGGATGTGCTAAATGTTGTGTGTCTGACGCTCATCAGCGCACACGACTGCACGTTAAGAGCGCTTTTTAAATTCATACAATTGTACTTTTTGTGTCGTTTTTTTAAAAAAGAAAATAAAGCGACCATCTAACCGACCGTGTCATCCGGGTTCCTTAAAGAGCAGCCGACTCCCGGTGAACGTCCTCCAGGCCGCCGCCCTCACGGAGGGTTCATGTCCCCGTTGTTATTTCTGTAAATCGGAGCTCTGATTGACAACAAGCGTCCTAAATTAGAGATTATTAAGCTTTTTTTTCTCTTTTTTTCCTTTAAGTAAAAAGGTGCGACAGCCGGCTGGGAGGACGACGACCTGGAACACGTCGGGACGAGCGAGCGGCATCTCCGCTCTCCGCTTTGATGAAAAGTCCTTGAACGCCTCACGGCTCGAGTTGTGTTTCAAATGCATCGATCTTCCAATTGATCCGCCAGATAAAAATCACGTCTTTGTTTTATTTATTTTTTCATTTTCAGGTCGAAGAAGATCAAAAGAGCTCTGGCAGGAATAAATAAGAGATCTTTCATGAGCGTTTTACATCTTTGAGTAATTTAGGAGTCAGACGTTTGTGTCTAAAAAGAGAATTAATAATTAAAACTAAAGCAGAAAAATTATGAGAAATTTAATTAGAAGACCAATTAAAAATTGTGTATATGAATTGCTTATTAAAAGTAGTGTAGCTGCATTAAACATGAAGCTAATTCTGTTTATTTATTCCTTTTAAGATTGATTCAAACTGATTCACCCCCAAATTTATCCAAATTAATTGCATTTCTTGCTCCAAGATGATTCATGATTCGGATCTGGTGGAGTTTTTAAATTTAGGAGTTTAGTTATCAAGCTTTCGAACATTCAAGGATTTTGAAACTCAAAACTGGGACCAGAGAGGATGCTGGGGGTTTCAGGGAAGGGGGAGGGGTCAGGGAGGAAGGGGGAGGGGCTCACCTAGATCATCTTTAAGTTCAAGTTCAGCATTGGTGGGGTTGATGACCCCCTCCACGTCAAAGCCAGCCAAGTTACTGACCTCGCTGTGGATGAGGTTGAGCTGCGGGGGGGAGGAGCCATGGTAAAAGGGGGCGGGGCATGCCAAGGAGGAGGAGGGGAGGGAGGGGAGCCAGAAGGAAGAGGGGAGGAGGAAGCAAAGCAGTTAAAACCACATTCACACCACTGCTTAAGAAAAGGGATACCGTGACTTTTGACGGTTTAGGATCGAACATTCACATCTGCTGAAGCCGAATGTGTTCAGAGAGGCGGCCGCACGGGGTTGCAGCAGGACGATTGACCGGGGAACGCTGAATTATTTAATACGTCAAACGGGAACGAGCCGGAATAATCAGGACGGCGAGGACAATTGTCCTCGAGCAGGAGCTGAAAGGTTTACGAGTCGTCCGTTGCACAAACCTCCCATGATTTGAAACGTATGAATCATCCTCCCAAAAAAATAAGCTGTGACAACGACCCGTTGTGTTAAAAGCGTGCGACTGAGACTGAACACGCTGGGAATTAAAAATCGATTTGGACCAAATCAGAGTTGCTGATTGACGGAACGACTAACAGACTAATGTGTTTTGAATGCAGCGGATTTTATAAAAATACTAATAACAACAATACATTTGATTCATTGTAGTGGTTTTCATGGTACTCAAATCATCATAAAAGCTACACAATAAAAACAAATCAATAAAAAACACAGCGCACACAATGATGAACTACATTAACGTACGCTTGCGTTATTATGGGGAGTTTATTTTGTGTATTTAGCAGAGATTTGCGTAACATAACGAAACTAGCCACTCGCACGCAATGCATCCTGGGACACGTAGGCACCAGCAAGTCTCCGCAGAAGATGTTTCTCCAAAGCTAAACCAGGTGAGTTAAGTAGTTAAGTCTTCATGCAGCATTAGAAGTCACAGTGGAGCAGAAACGTTGAGCCTCTGGAAGTACATTTCCCACATTTGTCTTTCTTCTTTCTTTACATTTTGTTTTTTTGGAACGACTCAAATTGTAGAAAGAAAAGCTGCTAAACCCACGTTCTTCTCTTCAATGCACAGAATCAACGAGCCGTTAATATCTTTCTCCATCACTGCTGGTAATTAAGGAATCAGTGACGAGTGTTGCATCATTCTTGAGTCATTCATCCTCCTCTACATGCCCGCACGACTCAGATCTGACGACCGTCAGATCTTGAAACTTTAAGGTTGTGACTCTCAGGAAAATGTACTTCCATATTTCAGTTTAAATGATAATCATTTAAAATGAAGGTTAAAGAAAGAAGTTTTAGTTTTTTTATGCTGAGCAGAACCAAAGCGACGGGCGTGGTGGCTACAGCGCCCCCTAGAGGCCACTTTATGAAGTCTGGTGGATTAAAGGAGTGCTGTTAGAAAGTGCAGCGGGAGGGAAACACAAACAGCTTCATTGCTATACGAGACAGAACAGATAACTCATTACAACGTGATCGCCTCTCTGCTTCCGTTGAGATGGAAACGTGTCAATAAAAGATATTTATGAAGAGGCAGAGCTCACGGTTTGTAGACTCAAGCAGGCGGAAGAACGGTTTCAGTCCTAGTATGCATTATGTGCATCCAGTATGTATGCGTCTTATTCATGAGCTTTATTTTAGCCTGCCGTGAGTTAGAAATCTGTTCTTTCCAAACTGAAATAATTAAATTGCACTATGACACATTAAGCCATTGCAGGTTAAAAACATTTAAAAATTTAAAATTTTTTTTAAAGTAGAATAAACTCGGATATTCTCTGAATAGTCAAGAAATATATGAGGACAAAATAAAAATTGTGTCAAGTAACCAGTTTGCTTCACTTTACGCATACTTTATGAATTAACTCTGTTTTAGATTATTACGTATTATATGTTGATAAAAGAGCACAAAAGGATGAGAAAGAAAGCTCCTGTATGTGTCTTCCAGGACCTTTCAGAGGCCAATCTGCAGGGTTCATCTCATAACCCATCTGCAAAATACAACAGATATAACAAGAGGAGGCAGTAGTATTATTCATACTTTTGTGTCGCATTTTGTTCATAAAACAACAGAGAAGTGGAATAAAACGTGTCTCTGCATCTTTTGAGGCCTTCGTTTCTCAGAGGCCACACGAACACAACTTCAGAGATGAACAACTACATTTGTGACACATTGTTGCGGTTGTTCTCCCAAATTTGTCCTTTCATAATCTCAGAGAATATCCACTTTTATCCACCCTTTCCTGGCTCGGAAATGTTTTTTCGTTGTGGTTTTTACCTGCACAGGCCCCGATACGGCATCGCACCGCCGTACTCAACTGCACAGACCCGCCCGTCTACGTCTACGGAGACAGAACTGACCTTTTGACCCAGGAACAGGCTCTTGGTGGAGAGCACGGTGAAGCTGCCGGCCGGAGATCCCTCCGTGGTGCTGTCTGCCGACGCCGCCTTGCTCACCTCGCCCGGCTTCTGTTTGGGCACGGAGAACGAGGAAGAGGAGGAGTCATGGTTTCTATTGGGACCGATGGTTTCTATTGGGACCGATGGTTTCTATTGGGACCGATGGTTTCTATTGGGACTAATGGTCTCTATTTTATTTTTATTTGGCATTTATTTAACCAGATAAAATCAGTTGATAACCAATTCTCATTTACAATGATGACCTGGAGTAGTCTCTATTGGTACACTCTTGGTATTATTGGTTTCTATTGAGACTTATAGTTTCTATTGGTATTAATGGTTTCTATTGGTACACTCTTGGGACTTATGGTTTCCATTGGGACTAATAGTTTCTATTGGGACCCTCTTGTTACTAATGGTTTCTATTGGGAGTAATGGTTTCTGTCGGTACTAATGGTTTCTCTTGGTTTTGTGACGGGCGTTTGTGTCACACATGACATGTTTAAGGGCCGTCGGGAAAGATGAAGCTCAAACAACAACGACGGGTCTTTAAACTTATAGTTTTATAAACATGTTGTCTTTAAACCTACTGTTTTGATTCCATTAATACAAAGAGCGTCCCACAACAACAACAACAACAACAACGTTAAGTTAATACCTTCGCTTTCGCCTTCGCCTTGGCTCCACCCTTTCTCCCGCGCATTTTCTTGCCCGCCGATTTCTTGACCGGCTTTGGTTTCTTCTCGGGGGCGGGGGACATGGGCATCTCCAGCTTCCCCCTCAGGCCTCTCTTCTTCGCCAGCAGCTCCGGGTGGATGTTGGGCAACACGCCGCCCGCTGCGATGGTCACGCCTTTCAGCAGCTGGGACGGGAAGACAGAGTTAGTGGAGCGAAAGAAATAAAAAGGCTCAGCGTTTTTATTCTTTAAAAACACCAGAGTAGGATTTTTTAACCCTACTGAGCACAATCATGACTAGAAGTAGAGAGAACTCAAGAATGTGTTTAGTGCAGAATATCACAGTTATAAAGCCGTAAAGCTTCTTCTTTTTAAAGTGCAAGTTGAATTTCGGTGATAATTTATTTTACTAAAACTGGAAAACACGTGTCGAAAAAGTCTCAGTATAGTATTTTAAAAGAAAAACCACAGAAAGTAAATCAATGGTATTTCAACAAAGTGGAGAAAGAAGAGATAGTACAGAATGTTAAAAGTAATTGCAAAGTATTAAAAAGACGTAAAGTATTGTGAAAAGGTGTTCGTATAGTATGTGGACAAACGTGGAAAGCTTCATAGTATAGAACGCTGTAAAGTATAGCAGGTAAAAGGACACAGTAGAGTCTTTTAACGAGTCAGAGTATGAGTCATTAAAAAGTCCAAAATGCTAAGAAATATTTCAATCTTAAGATTTTTTTTTTTTTGCTGCTTTTTGTGACAGATTCTTTTTTTGTCACACAAGATGTGTTCAACAGCTTACAGCTCCTGTCTTTCATAAATGGCGTTGTTTTGCAGATGTTTTTCAGATTCAAGGGGTGAAACAAACGTGACACTATTGATCACATTTACATCGTCAACAACTCTAACAACGAACCTGGTTCAGCTCCTCGTCGTTGGCGATGGCCAGCAGGATGTGTCGTGGTGTGATGCGACCCTTCTTGTTGTCTCTGGCCGCGTTACCCGCCAGCTCCAAGATCTCAGCTGCGCGGTAGAGAAAACAATGATGTCACCAATAAGCACCGTTGAGAAAGAGAAGACCACTTCACGCCTCTGAAGCATAAACGCGAGGTTCCTTACTCTCAATTGGTTGAAAAGAGCAAATTTCGGCTACAAATAAAAAACGTTTAACCTCAATCCAGGAGAGACGTGCGTCTCTGAGCATGTGCGCATCTTCAAAATGTTTTCTCATTCTCTCTGCTGCCATTGATGTTGGCGATTTGGCGGGAACAAAAGCTTCCTCTGGGGTTTCTGGACGTCCCTGGCTCTGAAGACGCCTCAGCTCTTATAGCTGCGTCAACATGAGCCGATGAGATCTGTGGGGAAATGTGTGGTTTTCGTTATGTTCGGACACGACAGCTCACCGGTGAGATACTCCAGGACGGCCGCCAGGTAGACGGGCGCCCCAACGCCGATGCGGTACTTGGGCAGGTCCCTCTTGATGTAGCGCAGCATGCGACCCACGGGGAAGATGACCCCCGCCTTGGAGGACCGGGACGTCTTGGTCGACTTCTTCTTTGCTCCTCGGCTGGACATGGTCGCTGCCGGCGTCGGGCTCTAGGCTCCTGAGGGAGAAGGGGACATGTAAACATGGCTGACATGTAAACATAGCTGACCTTCAGAGACACACAAGCAGAGACACACAAGTGCGACGCCTTCCTCCAACACGTTGTCTCACCCTGACAACACACTGAAAAAGCTTTCTGTCAATGACAAACTAAATGCAATTCCTGGATAAACCACCAGTAGTATTTGTTTAATCTTTACTTTTTTTCGCAGGTTTGTTTCCCCTCTTCACGACAGAGAGACAACCTGAATAGTGTTTACATCCCAACACCCGGACCTGAGCTCCCACTACACGTACCGACCCATAATATGACTTGTTATTATGCCTCACATTGATTCCTCAATAGCCACTTCCTGTGTTAGTTTAGATCACGTGACGTTGCAGAGCCTCGTAAACGTCACATAAAGATCCGAGGATGTTTTATTAATAACAAGCCGGTGTCATGGCACCAGGTAAAATACATTTGCATATTCATATGCTGATATATTGACGGTGATGTTTCGAATAAAAAAGCTAACATTACAAGTCAAAACCAATGTTGTGAAAATGTAATTTAAAAAAACGCCCGTGGGGGAAAAATCTTATTTCTTTTTTTAATTATTATTCTTGTTGTTATTGTACAAGATGCAGACATCAATTATCCTTCTTGATACGGGTCATTAATTAGCAACAGGCCTTCAGCCCGCTGTGAAACACCAATACATCCGGTCACATCACAACATAAACCACCAATAACGTTATTGACCAGCGGAATATTGAAAAAAACAAGACACCATATCTGCTGCATTTCTCCCTGCGGACAGGTGGAGGTGAGTCCCAACCGCGTCTCCGGGTATTTCCGCATGTCAGCAGCTCCACGACGTCTCGCGCGTGAACGTTTATATCTATTCTACCCGGAGACGACGCGGCGGCACTAAACACCTCATCCGGCTCCTCTGTCGGCCGGAGACCGAGCCGGCGGAGCGACGACAGCTACCCGCTCGTCCTTCCCTTCCCTCCCCTTCCCTCTGCCTGTCAAGCTCCAGCGAAATCCCCGCTCTCGGCCTCCATACCGCCCCGCATACATGTCACCGTTACCGGCGGAGCTCGGCGCGCGGAGACCGAGGCCGACGAGACGCGACACGCGACGCGTAAACGTGTTGTTTCTTTCTTTTCGGTTACTTACAAACAAATTAAACACACACCGCCGTGGGGACGAGGAGGAGGAAGACGAAGAAGAAAATGTCTCCGGTTCTCCGGTAACGAGCCTCGGCAATATGCTCGACTCCCACAATCCACAGCGAGTCTGGATGTCGGAGGGAACGCGGAGCTGCCCGCGGAGCGCGCGAGCGGCTGCACGTGAAGTCCGCAGCCGCTGATCTTTAACCCTTCACGGCTTCTCTGTGAGCAGGAAGAGGAACGCGTGCTTTGCACTGGTTTTGCTGACAGCCCTCCACTCCTGTAAAGGGCCCAGAGAGTGAGAGCTGGTGGCTTCTGGAGCTGCGCTGATTTATTTATTTAGAGAATTGAAAAAGCGTCCAGCAGCGCTCCGCTCCTCCTTTGAGCGAGCTGAGGACTACGGTGGCCTTCAGGGATCAATAGTCTGCTACATGACCAGATTATTGCCTTTTAAAACCATAAATGTAATTTATAAAAGAATCTAATACAGACCAGGATTAGAATTTACATTTTCACTGGAAACAAAATGTAAATACAAATAAATAACACCTTTCTGACGTTTAGAAAGAATGAAGACCACAAATAACAGTCAATCCACCTGTCCACCTCTTCAGGTGTTTATTGGCTGCTCTGCTTTGCCAGCAGAGAAGTTAACAAATGAAACTAGAAAGAGCATTTCCTGCTGAAAATGCATTGGAATGCAAAAAGCTGAAGCTTAAAGCTGAAATATTTGAAAAAAAATAGCTGAATATCGCTGAACAAAGTGGGATATAGCTCAAAATAGCTGAACACAGCTAAATATGTATGAAAAAAGCTGAATATAGCTAAATATCTATTTAAAAAAAAGCTGAATATAGCTAAATATCTATAATTAAAAAAAGCTGAATATAGCTATATGATAAAACTGAAAAAAGACCTCTCCAGAAAGGTGTGCATCTCTTATCAAGACACAGGAGACCTTTGAAGCCTCGACGGAGTTTAAAAAAAAGGTCAAAGTCTGATCGACGTTGAGCAGGTTACTGACATACAGTCTTGTTTTTTAAGTCATGCTTTGTTTTTTAAGTCATTCATAGCATTTAATACATTGGAATAATATAAAAGTTGATTTCAATGTCTCATAAAAAGTCATATATCATATAACCTGTTTCTTTATGTACTGTCACATAACAGTGGAAAAGGAAGCGTGATGTTAATCGCCAAAACAAAAAGAAATGTGTGTTTGTACCCGAATGGCGGCTTTAACTTCCAGTAAAGTGAAATAAAGCACCTCCTCATATATACTTTGATTTTTAATGTGAGGTACATCTCTTTTAGTAAAAAATACATAAATGCATTGAATATGTGTAGCCCTGCAACTCCACACAAAAGCATTCATTGTGCCAAATGGGTCATGACGTCATATCTAAAACGCAGTCCAGGCTTCAGCCTTCAGGGTCGGCGCGAGACGGCTGCAGTGGCACCAGCTGCCCACCAGGGGGCAGACCTGAGCAGTCATTTATTTATATTGAGGCATTTACTGCAGAAGAAAATATGACGCAAAATAAAGATTCTGCAGAAAACATGGAAATTATACATTCTTATCAAAGTCAATGTTTTTTCTAGTCGAAGGTTAGGTTAGTACACTAAAGTCAAATGTTTTTACAGTATACCCTCAATACCTATATTGATATATAAAGAGCACAAACAATCCCAAGTTCGCATCATGTCTCATCTCTCATAAAAAAGCTAAATAAACATATTTATATTGAGAAAGGATTAGACAAGTTTAAAAGAAGACAAGAAGACTTCAAAATACATCAACTTCAGTTTCATAACACTACATAATAGACCGGTTGCATACAGTTTGTTAACGTTAGCTAAATATGGAATGATGATGATGGTAGCCAGATGCTTTGGGAGCTAGCCGGTAACTTCTAACTATCACTTCACTGCAACAGCCACAGTCGACTTTTGTTCATTTATTCTTTGACACGGTAACATTTAACCCATAAGAAACCCTGGGGGCACGGGTGTACATGTCCTCTAAATGTTCTGGAAAGTAACTATTAAGTCTGTGACAGGTCATGTGATATTGTGTTCTCATAACAACATTCCCAAAATGTCTGCCCCAGGCTATGACAGAAGTAGGTTGCAAAAAAGCTAATTTTTCATTGCTAAAGGCAAGATTTGCCCATTTTAAGAATGATAATGCTGACATAACATGTTCTATATTGCATTGAAGCTGCTGTGATTACATCTCTTGTAACATTCAGACCTTCTGGGTAGGTTTGATCGTCACAAGTCTGATTCTGTTGTGTTACCTGTCACTCACCTGTCTCTCGAGTCAGGCTCCGCCCTCCTTTTGTGTGACCTTGAGCCCCGCCCTCATTGTTCCAACCTGTGCCTCATGGCCTGACTTCTTTACGCATGTGTATTCAGTGTCAATTGTGTTTTCTGTGCCAGTTCATCTCAGCATGTTACTGTGAACCTACCAGCAATTCCTCCCTGTGCTTTCCCCATGCTTCAACCGCTTCTGTCTACCTCCAAGCGTTTACTTCGTAGGTAGACAAAGTTTCCTCTGACTGATCCTCCGTGTACAGAACCCCACTTGATCTTGTTTTTGCACCTTGACGCATGATTGACCAGATTGTCCTTTTAGGATGCTTTTCATGTTCTCCTTCAAAGGTTTATCGCCCACACCCTTTTGAAAAGCTCTCAAGAAGTCCTCAACACTAGCCAATAACACCCAATGATTATTTATGACCTGCCTGAATACACAAAATAAGTTTAACTGGGCCTCTGGGTGTCTGCTCGGTAGTTTAACTCGGCCGCGGCACATTTTCTACAATAAAAAAATCCTGCGGCACACCAACAACCAAAAAAGTTTTTAAAAATATCACATTGTAGCGTAATACAGCATATATAGTTATTGCACTACCTACTGGTGTGCCACAACGCAGTGGTTGAAAAGCACTGTGTCAGGTAGTTTAAATGGGCATTTGGGTGTGTTGCAGCTGGTGGATTATCAAGTCGCTGATTATGCAATGCGGCTGGCAGTTGGATGTTCCTTGAAATTAGAGGTTATCAACCATTATTACGTTGCATGTTGGCCATTATTACAATGCATGTTGGCCATTATTATGCTGCTCATTATTCTTCATTATGTCATCCAAACAGTGCACATTTTCATAGATTTCATGGTCCCAGACAACCGTGATTTTTATTGCTTCCAAGTGGACGATGAGGTTTCCTGGTGTCAGCATCTTTGTGAGAATTGTTTTTTTCTGATAATAAACATGTGTTTATTGCTCGTGCTATGCAACACAACCTCTATGCTGGTTCAATCTTCACCTCAAAATCTTATACCGTTTGCACAGCTCAACCTGCAACTGTGCATCATCCTTTTTGAGAACGTCAGTACGTTAGAGGAACATGTTTTAAAAATGTATTATTGATGTTTCAGATAAGGATTTTGCAGTATTCTTTACATTTTTGATTATTTACTTATATGACAAACCTTTAGGAAAAGTGTATATATCATATATCTATTGATTATTGTTGCCAAAGACCTATTTTTTGTGTTTTTTACAAAGATGTTATACCAACAAAACGGCCATAAAAACAGTCATGTCTAATATATAAATATACATGTATTTATTTAATATATATAAATATATTTATTTATATGTATTTTTTATTATATTATTTATTTACGTTTCTTTATTTTTATTTATTCGGCTTTTGTTTTTTTATTGATATTTTTTATATTTTTTATTTTTATGGATATGTGCAACTGTTAAATAAAACTATATAAGTGGAGTCGAGATCGCTGTTTCCACAACTTCCGGGTACGGCTCGAGTCAGCTGACCCGGAACCGGCCAATCAGGAGCCGCTCGCTGGTGTAAATACCCGGTTGTGTTGTTCGCGCCGCAGAGAGCTGAGCGGCACCGACACACCGGAGAGCCCGCGAGAGACATGACGGTGCAGCCCGGAGTCAGCGGTGAGTGGCGCTTCATTTGACCGGAAACACGTCGCTGGGCTCGGTGTGTGTTCTCCGTGAGAGACCGCGTGGTTGATGAGTGTGTATTAGTATTGTAAAAGTATTACTTTATAATATTCTGACGCTTTTATTGTTTTGAACAGTCTTTATCTCTACTTGATCAACTTTTATTTAAATGTAAATATTTATGGAAAGCCTAAATGTAATTCCTTAAAAGAAAAAAAAAGTTAATGTTATCAAGTTCATCTGTTTGTTCTCATAATTTCCTCAAATCGGCTACTAATAATAAACACATAAAATCGTATGTATTGTCCCAGCTGGAGCTTTAGATTTGTTAAATTAAGATAAAACTCCTTAAGCATAAAACTCCTCTGTTGTTGAACTTAAAGATGACCTTCAAATGTGGGTTATGATATTGTAAAAATGCTTTTTACAACATAGTAAGACACAATTTACAAAAATTGTGTCTTACTATGTTGTTCCATAACTTAAATAAACAATAACAAAATGTAACGTTTAAGAATGTTTAACTAAAGTCCACAGTAAACAAAGTAAAGTCGTCCGGATCACAAGACGTCTCTTGGTTCCCTGAAGTTTTCTCGTGGTTTGTGGTTTTCACATCATCAAGTTGAACATTGGAGCAAAACTAATTGTCAACCTCTTCTGCACAGTGAAGCTCAGACAACCAACGAGATTTAACAAAAAAGCAAAGGACGGTGGCTTCAACTTAATCTAGATGTTTACACCCGGCGCTGGATTAAAAAAAAGATTTCTGTTCTTTTTGTGATTTTCTTGCTCGGCTACAAACAGAAGAGAAAGTTCTTGGCTGTTCGCAGTGAGAAGAACCGATTATAACGAGATTATATTTGTAATCCTCTTCTGTAAATGTGGCTGCGGGCTGCATGGCACTCTGACGATTATCTGATGAAAAGATTAAAAAAGCAGGTCCGAGACTGTTTAAATGAATTCACATTATTGGTGGTAGAACAGCTCTAATGACTGAAGTTCAGTCTTTGGCACCAAGTCTGAGTTTCATGAATGTTCTGCGTTGAATATAAATTAATTATTAATGGGGGAAAAAAACACGGTAGAAGGTAAGAAATGATTTTAAAAGTTTTTTTTTTTTTTTACAGTTTGAAAAACTAAAAGGTGACTGTCATCCTAAAAATGTAATCCTGTTTATTTATTTTTTTTAAACGTATTATTTTACCAGGATTAGGCTGACTTCCTATTTTATAAAGCGCAGAACATTTGAACTTCAACCTTTTGCCTTCAGTCATTTTGGGACAGCAGGCGTCCCATTTGTGTCTAAAGTTAGCCCAAAATGTACGATTTTTTTTAATGGATTTTTTAAATCTGCCAATTCTGAACTGTATTTATTATGATTATGAACAACACCATGTGATGTGTGTAGATGAATGCTGCAGCTATGAATGTGTTGTCACACCTGGACAATAACTCAAATGTGCTTCTTTGTGCTGACAGACACGAGGGGCGTGGCCTCAGGGGACGGCAGCAGCCGGCGGGTAAGAACACAACACCTCACACCTGACTGCTGATACCTGATCATGAAAACGTGTGTGTGTGTGTGTGTGTGTGTGTGTGTGTGTGTGTGTGTGTGTGTGTGTGTGTGTGTGTGTGTGTGTGTGTGTGTGTGTGTGTGTGTGTGTGTGTGTGTGTGTGTGTGTGTGTGTGTGTGTGTGTAGATCATACACACGTGTATATATGTGTGTGTATAAACAGTGTGTGTTGTATGTATATTTATGTGTGTGTGTTTGTATATATACATATATCATCTTTTATCTATTGTTACACTGTGAATCCAAATGAAAGGATATGCTTCTTCTTCTTCTTCTTCTTCTTCTTCTTCTTCTTCTTTTGAAACCAATAAGTTTACTGATTTCTCTTACTTCTTTCATGTGAGTCGTTCCCACTTCCTTGTTGTTGTTCTCTAACGCATGATGTAACGCATGTCCTCCGCATGTAAAGTGCGTTTCCACCCGCCTGCTGGTGTTTTTGTCCGTGACTCAGTTTCCTGTTTGCCCGGTTTTCTTGACTTCTGGCTCGACCTGTTGAAGCTGCATTTCGTTCTCCTCCTGTGTGAATCTGTCGAGCAGACAAAGAGAAGGGTGGCCGGTGCATGGATCATGTGCACACGCTATGAGACACGCTAAGGAGTGGTTTATGCATCCTTCACACTGTAGAAAACAAAGGTAGTTGACTAAATGTCCTCGTAAGGATAGATATCCAAAGGATGCATCGGTGTCGGGAGACATGTGTGCAACGTTGTTGCCTCTGTTGCCGGGCAGAGAGCTGAAGGGGTGAAACGCTGGTATTTCTGGAGGTCTGGTGACCATGACATCAATCCCCTGGAAAATTAATTCCCCTGAGTGACCTGATCCAGTTTTCTCCGTGTCGGCTCAGATTTAGCTTTTGCTGAATGAACAGAGAGTTTGTACATTCAGGCGTTTAGCATTCAAGATGAAAAAGAAACGCTCGTTTCCAATTCAACTGTTGCCAAAAATGGATTTGTTAAAATCAGTTTAGGTCACGCTGAAATACATGGAAATAGTGTTACATTGAAAATTGGTTGTATAGAAGTCTATGCTTCATGTGTTAAAGCTGCGTTCTCTCTACTGTCCACCAGGGGTGACTCCTCTGGTTGTATAGAAGTCTATATAGATGACTCTACTTCTCTCTTGACGTATTCCAACATGAGTCTATGTCTCAATCTCTAGTTTCAAGACTTCTTCCATACAGCATGATGTTCATTCAGTAAATTATGGTCATTTATAGTCAAACAGATCATAAAGCAGGGGAGGCTTTAGGGGTGGGGCTACGAGGTGATTGACAGGTTGGTGTTGTCTAACTTTAACTCTTTTTCAGTGTGTTTTCTGTTCATGAATGTTAATAATAACCTCTTTGCTCTTCTAGAACTATCTTCTTCAGCGTTCGGTTTGCTTTGAGCTCCACTCTCTGGTTCTGAAAACCAAGATGGCGGCGTCTAAGAGGCCACCTGCTGACCTTTTCCACTTTATTCTATAGATTTATTCTCAAAAGCGCACTCTAACTTTGCTTTTCTCAGCATCAAGACCAATAAACCCACGAGTCTAACGTCTCCTTCTCAGTCTCGTACCATCGTAAAGCTGACGGACACGTTTCTCTCCTGCCGCCGGGCTTTATTTTTGCTCTCCGGCCTCACGCTCTCCCTGCTGTTTGTTTCCCTCCATGGCGCCGCATTCCTCACCGCGATGGAAACACAAAACCGCCGAGTCGTCTCCGTGTGTGAGGATCCGAATGGACACAAACGGAGACGTTTTCTGTGGGAAACGACGATGCAGCTCAGCATCCTCCAGAGTAACTGATACTCTCTCTCTCTCTCTCTCTCTCTCTCCTCCCCAGCAGGACAGTCCTGGAGAGCTGTGGGACTCCGTGAAGAAGGCGGCGGTCGTTATCGGGTCCGGGATCTTGTTCTTGGCTGCGTTCGGCAACTCGTTGACATGGTAGGAGCAATGTTGCCAACTCCTCAGCAAGGAAAGTCGCTATGGGCTGTCGTAGAAGTCGCTAGAAGTCGCTAAATGATGTCACCGGCATGACATCATTTAGCGACTTCTGCGTTGCTCCAACCAAACCAGAAGGAGCTGCACGGTCCCAGGTTATGAAGTCAAGCCCGATAATGAGAATAAAGGAAGAGGAGCAGAAGACCGAGCAGCACCGGTCTGGTCGGGCGTTGGTCCCTGCTCACCTGCTGCAGCATAAAATATTTATACATCTAAATAATAGCCAATGCGAGGCGGATCTCAGCCATTACTGTAATTACTGTCCTGCAATTATTTTTAATTTAGTGTGTGTGTGTGTGTTTGGCGGTGGCAAAAAATAATTGTCGGGATGATGGTTTCTTCTTCTTCTTCTTCTCCTTCTTCCTCTTCCTCCTCCTCTTCCTCCTCAGGCACCTGCAGAGGTTCTGGGGCGCTTCGGGGGATTTCTGGCAGGACTTATGGACCAAACTGCACGTGGCCTTCGAGGGTCATCACACCGCTCTGTTCTTCCTGGGTGAGGGAAGAAGAAACCTTAGCTTTGCTTGTGTTGACACACACACACACACACACACACACACACACACAACTTCCTCACTTCTATGAAGCAGCACCACGTTGTTGTTGTTGTTGTTGTTGTTGTTGTTGTGAGTCATGAGGTGTTCAGATATTCCCTCTGAGAACATTGGTCCATAACAACATGCGGTCAGAGATAAGCTTTATGATCTCTGACCGCAGAAGATAAATCCATGCAGCACAAATCAAATACTTACAAATATTTAAAACCAGGCGCAGGTAAAACACGTGTTTTAATGCAGCTTCAAGCTGATTGACGTCTGCAAAGAGAACATGATAACTGACGGAAAATAAATCTGATTATATTTATTATAAATGTGGTAATGGATGTAGAAATTAAATATGAAACGTATATCAATAAATATGGAAAACAAATAGTATTATATATTATTTATTCATTACCCAGTAATTTTGGCTTTATTCATTCATTTAAAATTGTATAATGCTCTTATGTTTTATTTATTAATGTAATCCCCGTGCCATTTTCATATAAATATTCAAATAATTCCACATTTTATTTATTCATTATGCCTGCGATGTGAATATTTCTGTATTTTCCAACTAAGGCTAAAAGCTGTTTTTTTGTATTATTTAATTACCATTTATGAAAAAACACATTTAATGGTGAATTCAGATGGTACGGCCCCCCGTGGTCGCCCCCGTGGTGAGTGACGGTTGGTCTCTCCCAACAGGAACCATGGTGATTCCCACCGTGACGTTCTGGGTCACCAACGGGCTGCTGCTCCTGGTGGACACCACCGGCAGGCCGGCCTTCATCACCCGGTACCGCATCCAGCCCGACAAGAACAACCCGGTAGGTCCGGTCCCTGATGTTGTCATTACTGCCAGGATGCTGGTGTGTGTGTGTGTGTGTGTGTGTGTGTGTGTGTGTGTGTGTGTGTGTGTGTGTGTGTGTGTGTGTGTGTGTGTGTATGTGTGTGTGTATATATATATATATATATATATATATATATATATATATATATATATATATATATATATATATATATATATATATATATATATATATATATTATTTATTTCTGGCAGGACTTAAAACATATATCAATAAATATGGAAAACAAATAGTATTATATATTATTTATATAATATACACACACACACACATAGTTAATGCATGATAAAATATTTTTCGGCGTTAACAGATGTTGCGTTAACGTCTATATAACGCGTTATGTGCCCATCCGTAATATATATAAACACACTCGCACACACATACGTATGTATGTATGTACACATACGTGTGTGTGTGTGTGTGTGTGTGTGTGTTGTATATGTGCAGCACATGTCCGTCTGTCCGCCGCTCAAAGTCCTCTTCCTGGGTTTGAGTCACCGGCGTTGGACAAAGATCGCTGTGTAATCAGATTATCGATAACCTTCACAGATCATGACGGGGACACGGTTCACAGGAAGCTCGTGTTTATGATCTATGAGGCAGGTTCAGGTTGATTTGTCCATAATTCACGTTTATGGGTGAACATTTATGGTTACATTTGGCCATGAATAGAAATGGTTTGACGTCGGCCATTAAGTGAACTTGGCGTTGTCTTTAATCTGCTGAGTCATGTTTGAGTCCCGTTGTTCTTTATGAGCGATGGGACTGCAGATCAGAGTTCACCTGTGAAGAACCAAAAGAACTTTTATCCAGCGATCCATCTCTGTATCTCTGTTATGATTTTATGAACGTCTGCGCCGGTCAATCTGCAGATGATGAGTAATAAAGATTTGAACTTCTTAGGCGTCTCCGTCTGCTCGTTCGACCAAAGCACGGAATATAATGTTCAGTAATTAGTTGTTAGTCTAATTTTGGATTCATAAAATAAATGTACCTTGATGTTGTTTTTGTTTATACGCACCAAAACATGTGAGTCAGTTTGAGAAGAACTTTTCCTGTTTGTGTTTTTATTTTCACCATCGTGGTGACGCTCGAGGATCAAAGTTCTGCTCCACATCGACACACACACACACACACACACACACACACACACACACACACACACACACACACACACACACAGTGTCTCACACACACACACACACACAGTGTCTCTCACACACACAATGTCACACATACACACACAGACATGCTCACACACATAGACACACAATGTCAAACATACACACACAATGTCACACACACACACAATGTCACACACACACACACACACACACACACAGTGTTTCACACACACACACACACACACACACACAGTGTGTCTCACACACACACACACACACACACACACACACACACACACAGGCCACGTGATGCGTTCATGTGTGTGTGTTGCAGTGAACTCTTTCTGTTGTTTGTGTTCTCGTTACAAAGATCTTGTATTTTTTATTCATCTTGTTTGTGTGTCCTTTAAGGTGAACTACTGTGTGCTCTGGAACTCTCATTGTTAGTTTAAATACAACATTGTCTCACTTTTTCATGTTCACACCGAGATATTTCCAAATGTTCGCTCATGTAAATTTGCTTTTAAAGTCATAAAATCCTCTGTTCTGATGCGTATGAACGTGAATATCAACATTCTGAACATTAACCGGCCCGCCGCCCCTGCGCCTCCCCCAGGTGGACCCCGTTAAGCTCCGCCAGGTGCTGAGGACGGTGGTCTTCAACCACGTGTGCATCTCGGGGCCCATGGTGGTGGCGGCCTACCAGCTGGTGACCTTGTGGGCCGACCCCTGCGGCCCCGAGCTGCCCACCTTCCACCGGGCGCTGCTGGAGCTGGCCTTCTTCTCCGGGCTGGAGGAGCTCATCTTCTACTACTCGCACAGGTGAGAGAGACCTCTTGATTTGGTTATTACTGAGCTTCAGCCGCCGCCACCTGGTGGCCGAGAGGGAGAACTTCAACTGTTTTTTATTTCGCTGTATGAACATTATTATTTGATTGTTTCAGGGCCAGAAAATGGATGCAGGAAGTAGAAAGTAATTAAAGTAAAGACCTTTCACATCGTAAAAAGGTTCAAGTTTATATTCATCCAATAATAATATAACCAGTGATTAATATATTAATAAAGTATATGTACACTTAAGTAAGATTTTGAGGTACTTTTGCCTTTATGTCACAGGGATATGTTGAACTTTATATTCCATAATTTTGATATTATTTGACTTTGCAGGTTCCGGTTATTAATAATGATGGATAACTTGTGTAATGTAAAATGAGACTTTTATTCTATTTTAAAGAAATTTAAATGATCTCTAACATAAAGTGATGCGTCAATCATCTGATTAAATACTGAAGCCGCTTTATGATCTTTGATCAAATCAGATGTTTTCTGATGTTCTGGTGCTCGAAAACATGAAAAGTTCCTTTTTTAAGAAACTTCAAATATATTTTTAAAGCAGAACTTCGACTCGTAACCGAGTTTCTACTCCGTTGTTTTTATTTCTGCTTTTATTCACGTAACTTATCCAAGTTCTTCTTCCTCTTCCTCCTCTTCCTCCTCTTCCTCCAGGTTGTTCCATCGTCCCGGCCTCTACAAGCGTTTCCACAAGCAGCATCATGAGTGGACGGCTCCCATCGGGGTCGTTTGTATTTACGCTCATCCTCTGGAGCACATGGTGAGTTCACGTCTTTAATACACGTTAATATGAACGTCTTTAATACACGTTAATATGAATCCAACATTCATTTACTAAAAGATAAGCGCTTCGTCCTCTATTAATCCATTCATCCATTCATCCATTCATCCATTCGCTACAATATGTTGTCTTTATGTCGTCTTGTTGTGCATGAAAAACTAAGTTAAAAAAAAAATTATATAAATGTATAGGCCCTGAGCTTTGAGCATCGTAGGTCTCTCACTGTCATCGTCGTTGTTGTTGTCGTTGTTGTTGTCGTTGTCGTCGTCCTCCAGCTCTCCAACATGCTGCCGGTGGCGTTGGGCCCGGTGCTGCTGGGCTCTCACCTCACCTCCACCATCATGTGGTACTGCCTGGCTCTGGTCAGCACCACCATCTCCCACTGCGGCTACCACCTGCCCTTCCTGCCCTCGCCCGAGTTCCACGACTTCCACCACCTCAGGTGAGTTCACCTGTCCTCTTCCTCACCTGTCCTCTTCCTCACCTGTCCTCCTTCACCTGTCCTCTTCTTCACCTGTCCTCTTCAGCTGTCCTCTTGTCCTCCTCCTCACCTGTCCTCTTCTTCACCTGTCCTCTTTACCTGTCTTCTTGTCCTCCTCTTTACCTATCCTCTTCTTCACCTGTCCCCTAGTCCTCTTGTCCTGTTCCTCACCTGTCCTGTTCCTCACCTGTCCTCTTGTCCTCTTCCTCACCTGTCCTCTTGTCCTCTTCCTCACCTGTCCTCTTGCCCCCCCCCTCCCCCTCCCTACAGGTTCAACCAGTGCTTCGGGGTCTTCGGGGTTCTGGATCGGCTTCACGGCACCGACGCCAAGTTCCGGCAGACGATCCAGTACGAGCGCCACTCGCTGCTCACGGGCCTCACGCCGCTGAGCCAGAGCATCCCCGACGCGCCCAAGAAGAGCCACTGACCCCTTGACCTTTGACCTTTTGACCTTCAGTGACTTAATTATGACTTATTGTGATCGGTATCTGACTGTGATTGTTCCCCCAAAGTAGAAATATTGCACTTTATTCCAGATTATGCAGATTCCTGATGAGACCAAAGAGTCCGGTGGTCGACGAGCGTGAAAACAAATCCTTCGTCTTTAACGTGCCGCCAGAAGGACTTCCTGTTCCGTTATGAAAACAGCTTTTTGGTTTTTAGTGTTTTTTGCCTGCAGAATGATTCTCTCAAGGTTTAAACCGACACGTTCCTGCTTTCCTTCATGATTATTAAAGCGGAAACGTGAGTGTTTGATAAATACATGCACAATATCATAAATATATATTTAAGAAGTGGTGTTTAGTAAGTAAACTTCCATTACTTCTCATGAAAGTTCTTGAATGTTAAAATGTTTGTATTTCAGGCCTCAAGTTATTGTGTAATAACACATGTGATTGAAATATGTAATTATTACTGATGTTTTTAATATTAAAAGATTCTCGTTTATTATTCCACTTGTTGCTCGTGTCTGCTGGAGGCTGAAGGATTATTACGCAACAGAAAAAACTAATATTTTGATTTTGTTAAAGCAGCTTAAGACTAAATCATGAAATACATAATTTAAAAAGCTATTAAACGCATCTGATGGACTGAGAAACACTTTCGCTTCTCATCAGGATGATACAAATAAAAAGCCTTTAAATTGTCAAAAGACATTTATACTCATTAAAAGCTCAGGTATGGAATATCAAAGTTGGTACATCCAAAAAAGGTGGTATATTTTGTTGACGCCATAAACATAATACGTCAATAGTATATTCATCATGGTCTGCCAAATCTCAGTATCGTATTTAAATGTCAGTGGCATTTCAAATAAATACGATATCATATTCCACATGAAGAGTACTCAATGTAAAAAAAGTAATTGCAAATTGTGAAAATGATATAAAATAAAAAAAATCTTTATATGCAGCAAAATGTGAAAGTAATTAAAGTATAGCAGGTAAACAAACAGTAAAATAAATCCTAAACGAGTCGTTAAAGTCAAAAAGCCGTTTTATAGTTAGCATGTTAATAAATCATAGTTCATACATTCATAGCAGTCTTTAAAAAGTAATATTTATTTAAAAGTAGTCATAAAAAGTTATATGGGAAAGAAAAATACTTTGTCACAAAGTATATTTTAAAGTTGTTTTTTTTTAAATACGAAATTCTAGAAAGAAATTTAGAATTCTACTTTCCTTTTCAGATTATTTCTGTGAAATCTGGATTAATTTTTTTTTTTTTTTTTTTTAAATGGTGTAAATTGGAAAGACAAGAAAAATCCCCTGGCAGTGTTTCCTCTGATATAATTTTCTAGTTCCTAAATCATTCTGTGACCTTTGACCTCGGCCGTCTGTCTTGAAGCGGTTCAGTGGTGGAAGTTGAAGCGTCTCCTCCTGCGATCGACACTTTAAAAAACACGTCGACATGATCGTAAACATAAAAACAAACAAACACTTTTTCAAAGATCTTCATTCAGAAATAATCACGCAGACGCCGACATTTTAGGTTTTTTTGTCCGTTTTGTGTTTTTTTTTTCTTTATTAAAGGAAAAGCATAATTACTACAAATTACAAATAACACTAATAGCGAATCACATCAGCCTACAAAGCAGATATTATGAATATTAAATGTTATAATACAAGATCTTATCCAAGTATTTTACATTTTTCCATTTTATATATTTTTTTGTTCCTTTTTTTTCCTCGTTTATCTTTTTTTCCTCATGACAAGCCTAAGATATAGTGATGCAATGAACTATGTTACCGGTTCATATACACTCATTTATTATTCATATGGCTTTATGGAATTTTGTCCTTTTTTTTCACATCAGTCTCCAGACATCCAAAAGCAGCCGGAGTCCTGTGAGCAACCTCACGAGCCCAGATGGTCTCTCCTCCTCCTCCTCCTCTCCTCTCTCCTCTCTCCCTCCGGTGGAGGCTTCGGCGCCCCCTAGAGTTCATCTGTGCTGATCCAGAAGGCTGAAAACTCCCAAAGCACCTGAATCCCTCTTCACCCCCCCCTCCCCCCTCCAAAAAATAAGTATGGTGGCAGGCGATGATGACAGAGGGATCATGTGAAGGCCCTTCACTGGCCCCTAGTGGCGGACTGCCGCGTCTGCATCCCCACACACACACACAAACACACCAGTTCAACCAGTCAAAGGCATCGCTGGTTTTTCCAGGGGGGTGGAACGAGTTTTCCTCTTTTCTGGATATTCTCTCGTCTCTTGAGAAGCTCGAGAAAACGTCTGAAACGGATCAAATCTCCCTGAAGATAAACGGAACAAATAAAAATAAAAACAAAAAAGTACAGCTTTGCATTATCGTGGACTCAGAGGAAGAAGCTGGAACAGCAGCTGAAGGGTTGTTACGCAACGAGGACCAAGACCTTCTTTTACAGTTTGATCAAAACTAGTCTTAAATTAAATTGTCAGGCTTTTTTTTTCTTCTTTCTTTGATCTTCTCCAAACTCTTTAGTTCCTTTAAATGCATTTTCAAAACTTTGACGAAGGAAACAGCTTAGTGGGGGGGCGTTGCGGTGATGAATTGTTCAATTTAAACTTGAAATCAGCTTTGAGGAAAACCAGGAGGCTGAAGGTTGAGTTCATTTGTCAATCCCAAATTATTTGATCGCGACCTGAAACCGTCTGAAAGCTCAGGTTTGAGTTTTTATGGCAATTTTTCCCTTTTGTGTTGTTCCCGTTTCTGTAAAAAAATGAAAAGAAAAACAGCCCGACACACAAACCCGTCCATCACAACAACAACAACGCTAGAAACACTGCAAATGAAAAATTAAAGAGCATTTGAAAAAGATAAATCATGAGACCATTAAAGAAAAGGGAAAAAAAAGAGAAAACGTTACGTTCACGTTTTTTAAGGCAAATATATAAATCTGTTCTATAAACAATAAAACAAGTAGCAGGAGCCTCTTTCATCCATCAGATTCACATTTTACACCAGCGGAGGAAGGAAGAAACGAGCCTGTGTGTGTGTGTGTGTGTGTGTGTGAGTGTCTCTCCGTGTGTGTGTGTGTGTGTGTGTCCATGTGTGTGTCTGTGTGTGTGTCTACACCGTCTGTGATGTCTGTAATTGATGTGCATCCGACAGAGCGCTCCGGTTTAAACACTGAAGCCAGGTGCCTGAGGCCCCGCCCCATGCCCCGCCCCATGCCCCGCCCCCTTCACATGCCCCGCCCCCTGTCCAACATGCGTGACTGAGCTTTTTTTTTTTTTTTTTTTTCAAGTAATCCAGATTGATGACTTCAGGTCGGATGGATGAACGGATGGATGGCGGCTCATCCAACGGGGAAGAAACAGGAAACGATTCCCAACGTTCTCTCCACCCCAGTGTTTCTGTTTTGGGGAGGCGGGGCGGGGGAGAAGGGGGAGGGGCGTTGGGTGGGGGAGGGAGGGGGGGGGTCAGGTATTTTTGTTGTAGTTTCAGCACAAACAAAAAAAAAGTCCCGACTTTGCAAAAATAAAAACAGGGAAGAATTACAGGACGTGTAACAGACCGAATGACACTTGGAAGACAGTTTGGGAAAAGTGACGGCGTGGAGTGAGCGAAGAGGAGGAAGAAGTGGAGGAAGAAGTGGAGGAAGAGGAGGAGGGGTGAAACAGCCCCACCTAGTGGCCTCTGCTGGGACCGGGTGAGCTGTACAGTCAGTCAGGCGGCGGCACAAGAAGAAGCATCAAACCATTCAAATAAGGCAACTTTCAATGCTGTGTCCATACCGAGGGAAGTCTCTCCTCTTCATCATTCTCTCCTCATCATCATCATCATCATCATTTGGTTCTTTAAAGAAAAAAAAAAATCATCCCCCCCGTCTCTCAACGTTCAGCCAGAAAGTAAATCAAATATTTTTTGTATTTTTTTTTTTAAACCGAGAGGATGAAACGTCCGCGTTGGGTCGGATGTTCAAGAGCGGCGCTTTTCATTCGACCCCCTTTCGTCCTCCGAGACGCTCAATGTTGTTCAAACTATTTCCTAGTCTGGCGCCGGGAGGAAATAATCATCATTAATCTGAGATCTGGAGGGGAGGAGCCAGCAGGACGCGAGGGGGGGGGGGGGTGGAAATGTAGGAAATAAAAACGTAGTTAATCACCACAAACCTCCACCGAGTGGACCGGCAAGGATTCCTAAAGCAACAAAATAAAAAGTTTATTTTTTTTTTCTCTCAAAATTATGGAACTAATTAATAAACCATAGCCGTATTAATTATTTGTCTTCCTTCCTTCCCATTCAAAAGTCTCTGTCGGGGTGAAAAACAACCTCATGCTGAGTGAAGAACCCCCCCCCCTCTCAGAGAGAACCGGTGACTTGCAGGCGTGGTCGAGTTGATCCGTGTGGGCCGGCGTGTTGGTGGAGTTACTTCAGTGTCTTGGCATCTGGTGCGGCGGCGGCGGCGGCTGTGGTGGTTCCGGTGGCGGCGGTGGCGGCTATCTGTCCGACGGGTTTGGCATCATCCTTGGCTGCGAGGCCCGGCGCGGTGGGGGCGGGGCCCGAGCCGGCCTGGCTTTGCGGCCGGCTTGAAGGCAGAGAGGGGTGGCGGCGCCGCCCGTCCCCGCTGGACGAGTGTCTTCTGCGGCCTCCTTCCTCCATCGGCGGCTGGAAGGGGGAGAAAGAGAGAGAGAACCGGGGGGGGAGGTGAAGAACAGTCAGTGGTGATGACGCCATCGGATAAACACCACAGGACTTAGCTTCCATGCTAATATACAGATATATCTACTGTAAAAGTTGGGTTATACCAAAAAAAACCCTCGCCTATGAATTTTGGAGTCTTCGTATTTTTAGTTACTTGATGGTTTCTGAACTTCTTTACAATCGTTGTGCTTGTTGCATATTTAAGTGTTTTGTATGATCAATAACAACTTCAGCCATCATGGTTCAGTACCATGATGAGTGCTTTTTGCATCAAACATATTATTATTATTAATATTATTATGACTCACATCGATCCTGAAGTCTTCCAGACGTTTGAACTTCTTCATGTACTCGTGCAGCTTGGGGTCGATCTCCAAGGTCTTGGCTTTGGAGTATTTAAGGAACGCCCAGAACTTCTCCAGTCCGTACAGCTGGCCTGAGAGGAGGAAGAGAAGAATTTACCAGAAGCTCCCGACGACAGACACGAGCTTCCGTCTCTTCGTTGCTCGTGCCGACTCACCGGCCTCGTAGTCCTTCGTCGTCTCCTCCTGGAAGTCCTTGAAGATGTCCGGCCTGAACTTCCTCTCCAGCCCGTAGCTGTAGTACCTGAACAGGCACTCCAGTCCGTACCTGCAACCACACCCGGTCAACGTAGAGGTCAATACAGAGCTTTAATAGCGAGCGTCAATATAGAGCGTTAGAGGACACACCGCTCGCCCAGCAAGAGCGCCCCGTATATTTAAAAAAAAATATACTTTTTTATACATAGACACTTTTTAAAAAAAAAAAAAAAATATATATATATATATATATATATATATATATATATATATATATATATATATATATATATATATATATATATATATATATATATATATATATATATACACACACACATATATATATATATATATATACACACATATATATATATACACACATATACACACATATATATATACACACATATATATATATATACACACACATATATATATACACACACATATATATATACACACACATATATATATACACACACATATATATATACACACATATATATATATATATACACATATATATATATATATACACACATATATATATATACACACATATAAAACATATTTCTTGATATATAAATACATATAAACAAATATGTATATATTCAAAAAATACAAAAATAAAACTAAGATTTTTAAAAAATGGAACCAAGTAATGGGTTTTAAACATTATTGCTATTAATTCCCTTTGCTCCCAAATAAATAAATAATTTGCCCTCGCCAACAGAAAGCAGTGATGAGTCGTCACTGAGCTGCCTACCTGTATCCTTCTTTCCCGTCCTCCACCACCAGCTGTCTGAACTCCTCGTACATCTTCCTGTTGAAGTGATCGCGCAGGAAAAACGACCAGAAGCGGAAGAGCGTGTTCATCTCCTGCGATTGGCCGATTCCCAGCCTCTTGCGCTCTGATTGGTGGAAGAGAGAGAAAGAGAGAAGCGAGATTAAGTTGACGGGTTTACTGAGAATACAAGACAAAGAAAACAAGACAGAAGAAATGCTTGAAGTAGAAGAAAATGTGTGTGTGTGTGTGTGTGTGTGTGTGTGTGTACCGTTCAGGCAGCGCCGGCGGTACTTGTGGTAAACGTGTTGCGTGAAGCCGTTCTCTTTGAGCAGCTCGTGTGACGGGTGCTGGAACTTGGGCAGAGACTGAGGGGTGCAGCCCACGTTGCCCAGGGCGGGGGTGCCCTCCGAGGGGCTGGCGGTGGAGCTGCTACAGGACGGGAAGAGGAGGAAGAGGAGGAGGAAGAGCATTAAAATGATTGAGTCATGATAAAGAACCGACGAGTACGGGTAATAATCCATCATGAACCCTTTGATGTGTCGCATTTCATCCCCTAAAGACATTCAGTCCTCAGTCTGCTGCAATAATTTCAGGGTTTATTCCAATATCTCAAATTCGCGATAGATTCACACTTTTTTTAAATACATTTTTTAATTGTAATGGTTAATTTGACCTAGCGGTTGTACAATACTTGACGCGTTACAATGCGTGCACAAACAATAAATAGAGAGTATTAATATGCCATGCAGTTACATGAACCATAGTTTTTTTGCAACTTTACCCATTTTGCTCCCAGTCAATTCCAGTTGGAATAAATAAAAAAACACTTTAAAAACTAAATATTAAACGGCGTTGCCGATGACCGCTTGGCGCTACGCCGCCTCACCTGACGGAGGCCGTGCGGGAGCGGTGGTGCTCCCTGGAGTCCATCACCCAGCCCACGTGGCACTCCATGGGCGGGTTGGAGCTGTGCCGGGTCTTCCTCTTCCTCGGCGTCTGGGAGGAGGAAGAGACATGTCACATGGTTATGGCGTTTCATGTCAAACATACATTGTTATTGTGCATTTAAAGAATACATGCGTATGCACTTCTTCCCTAAACCCCCCGGTCCTCACAACAACGGCGGCCATCTTACCTTGGCATCCACGGGCCGACTCTCCTTGACCACGGGGTAGAAGCGCGGCGTCATGGTCTGGTCCTTGCGGTGGGGCGTTCGAGGTGTGCGCGGCGTCCGGGCGTTGCGGTAGTTGGGCGAGTCGGGCACGGTGGTCGGGAGCGAGCGAGCTATCGAGGAGGGATCGGGGGCGCCGAAGAGCTTGTTCGCCAAAGCGTCTGTGGGGACTGGAGGAGGGAGAGAGTCGAGAAACGAATGCGAGAAAAATTTAAAAAAAAATATTTTTCATTTCTGTATAAACTAAGCGAGAGAAATTCTTCCACTAAAGAGACTCTAAAAACTGAATTGTTCCGTCTTTTCTCTGGATGATTTCTGGTTATTCTTTCAACGTAGGCCCCCAAATCAAGTGTTGCATTATGGGTAGTCTAAGTCTCAAATGCTAGAACGTTTTTGATGGCACTGTTTTGTTTTGGCTACAAGATGCAGGAGGAAAAAAATATTTTTAGAGGCTTAAATAAAGTATCCATTTTTTTTTCCTTCACAAAAAAGTTCAGAAAAAAGACAACAATCGGTATCGCGGACCCCTTTTTTGAGAGGAGGGTCGTCTGAACTCACTCTGCTGAGGTTTCGGGGGGCCGGGAGGGACTTCCTGGTTCGGGTCGATTGGAGGTTCAGGGGTCAGGCAGTCGAACTCCTCGCGGGTGATCAGCTGGACCTTCTTGAAGTTCTCCACCTCTTGCTGTAAAAAAAATAAATTAATAAAGAGAAAAACAAGTGTTAATATGACAAAAAAAGAAGCCAAGGACACAAAACATCAATAAAGTAATTTAACACATACATTAACAAGTAAATAGCTAAATATCTCCATTAAAGAGTAAATAAATAGCTAAATATCTCCATTAAAGAGTAAATAAATAGCTAAATATCTCCATTAAAGAGTAAATAAATAGCTAAATATCTCCATTAAAGAGTGAATAAATAGCTAAAGATCTACATCAGCAACACGGCGTCATCTACGGACCTCATCTGCAGTAATCTGGACATTGCGACGCAGCAGCACAACATGGCCGCCAGCAGCAGCCGCTTCACCTTCATTCTGCCGCTCACGGTTCTGACTCGAGTCAAACGCGACCAGCGGAGCTACATCACGCACACAACACCGTTGCTCCTCCTCTTCCTCCTCCTCTTCCTCCAATTAAAACCTCACAGTTGACCGTCAGCCGTCCACACACTCACGCGTTCATTCCTCCACCAAGTGTCCTCAGCGCTCCGAGCGGCCATCTTTGCCTCCACACCCCTTTCAGCAGGCCCGGCGGCTCGATTCTCCCCTCAGGCCGAGGCCTCGCACGCGGCGGGTTTATTTATAAACAAGTGACCCCCGTTTCCACACACAGCTGGACGCGTGCGGGCGAGCACGTGAAGGTCCTCACAATGAGGTCGACAATGAGGTCGACAATGGCTACACAACCCCCCAAAAACAACAACAAAACAAACTCTCCTCCGACTAGAACCAGCTGTGACTCTGCTCTCCGGGTTTGGGGCAGAAACGCCTCCAGAAGCCGTCAGAAGGGTTGGACTGGAGTCACGGCCCGGTTACTTTGTGTCAATGTGCTTTCCAGGAGGATCATGTGACCTCGGAAACTCTCCACTGACACTCAGATATTCTGGTCGAGTCCTTTCTTTTTTTACAAGTGCTGGTTCACGACTCGCATCGTTTCACGGCAAAGAAATATCTGCAATTTCTCTTTTTCTTTTATAAAAATGGGTGGAGATCAACAGTTTTCCCCAAAAATGTTTTGGTATGTATTGTAAATGTTTAGATGAACACTTAAATAAAATATACACTTTATTAAATCCAGTTAAAATGGTTGAGACAGATCAGCTGCTACGAAAAATAAAAGTTCATCAAAAAAATTTGAAAAAAATCTACAAATAATCTCTAAAAGTTGGACTAACCACAAAATTTCATTCGGTAGATGTAAAAAAATCTTTTTTTTAAAGCTCAACGATTGTTTTTTTTTGTGGAAGAAGTTGCTTTATATATAAATTTATTAAAAATTGAAGTGTGTCCTGACTGGTTATTACATTTAATTGTTATATTGTGTTATTGTTAGAGCCATAGCTCACATTTAATCAACATTATAATCAATCAATCCGTACAGAAGCTCACCTCCATGGTGAACTACGCCCCCGTTAAACCAGTGGCTCACCCTGATGGTGAACAACCCCCCCGTTAAACCAGTGGCTCACCATGATGGTGAACAACCCCCCCGTTAAACCAGTGGCTCACCTTGATGGTGAACAACCCCCCCGTTAAACCAGTGGCTCACCTTGATGGTGAACAACCCCCCCGTTAAACCAGTGGCTCACCCTGATGGTGAACAACCCCCCGTTAAACCAGTGGCTCACCTTGATGGTGAACAACCCCCCCGTTAAACCAGTGGCTCACCTTGATGGTGGCGTACTCGGGCTCGTAGGTGTCGTCCCACAGGTCCCGCTCGTAGTAGAACAGCCCGTCGTTGATGACCTTCACCAGCTCCCCGGTGAGCTTGGAGCGGGAGGTGTGGTGGCCCGTGCGGTCGCCCCCCGGGTGCTTCCTCAGGTACGGCGGCGTCTGCGTCACGATGAGGATCTTGTTCACGTCGTGGTCGTCGATCTCGCCGTCCGTCTCCTCGTCCGACCAGTCGGTGAAGGTGTTGCGCCGGCCGTCCATCTGCTGCATCTCCTCGTCGAACATGAAGTCCAGCTCCTCGGGCTCGTCGGGCTCCGCCCCGGCCTGGAGTTATGAGGAAGAGAGTTATGAGGAGGAGGAGGGGAGTTATGAGGAAAAGAAGAAGAAGAGTTATGAAGAGATGAAGAGGTTTGAGGAGGAGAAGAGTTATGAGAAAAGGGGAAAAGAAGAGTTATGAAGAGAAGAATGGTTATGAGGAGAGGAATGAGGAGAAGAAGAAGAGTTATGAGGAGAAGAAGAAGAGTTATGAGGAGAAGAAGAAAAAGAGTTGTGAGTAGAAGAAAAAGAGTTGTGAGTAGAAGAAAAAGAAGAAGAGTTATGAGGAGAAGAAGAAGAAGAGTTACGAAAAGAAGAGTTATGAGGTCATGAAAAGAATTATTAATTAAAAGAGTTATGAGAAGCGTCACAAGAAGAAAGCTAAAAATAAAATAAAACACAAGTTTCCTTCCTCACCTTGTTCCCTGTGGGAGCCGAGGAGGGCGAGGAGCCGGGCTGAGGCACCGGGGAGCGGACCGAGTCGTCCTTTTCCTTCTGCAACGAGGGGGCCTTCATCATCATCATCATCATCATGAGGAGGAAGAGGAGGTGGTGATAAGAGGTATGAAAATAGGTGAACGGTGACACCAACAGGACAAGTAAAAGAAAGAAAGCCATGAAGTGACTGAAAAGAGCTCCACAGCGTGAACCTGCCAGTAGAGATGACCAGAGGCTGCTGTACGGCTCCCATGCTGAGATCAGAGTTGTGAAAGTTCTCCTCATAGTTTATTCAGAGAAGAGACATGAAGATCTCATCACGTCTACAGCATCCAGGGCGGGGCTACAAGGTGATTGACCAATAGTGACAAATGTCCCCAAAAAAGTCTAATACAAAACAAGTTTTAGTACTAACTGTCTGGCACAAAGACATCTTTACATGTTCCATCGTATAAAAATAGTAAAACAAAAAATAAAAGTCAGAAACAGAATTTTATATGAATCCATTTTGTTTCGGCAATCATATTTCATGTGAAAAGGCCCTTTTCTTTAACTTCCTCCTGACATGCTTATGCTGCCAAGCTACCCAGAATGCATCAGGGTCCATATTTTGAACGCAATAAAGACGGGTCACCTTCTCCGCGCTGACCTTGGGTCTGGCCGGGGACGGTCTGGGCCTCTTCTTGACCTCGATCCAGCACTCGGAGTCCAGGTCGGGGAGGCTGGCGGAGAGGCCCTTGGGCATCGTCTTGAGGTTGGAGGAGTCGAGCTCGCTCCGGCCGCGCTGCTTGGCCGGCGTGGAGGACCTGGGAGAGCCTGGAGAGAGAGAGAGAGAGACAGAGAGAGAGAGAGAGAGAGAAAGAGCGAGCGAGAACCCGTTACAGGACTACTGGAGGAGAAGTGGACACGCTGCCCCGTCAGCCGGTGCGACCGCTCACCTGGGAGCTCCTCGGCCGGCGGCCTCGGGACGAACTCGGCGCAGTTGATGAGCTGCGAGAAGTCGGTGGGGGTTTGGCCGAGCGTGGCCAGGCCCGGCAGGGGCCACTTCTCCGGGTCCACCTTGCGACGGATCTTCATGTCGATCACTTCCACCTCCGTGCTGTTCTTCAGGGCCTGGAGACATTTCATGACGACATATGATAATTCATCCTCTTTGGAAAAGATGAGTTAGTCACTGTTCATCTATATTCACTCACACACGTTAAGTGATATTAAATATAAAAAAGCAGAATGCTGAGATCAGAGTTGTGAAAGTCCTCTTCATTGTTCAGTCAGAGAAGAGACATGAAGATCTCATCACGTCTACAGCACAGTCTCAATTACCCAGAATTCATTGATGTAGAGATTTAGATCCTAAAGATGACGCACTCGAAGCCGCGTCAGCGGTTTGAAATGGTTTCTACTTCCTGTGTGGCGCTTGAGGCCCAACATCACTTCGGGGCGTGATTAATGATATCTCATGTGTTAAATCGATGAAAACCTAACAATTAAAAGATAAGAGCATTTGCCAAAATGTAAAAACAGCTGACGTGTTCTTTTTTTTCCTGCAATGTTTCGCGATTTTAAAATGTGTTTTCAGTGGAATTGTATCAGACGTTCTTTGTATTACATATACTTTTTTCTCCCGAGTTCAATTCCCAAACGTTGAATTCAAATGGAGCCGTCACAAGCGCTCACCTCCATGATGAGGTTGACGTCGGTGGTCAGAGCCTGAACTCGGTGGAAACTGGCCACGAGTCCGATTGGCAGGAAGCCGCCGTCGTCCATCTTCCTCCGCAGGAAGAAGTCGCGCTCCAGGTTGTCCAAACTGAAGTAGTACTCACTACGGGAAGGGAGGGAGGGGAGAGAAAGAAAGAGCGAGAGAAACAAGCACATAATCAGCTGTTGGTTGCTGTTCCTTCACAGAGAAAGAAGCAAGTCTGGCAACAATGTTGCAAGTTGGGTGAACAAATGTAAATCTAAAAACACTGGCAACAATGTTGCTTTGCTTTTTGTGCCTCGTGGAGCCGAATGCCCACCAAGGAACCGCTGATCCAAACCAGAGTATCTGACAAGCTCTCAAAGTCTCAGAGTAACTTGATGCAGACTTGAGCTGAAGGGGGCACCGAGTGCACACAAGGAAACACTTAACTCCTTCAGTTAGGTGCCAAAAAAAAAAAAAACTACCGTCAACACGGTGAAGCGTCGTCATCGGCCAGACTGACTGCAGGCTGCCGCGGTGGGGAAGAGGCAGAGTCGAGCTTCTTGGGGAGTTTCCAACATTGTTATTTGTGCGATGTGTAAAAAGAAGATTAGGTGATCTTCACAAAAAAATAAAAAAGATCTGACAAGACGGATTTCTGTGCGTTATTCGGTCCCGGTGAGTCCTCTGGGTGTATAGAAGTCTATGCTTCATGTGTTAAAGCTGCATTCTCTCTCCTGACCACCAGGGGGTCGACTCCTCTGGGTGTATAGAAGTCTATATAAATGACTATTTGATGTATTCCCTCAGTAAACATTGCAAACATGAGTTTATCTCTCAATATCTCGTTTTAAGTCTTCTTCAATACAGCATTATGTTCATTTAGTAAATTATGGAGTCAAACAGACATAAAGCAGGGGACGCTTAAGGGGCGGGGCTACCAGGTGATTGACAGGTCGGCTACCGGAGGCGTGTATGGCTTCCATGCTGAGATCAGAGTTGTGAAAGTTCTCCTCATAGTTTACTCAGAGAAGAGACATGAAGATCTCATCACGTCTTCAGCGTCTAGCCGACCCCACCAGAGGAAGCTCAACTCAGACCGTAAAGCAGGGAATGCTTGAGGGCGGGGCTACAAAGTGATTGACAGGTCGCCACGGCTCCACTCACATCTGCTTCTTGATGTAGTCCTTCAGCAGGTCCTGGTCGGCGGAGAACAGGTCGTTGCTGCTCATGTTGTCGTAGTAGTAGGTCACCGTGTTGCCGAACTTCTGGGCCAAGGGCCCGTCCTTCCCCTCGTAGGACTTGTAGCCGTAGTGGTAGTCGTAGTGGCCTTGACGGGACAGAAGGACATCAGGTCAAGCCTCTCGAAAAATATTGTACAAGCTAAAAACAACACGCGAGAAGTTGAGAGCGAGACCTGCCAAAAGCAACAGGCCTTCTCCTCGTAGAGCTGTTATTGCACTTATGTGAAGCGAGTGAAGCGAACGCCCCTCATCTGTTCATTCCTTCGAACAGTATAGTCGTTTGTTCGCCGTTTGCATTTAAAATTTGATCTAAAGTAAAAATCATAACGAGAGCGTTCATTCTTTTTGCAGCGGAAACACAAGACGCCTTGAATTTCTCATGTTATGTAACATAATGAAACAAATATTGTACATATAATCAGTTGAGAAATGTTTTGTTCATGTATGTGTTCATTTATTCAAATTTGATGAAAACTACTTTTTATTCACAACAATTTAATGTATTATTATGGTTTAAGGACGTGCATAACCTGTTAGCTCGAGCTAAACAGATCATTTATTCCAATAAATAATATCAATAAGGTTCAAGAGGTGACTGTTTGCTTCCATGCTGAGATCAGAGTTGTGAAAGTTCTCCTCATAGTTCAGTCAGAGAAGAGACATGAAGATCTCATCACGTCTTCAGCAGCCGGCATCCCGACAACATCGCACATTGAGACACAACGAGGATATTACACAGCGCGAAAAAAAAGACGACTACGCAATTCCTTTACACAACGTTACAACTGCTAACCAGAAATGGACTGAAGGGACATTCAATAGATTAATCGACCGCCGCTGGATTAAAGACCAGCATAAACTGTTTTAAAAAGGATGCAATGGATCCAGCTGGTCTGTTTATATTGTGGAGAGAAAGTGGAGAGAAAGGGATCTGTGGAAGGGTATGTAAAGGTATTTAAAATTGCAACATTGTGTCATTTTCCGTGCGTACAGAACACACACTCGCAACCTTTTGCTGAAAAAGTGTCGCGACTGTTGCAAACCTGCGTCACTCAACATCGCTACATTCACGTGTTCCCTTCGTTACTTTTATTGCGCTTATAAAACTAACTTTTTAATCTCGTGCTTCATACCGCGAGGACCAGCGAACACTGGGCGAAGAAGACACCAGTATCGTCTGTCTCTGGATTTGAAATGAAATAAAAACACACAAACGTACCTCGGCCACCTCTGCCGCCTCGCCCCCGGCCTCTTCCTCTCCCGCGTCCGCGACCTCTGAACCCGCCGCGGAACGGCGCTCCCTCGCTCTTCACGCTGGACACCTCGTCGTGGTCGTCGCGCCACTCGCGCTCGTACTTCTGGCTGTGCCAGTCTGTGGGAGGGAACCAACAACCTTCCGGTCAGCCGTTTGCAGGATCATCTTGAACTCTGGTGCAAAAGCAACGGGTCAAAAGTCCCGTGAGACGGAATGCGCTTCGACTTCCTCGGAGAACACGACGGCCATTTTTATCTTTGGTTGACCGAGATAGCAAAGCAGAAGTAGCTTCACTTCCTGCTGCTGAGTCATGACGAGAGAGAGGGAGAGAGAGAGAGAGAGAGAGAGAGAGAGAGAGAGAGAGAGAGAGAGAGAGAGAGAGAGAGAGAGAGAGAGAGAGAGAGAGAGAGAGAGAGAGAGAGAGACACACACACACACACAAAAGAGAGTGCACGACAAAGCGAGAGGGAGAGAAAGAGACACACAAGAGAGAGCGCACGACAGAGAGAGACACAAACGAGAGAGCGAGAGGAGAGAGAGAAAGACACGAGAGAGAGAAAAACACACGAGCGAGCGACAGGAGAGACAGACGAGAGAGAGAGAGAGAGAGAGAGAGACAGACAGACAGACAGACAGACAGACAGACAGACAGACAGACAGACGTCTCGGTGGGCGAGCGGTGAGGACAGACTGACCTCTGAGGTCGTTCCGGGCGTTTGGAGGCAGTCGCGGGTTCTCGTTCTGCCGGCTGTTGTTTCTGGAGGCCGAGCGCTCACGAGGACCTTCAGACTTCACCTCGATCATCAGGGGAACCCACTTCTGCTTGTTCCCTGGGGGCAAAACATGGCGTCTCTTTAGGCCCGTTCAGACATCTGGGTTCTAGTCAACCGTTTAGACCAGTCTTGTTATTTTTTACATGCCGAAGTACTTATTTTGAAGAAATGTGTGATTCTTTGTGGAGAAGGTTTTACACATCTGTCAATTAAATGGTGAACTAAAGAGTCGAGTTGGTTGACGTCTGCAGGAATCACCTGAATAATTAATATGAGTGAATGTTCTTGAATACAATCTGACTTTTATTCCCCTTCAAACCCAAATATATTAGCATTAGGAAGGGAACGTTTGGTTTATTTTCTGCTTAAAATGCACCAAAACTACCGACAATCTCATATTTTCATCAAAAACGTTTCATTCTACAGGTAACAAAAAGAACTGTTTCCCAAACGCACCTACAGGTATCAGCAGCAGCGTCATGTTTACTGTTCTGATTATGTTACATTTCAAAGAAATGCTGTTAAAGTAGCCAAACAACCAACTCTTATTAAAAAACAAAATAGTTTTAGTTGACAAAATCTATTTGTATAAAATTGTACTATGTTAAAAATCATTTAGAGTTAGATAAAAAAAAGAGTGAAACTTTTTCTAATCTCTATTTGTGAAGAAAGAAACTAACGAAGGAAACAAATTATAATCCATTAGAAGAATCCTTTAATTGGGAACCAGCACAGTCTGTTGCAGTACCTCCACCGGCCTGCAGGCGGCATCAGAGAGCTGCTGTTTAAAGCAACATGTGGCTGCATGTGTGTGTGTCTGCGGCTGCGTGCATGTGTGTGTGTGTGCGTGCGTGCATGTGTGTGTGTCTGCGGCTGCGTGCGAGCGACAGATAACAGACGCACTGGGAGAGAGGAAATGCCAGTTTTAGGAGACGTGGCCTTATAGAGAGATTAGCGTTTCGCTGGTTTCACTGGTTTGCTGCCATGCTGAGATCAGAGTTGTGAAAGTTCTCATCGTTGTTTATTCAGAGAAGAGACATGAAGATCTCGTCACCTCTACAGCACGAAGCGCACAGCTCAACTGGTGACTAAAGAAATAAATAAAAAGCTGCCATGTGGTGAAATCCTATTAAAAATAATAAATAAAGAGGCTGATGACCAGAGGCTGGAAGTCCCCTTCAACAAACCCACCGGTTTAAGGTCCACCACAACTACACCGGGTTGTAAAAAATAAATAAAGGGAAATGCCGTCAACTTTACATGAAACTTCTCTGCACTTTAAAAGTAGATTTGGTTGCAAGAAAATGTTTTTTTAACCGTGAAGTCATAAACTACTTTTACTGCAGTCCAGAAGCTTCAAAACTGTTTTTGTGGCTGATTTTACTACTAAACCGGCATCAGACGTCGTCCATAACTTTCTCATATTCACCTTTCTTCCTCGGCCCGTTCTTCTGGGAGTCGTCGTCTCCGTTCTTCTCCTCCCCGGAGTCGTCCGACTTGGCCTTCAGGTTCTCCTTGCTCTCCTCGTTGCTCTCTCTCTTCTCTTTCAACTCCTTCTTGACCGTCGTTGACGTCGTCGACGTTGTCGTTGTTGTTTTCTTCGGAGCCTGCGAGGAGAAAAAAAAAAGAAGGAACAAACAAAAAGGTTTAGAATTAAAAAATTTTTTTAAAAAAAGCAGCGGTAAAAGTTCGGCCCCAACAAAACTTTGTTATTTCCTGATTCAGGAAAAAGTGGAATCTGAAAATATGAAGTTGGTTAAACATGCACGAGATGACCAACTGTTAGCTTGACCTCGCCGCTGCTCAGTGCTAGCTTAGCATTACCGCCAGGCGGTCCGTAATGCTATGCTAGCTACGGCGCTCTGAAGAGTCTGACGGACGGCCGAGACGTGAAGCTTCAGGCTCCTTCACGGCAACGAAAAGCATGTTGAAGACCTTGAAACTCGCCCGCTGGAGGTCAGCAGCGCTAACGTCAGAGCTAACGCCAGAGCTAACGCCAGAGCTAGCGGTTGTGATTTCAGCTGAGAGGCCGCTTGGTCTCCTATAACAAAATAACACCCATTCATATTCTACGAGAAGAAAACACTCTCGAGACACCAACGGTAGTATTTATCTGAAATATGAACGTTCAATATTTAAATGTGTTGCGTTAAGAACAAGAGGTTTCATATTAAAGTCAAAGTCACGGTGAGGTGACGCGTGGTTTAGAGGTTCCTGATCTGTAGTCCGTACGGACATCAGGGCCGTTCATGCGTCGCCTTATCTCGTTCTAACAGAGCCGATAGTTTATTCAAATAAAGAATAAGCTCTGCTACGACAACTCAGCTATCAGCAACGACACACACGCACACACACAATAAAACACAAAGACAGACACAGACCAACACACAGACCGACACAGCCTGCAATGGAGTCATGCAAAGCACTCAAGTCGAGCAAGTAAGCCCTGAACCGGTGTACAAACACTTACTTCCAGGTATCGTATCACCAACTATTTAAAAGTCAAAGACCCACCGCAAACATTCAGCGTAGTTCTTAACACGTTTGTGTCAAAAGGAGATTATTAAACCTTTTATTAGCATTATAACCTTCATAAAAATGTACCAATTTTCTTAATTGTGGAGGAATGAGTTTCCTAAACACGACTCAAAGAACTCTTCCAAGGCTGCAGCGCTCCTGACCTTTGACCTCTCTCTCCTGCTGGTGGCTGGCAGGACTGTTTATAATATACTTACAAAACCAGATGAAAAGGACGACATCAGGAGGCACAGACCTTTTATTTTTTGCTACCTCAAATTCTATTGGAGGCACCGCCAGTCCATTCAGTTTTCATAATGAGAAAGTAACGGTTGTAGAAACCAAACTATTCATTTATAACACCGGTAATGACGTTAATATCATTGTAGCTACATAGGACGGGTGGTGCATGAATAAAAAAAGGAACTAAAATATGTCTTTGCGTCACCTCGATAGCAACAAGTTCTGGGCCGTTCACCTGCTGATTCATCGTGTGCATTTCTTCTTTGATAACCGTTTTCAGAAGTGTGTAACTATTTTATGGTTATTGTATTTTTGTGAGCGGCTTCACAGGCTGAACTTACAGTGAATCTCCACGAGTCTCTGACCTGCCTGACAGGCGGCGGGCAGGACTCTGTCCGTGTCACTGCCTCGATCTGAAGAGAGGGAGGGAAGAGCAGTTTAGAGAGGACAATGAGGTGGACCATGATGCATGCACACACAGACACACACACACACACAGTATGAAGAACAATGTACAAACAGCTGGATTGAGAGAAAGTGGTTGAAAATGGAGCCCTGAACCTTCAATGTTTGGGGACTTTTTCAGGCCCAAAAGACAATTTACAAGCCTCTTTAAGCCCGCGACATTAAAAATCGGGTTATTTTCCGCGATGGAGGGAGGGAAGCAGCTCGTTTCTTTAAAAGCTCATCCAGGGCTTCTTCCTGCTGCCATCCAACACTATGAAAATGTCACATGATGGAGCACAAACGGCGGCTAATGAGGAGCATCTGCTGCTCCTTCTGGCTCTCATGAAGTACATCGCTGGCATCATCTAAATGGATTGTGTGTCATTTAATGAAGACGTTGTCGTTTTAGCGCTTTGGATTCGGCACAGACGGGAGGAACGGGCCGTTAGTCTGAAGCGCCGCTGGGTTTGGTGAGTCGCCGACTTTAAGAGGACGCCGGCCGACGTCATCGTTTTTATTCTTCCGACAACAGCGACTCAAGAAGCACAAGTGGAACGTTTTCCAAGAGGATTGGAATGACAATCAATATTGTTTGTCATTGTTACGCGTCATGCGTGTGTGCTCTCACCGAGAGTTTCAGTAGCAGAAGAACTTTGCTGTAAAATAATTTCAGAACCGCAGTTACAATAGAGCAGAGAGAGAGAGAGAGACAGAGACAGAGAGAGAGAGAGAGTGTGAGTGTGTGCATGAGATCGGTGCGTGTGTGACAGAGCGGTGTGTAAGCGGTGTGTGTATGTGATAGCGGTGTGTGTGCGAGTGAACGCTGTGTGTGTGTGTGTGTGTGTGTGTGCGTGAGAGCGGTGTAGGTGTGTGAAATCGGTGTGTGAGATCGGTGTGTGTGTGTGTGTGCGCCTCTAAGAATAGCAGCAGCGGCGCTGCATTGAAGGAGGATCCCTAGAAGGAGATCCCTTCCCAGGCCCTGACTCCGCCCCCTCTCGCCCCACCGGTGATTCTTTGCCACCGGAGCCACCGGTTATTCCTGACTCTTCATGAGGAGACCCACAATTTACTGCCCGGGGACGAGCCTCTCCCTCCCTCTCTCCTTCCCCTCCCTCTCTCGCCCCTCTCTCTCAGACCTGTCTGCCTAAAATAGTGGCGGTCAGCGGGGTCGCTCTTCCACTGACACCGGATCTCACCCGATTAATTACTGCCTCTACTGTAAAGGAGACACAAATTAGACGCATCCCCCGTCGGGCCAACAGCTGTGGTGGATGGAGGGAGGGAAGGAGGGAGGGAGGGAGGGAGAGAAGGAGGGAGGGAAGGAGGGAGAGAGAGGGAGGGTCTGAGAGAAAGTATGTGAGAGAGACATGAGTGTGAGAGTATTAGAGTGAGAGAGAGAGAGACTGTAAGAGAGACAGAGTATGAGAGAGAGGGAGGGGGGAGAGAGAGACGTAAGTGTGAGAGTATAAAAGTGTGAGAGCGGGAGAGAGAGCGAGAGAGGGATAAGAGAGAGAGAGAGAATGAATAGGCATAAGTGAGAAAGAGAGTGTGAGAGAGAGAGTTCAGTGTGAAGACTTATGTCACAAAACCTCTGGTCTAAATGTTTGAGGTCGGCCATGTTTGTTTTGCCTCAGCATCAGGGTCCTGAGGAGCAGACTGCTGTAATCACATCCACTAACACACTAATCATCATCATCATCATCATCATCCTCTGCAGCTCCTCCCATTGGCTACTGGAAACTCGTGAGATTCTCTTTGTACACAACACTTGGCCGTCATTCACTCGGAGAGTTAAAAACAGACCATAAAGCAGGGGATGCTTTTGGGGCGGGGCTACCAGGTGATTGACAGGTCGGCGTATAACGGCTCCCATGCTGAGATCAGAGTTGTGAAAGTTCTCCTCATAGTTTATTCAGAGAAGAGACATGAAGATCTCATCACGTCTACAGCGTCAAGCCGACCCCACCAGAGGAAGCTCAACTCAGACCATAAAGCAGGGTATGTTGAGGGCGGGGCTACAAGGTGATTGACAGGACGCTACAGCAGTTGTCTGTTTTTGTCTTACGTTTCATAAATGTGAGTTTTTTGGTCACCTAAAACACTCTTAGTCAGCATTCACTTGCACTTGGCTCCGCCCCTTTTGTGCCACTTCTGGTTTCAAAAAAGACAAGATGGCGACAGAAAGAAAATAGATGGTGATGCCGGATGAAGAAAAGGCCTTTAAAACTAAAATGGGGTGACGTGACAATGAACACTTCTTGTATGAAGCCGATGGTGATGCTTAAGATGGTCGAATCCCTTAAAGACAGTGAATCAAAAACAACACAACTTTACACACAGCTCTAATCCTTTGTCCTCGTCCAGCTGGATCTAAGCCATTAACCATCAAATGCACAACTATTAGAGAGAGGCGTTATTTGGCAGTGACATTAATACATCTCTGGCTCCTTTAACACCATGTAAACAAGTGTATAAAATAAAAAAAAAATTTAAAAAAGGAGCACGAGCCATCTTCCCTCCTGCACCATCCAACATATGCATTATGAACCCTTCAGCCATCCAAGAGCCTAAAAGACGCCTTTTTTCTCATCAGTGCGTCTTTACCACGCTGAACACTGGAACGACCCGAGACTCAAACAAACAAACAAACAAACAAACAAACACCCACCTGCATGTCTTTAGTCGCGATCTCCCCGGGTGTCGGCCAGCTGTTGGCGTCGGCAAAGTCTCCAACCTGAGCGGAAGAAGTCAAAAACAACAAATGTGAATTAGCAGGAGTGTCGAGACCCAGCGTGCCCCCACTTGATTGGGACTCTCGTTGTCACAAAACCAAAATTATAACTTCGATACGACACCTGCAATAAATATCACAATACAGATACCTGCGGTACGATACCTTAAATACGATACTGATATATTTATCTATTATAGTAATAAATAAAACATCTGTACGTTTCCCTTTTTTACCAGCTTGCTTCTGCCCAGCTTTTTAAACACTTTTATTATATATTACTGATAATAGGATTTGCCTAAAGCAAGATATTAATGAAAAATACATAGTGCCCTCATAGCATTGATTATACACGGCTATGTAGATGTTTACATAAGTATGAGCAATTGTGTGTGAGCCCGAAAGGTGCTTTGTCATGTTTGACGTGTGCCCGCCTCCTTAAGCCCCGCCTCCTCGCAGTCAATGCATGTCGGCAGCATGACAGGGCGGAGAAGTCAGTGCGCTCTGATCCGCACTATTTTAATAAAGTAGCGCTACTAAAAAATATACAAAATCGTATCGTTTATAACGTACAGGGTTTTCAGTGGCGATCTAAAGTGCAACATTAGGCGGGACGCGGGGTCGGACGTGGGTTAGCGGTGCGCTGCAGCCATGCGTGGCCTGTGTCGTTCGGATGTCAGCGGCTCGTCGCTGCACCTCACCGGCGGGCCGCCGCAACAGTTTTTGCGCTCAACCTCTGGCGCTCAAACCCGCCTGCGGGGGTTTGAGCGCCAGAGAGCCGCCGGCAATCCAGAGCGGGAAGTTCCACTTCGATGGCGAGTAACGCCGGCTCACCGGGAACTACCGTTTGCATTCCAGTAAGCGAGGAGAGGTTGACACACAGCTTCAGGCGAGACGCTCCGATGGAGTTCGAGGAATTTAAAAAGCACACGATTACATACTTAAATACATTTAACCTTAAAAAACACATCGAACGGCTCTTTTGTTGTATTTTAATCCTCACACAACCCGACTCGGTTAGACGCACAACTGCCCCACGACGCAAAAGGAAGCTACTTTAATTAGTTTGATTTCCAATTGGAAATGCGATTCGTGAGACTGAAACGTGCACAGTTAGTATTTTTGTTCTTGCTCTCGACCGAATAGTTTAATAAAACAGATTGTAATCCCTCGTAAATGTCCAATTAATTGAAGAAACAATTACATTTTTTTAGCCCTCAAGACTTTGATAAAGTGATTTTGAATTACATATATATAAAAAAAAGCAATAGCAGCTTAATTTTTGGATTAGCGTTAATTCTAAAAGCAAAAAAAATAAAATCGGACTAAAAAGACATGAGCGCCATTACTAGAACTTATTAACTTATTTTGTAAGTGTTTCTCCAAATTTATCATTTTCAACCCAGTAGTTACTTCCTCTACTTTTAAAAATCATCCTCGTCTTGTCTATTTACACCTTCAATGAATTTAATATTTAATCCGTTACCTTTCCTCCTCGTCTGGCTTTGGGCGGGTTCCCAGCTCTCACCACTTTGGCCATGCCGGTCGACTCTGGAAACACAAAGAAGACGTCGACGTTACAAACGGCTCTGCAAACAAACATCTCGGGAAAAGAAAATTACATTAAAAACGTTTTTTTTTTTTTTTTAAAAACACCTCGCAACAGCAAAGAAAGAGAAACGCAGGAAAAACAGACTAAACAAACAGCGTCTCAGTCGGATTAGTTTCTTCAATAACTTTCATTCCTCTTATTCCTTTCTTAAAAAAAAAAAACTTCAGCAAATATTATCCTTTAAACACGAAACAATAAGCCAACGTTATTGCTTGTTCACGTATAATTTGATTTATTTAACTCCGTCCTGGTCGTGACCGATGTTCTCCTCAAGCCAAACAACAACAGAGAGGCATTCAAGCGCACAACAACGTGACAACTCATTTCACAGCGTCACACATTTCAGTTGCATCACAGTTGGTTTCTCAATGTGTTTGGTAACTTTGTTGCGTTCCTCTGAAGCAAAGACGTCCGTGTGGAAACGACAACCAGACGCGTCTGGTTCCAACCCAGCTAATAAAAAATAATGCAGTAACTTTTCATCACGGTCCAGCTCGTGACGCTTCACTAAAAACAACAACCTCCTGAAGCCGCAGGTTGTTGCCTCTCGCCGGCAACAAAGTTGCCACAGTCGGACCAAAGAGTAAAGCCCAGTAAGCTCCTTAAGGAGGATCTCGTGGAGGGACGGCGGCAGAGAGAGAGAAAGAGAAAGAGGGGGCGTTAAACCCTGCTGGTGTTAGTGGGAGAGTAATCCAGAAGGTTCTTTACCCACTGGAACACGGAAAACGTCTAGACGATTTATTGAACGATAAATATGAAACTTACAAATTAAATCAACTTTTTTTCCCCCCCATTTTTATTAGTATTAGACGTCTCCGGTCGCGCGTCGGCTGCGCCGCATGTCGCTTCCTGACACGACTCCTGACCTTTGAACCCAAACCGTGTGTTTACTTTGTCTGTTGAATTATTTCTCAACCCGTTCCCTCGGAGCTTCTGGACTTCGCTCTGGACTTCTGGAGATTTGTGTTTAACAGAAAAGTTTTTTGCTCAGCAGAAGTGTTTGTTCCCCCAGAACACGGCGTGAAAAGTTCCAGCAGGAAATCCACGAGGTGAAGCGTCAGGTAACCTGGACGTCCATCACTATTAAAGACAATGAGGAGACAGAAGAAGGAGACGAAGCACAAGGAGACAGTAGAAGAAGACGGGAGACAAGAAAGAAGAAGAAAGACAGAAGAAGAGACAAAGCCCAAGGAGACAGAAGATGAAGACAGGAGAAGAAAGAGACAGGAGAAGACAGGAAGAGAAAAAGACAGGAGGCAGGACGACGAGGAGACCGAACACAGGAGGAGGAGACAGGAGAAGGAGACAGGAGAAGGAGACAGAAGCAGAAGGAAATAGATGGAAAAGGGAGACACAGAAGAAGGAAGGGGACAGAAAAAGGAGACGAAGACGACAGGAGACGAAGAAGGAGACAAGGAAGGAGACAGAAAAAGGCGACGACAGAAGGAAACGACAACAGAAGGAGACGACATAAGGAGGCAGAAAAAGTGGATAGAAGAAGGAGACAGGAGGTAGGAGACGAATAAGAAGCCCAATGAGGAGACACAAGATGAAAACCTGCTTTTAGGGTGAAGATATCTCTCGTTTCCTCCAGTCAGCTGTTCTCCTGCTTTCTCTTTCAAGGTGAGAAATTGAAACTTTGCGTCCAGCAAAGCGTCCCGAGCCGCTTCGCTTGTCGCCCGAAATGACCCCACCGAGCGAAGCAGGAACCAAAGTCTGATACCTCTAAACGATCGATGGCGCTGAAAACGTAACGGGTCAGAGACCAGACGAGACAAAAAGGACGAGAGACGTTTTATGAACTACAACACCATACACCTGCATGCTGCCATTTTGGTACTTAGAACTACGTTTTACTGCAACTAAAGTCATGTTTTTGGGCCCTTTTGGTAATCTGGCTTCTCTTTATTGGAGTCGGCTGAGTGGTTTCATGACAAAAGGCCACGTGGACTAAAACCAGAGAGCTGTTTGCTCTGTGAAGCCGGCGGCACAACGTCAACACGCTCGCCGCTCAAGAAGAGCTGACGCGTCACAGGAAGATCATTCCCGTCCAAATAAAAGCAGTTAAGACGCTAAATAAATCACTCATGTTTCATAATCACCTGTTGGAGCTCAAGAGACAAACTGTCACCAAAATACAATTTATTCTACCTGTTAATTTTACTTGTAATAACCATGTTATAACAGAAATGAATGATTTCTTTGAGGAGGGAGGGCGGAGGGGGGGGGCTGAACAAAGACAGAAAACATCCCAAAATAAACTCAGATAACGTTCAGAGTATTCTCCGCTGTGAATCCGTGACATCGGGTCACTTCCCACGGAGAAACTTGTGCCGCGACTCCGTCGCTAAATTAAGCCCGAGAATTCCTCAAAGGATTTATCTGCTTAGTTTCAACAGAAAAGTGTGAACAAACGTCACAACGTGGCTGCTTAACAAGCATGACGGAGCAACACACACAGACACACACTATGAAAATAAAATAAAAACTCATATCGGTACATTTCATCAAGTTAATGACTTTTCAAACCAAAGCTTTTAAAACCAGTCTAAACTTTACGATTATTGAGATGTCAAACACAATCTGTCTCTCACAGACACACACAGTGTCACAAACAGTCACACGCACCTTAAGTGTTTTGCGGCTGATCTTTTTTTTGTGGGTTTAAAAAGAGACGATTAGCACACGTAGAGAACGACTCGACAGGTCGAGTGAAAGTGCGTTATCGTTGTGTGCTTAACTGTACGAGAGCCTGCTGATAAGTGGTCAACTCTGAAACTCAAGGACAGTGTGTGTGTGTGTGTGTGTGTGTGTGTGTCACATAAACACATGATTAAAAGACATTCAGGAGGAGGCGTGCTGCAGCTCATTTTTCCACCAGTTGCATCAGCAGAACAAAGATGGAAACCAAAATTTAAAAATTTTAAAAAAAGGGATTTATTGTATTTTACCCATATTTCCTACTGCGAGGGATCCCCGTGTTATGATGCAATCGTCTCAAATGTCAAAACAAAAAAACAATATGGCGGCGCTGCAGAAGTCCTCTGGAGCAGGAGCCTCGTCATCAGACGGACAAGCGAGGTCTTTGTTTGACCTGCAACTTTATTCTGAATTAACTCAACAAAAAGGCAGAATGGAGCCGATCAGCTGGACCTGAAATACGACACACACACACACACCCTTTACCTGCTTTTCCAAGATGGCCTCTTGCCAGCGGCTGCCTACAATTCAATTAATCATCTTTTTCCCCTTTTCCTCAGTTTTTTTTATTGTATATAAAGTATTTTTCAGACATAATAGTTATACATCCACTGTGCAACTTGCTGCAGCCACAAACAACACAGGGGGATGAATAAAGCACATTTAAATCCATCTATCAGACCACCAGTTTAACCAACACACACACACACTATGAAGTGACTCATCACTCTCTCATTTCACCGTCGTCTTTCTCTCCTCTGTGTTTATTCCCTAACTCTCGTCTTCACGGCCTCGCCTGACGGCCTGAGGCCAACATTAACATCCCCCCTACCCCTACCTACACCCCCCGGCCTGTTCCCATTAACCATTCCCTCCCCGGTCTGTATTTTATGTATTTAGGATCCATACCAGATCCTTCTGCACTTCGACATTCACTGTAAAGCAGCTGGAGGTAAATCATCTCAACGAGCGTGAAGCGCAGAAGCTCTCACATTACCGTTAACTCAAAGTCCACAACAGACAGTCCCTCTCTCCGTTTCTCCAGACACACACACACCAGGTGGAGTCCATAGACGGGTTCCCAGGGCGTCGCCGCACCCGTTGGGAGCCGATAACCTGCTGCAGAGCCCCACGGGGTCTCTGCCGCTGGAGCCTATAAATAAACCGTGTGCCACGTCGGCTCAGAGAAAGAGAAACACAGCGGCGCTGCTGGGAAACGCCGCTGCTGGGGCAGATGCTGGGACTTTTGGGGGTTTGTGGCGAGTGAGTTTGTTCTACGCCCACATGTTGCATCGTCATATTGCAATTTTAAGATTAACTTATTTGGAGGTGGGTGTTGTGGGGTTTTACAGTTACTAGGCAAGTTAGAGGGGAAGAAAAAGTAGAGAAAAAAACACAGTTTACTGAAAAATAAGGCACTTTAAAACTAGCCACTGTCTTATTTTGAAAGGGCTCGTTACAGGAAACTGGAGGTGGTTGTGTGGAGGAACTTTCTCTTATAACGGTATCGTCCGCTGAAGGCTTGCAGCAGAGCGACGACGCGGAGGGAGGGAAGCCTCTCAGAACCAAATATGGAGGAAACGACAGTCGCCTGAACACACACACACACTATTTTTTCTGTCGATTGTTTAAAAACATTCATTTGTAAGAGGTTTTTAAAATGGGACTTTTTTTATAAATGCAGTTTTTTAACAAAGGCAGGAGTGATCTTTTAAGCCACACCAGCAGAGTGTGACTGGTTACCTGCAGCACAGCCTGGTCATAGTGGGTCATAGTGGGTCACTAACATTGTTTGCCGGGCCGGCTTCACTGACATGGCGGCGCTATAACAACAAAGTTTCCAACAGTTCAGATTTCCTTCTTCATGAGAGCTTTCGAGTCCCAGAGATTGACCGCCTGCTCAACAAGCGGCCGCTGATTTATTTTTGATTCATTCAAAAAACGTAAATGAGACTTAAAGAGCGTTAAAACAAACTGGTTTGGAATAAACTTCACGAGAGGCCGAGCAGGAAACAGAACAACAACGACAACTTTTTTGATGCGATGATCAAACTGAGGATAAAAACGCAGCTCATGACTTGGGAGAAGATTCAGGAAGGTTTTGAAATCAAACGTTACCAAACTCACGTCGCCTCCTGGCTTCAGGGGCTTAGAGACTCACACACACACAGTGTGAGAGTGTGTGTGTGTGTCTCTCACACTGGGCGATGCTCGCAGGACAACACCCAGACCAACGGGTGCTCTGCCGCCGCCACAAAGGGACGGAGCCGCTATCGCCGAGTCCAGGCGTCACAGATAAAGACGAGCAGGGACACCCTGAACCAGCTGACTGAAGAGAGAGAGGGGTGTGTGAGGTGAGGAGCGAGTACAACACACACAACCCAGCTGAGCACCTGTGTTACTCCACTCAGAGTTACGTCATCAGCGTCTCCACACACACAACTTTTATAGGATAGTTATATAGAGATACAGCAGCCACAATAAAAGACAAAGCGGCTAAGCAGCTCCGAAACATCTCGCTCACGTCCGATTCACATTTCTTTATTTAGAGCTTACTTTAACCTCCCAGCCTTTATATTCAGGTTATAGACTACAAGTTTAAATCGTACTATAATTAGTTTGACTCATTAAAGCCACCAACTTGGCAAAATGAAAATAAAAAGTTATAAACGACAATAAATTTCAATACCTATAAAAATGAAAAAAAACATAATCTATTGCAGTCTGTTATGATTCAAAAAATGATCTCACACACACACACACACACACGATAAATAAGTAGAAAAGAAAGGACATTTAAACTTTTTCCAGGACTGGGTGTCATTTGTGATTCTTCAAATTGAAAAACTGGAATAAACACCCAAGTTTTCATATAAAAAAATATACATTTTAACGTGTTTTTAAGTCAAAACACTGACCCGTTTAATGACTTAAGCCGACGTCAACGGCTCAAACTCTTTGGCTCGTATAGCAGCGATGTTTAGTTTAACTGTAAAACGCCCAGTACAATTTAAAAAAGGTCCGTCATTCGTTTATTAAAACTTTTATATAAAAAAAGGCAGTACATTGTTATTATTAGAAACAAACGTGCATAACTGGTAAAGCTATACGGTCTAACGGCCACGACGTTCTGTGCGGCGCCGACGTGCAGAAAACTTGGTGCCGCGATCACGATCTTTACGGTCAAACTCTGACAACCCGCCGGGCGCTTGTGCGCTCACAGCGAGGCCGACACAATCCCGCTGTTGTGTTGGAGAGACGAGCTCTAGGTTTCCTTCACTGGATGCTCGTGCCGCCGCGGGGCGCGGAGCAGATGACGCCGCCGACCTACTGAACGCCGTTCACCGAGACGTCTATCTCTCTCTCCGGCGGTGCCTAGCATCTGACCTCTGACCCCCCGTCATGGGTTGAAGGCGGAGACGACGATGCTCAGCGACGGATGAAGTAAAAGGCTTTAAGAATCTTTTGGCTCCTGGGGTCGAGACTCCTAGTCGCCTGTTCAAGCAGAACTTTAACGCAGAAAATGGGTGAAAACACCCGCGTGCGCAATTAGAATTCAGTTCCTACAACGAAAAACAACATTTTTTAAATCGTCGCCGAATAATATTGGGATGATCCAGTCATCGGGCAACCCTTTAAGTGTAAATCATTTACAGATTCTGCGTTGAAAGTCGCAAAAGGGTTTAAAATAGTAACATTTTAACTTGGGATGTACTGAGCATGATTATTATTATTATTCAACTGCAGGATTTCAACTATAATTTATTCGTGGCTAAAAATGGAAAAACAGATATATAAATGACGCAGCGCTTCCCCGGTCAGTTAGCAGCAAACGACTTCACAGCTGGGGAGAAGCTTTCGGACACAAAGCGGCCGCATTGAACACAAAACACTGGTTCTCTTGTTCTGTGGCGAATGACTGAAACAAGGACGTCGACAGCACTGCTAACATTTAGCACTAATTCACGGTTAAAAAAGGCCTCCGGGGGCTGAAGCACACGGGCGACTTTCTGCCCGGCTGTTGGGTAGGAACTGAGCCCACTTGTCTGGAGATTGACCTCAAGTTCTGGACCACGAACCTTTAAAAGGTTCGTGGTCCAGTTCGTAACTAATCCCAATATTTAGGATTCGGGGAAAACGCACAAAGCAACAGACTGTGGATGCTCAAACGGTCACATGACGAGGAGTCACATGACGAGTCAGACGGAGTCGTTCAGCCGAAGGCCGGAGGCCCGAACGTCAGCCCGGCTTCAGAAGCGGGTTCTTGTTTGTGTTGAACACGAGCGCTTCCAAGTTATCCTCAAAAGGCATCTTGTCATTAACGTTTCCAAAAAGCAGCGGCAGATCGGGAGTTTGATTTTGCTTTAAAGCCCATCGGATCCTGAACCCGTACATATGAACGTAGCCAGATTATTGCGCAACACACTGCCTCAATGTAAACTCTTTGTGTGTGTTTTTGATCCTAATCGGCTTCTGCAAAAGTTTTATCAGGGGCAAGAAGAAAAGAAAAGAAGAAGAAAAAGAAAAAGAAACTAACTCAACCGGTTTGTTGAGCGCCAGAGACGTGCTGACGTTCTGGTGGGACCTTGAACGCAACCACAGCAACATATAAACTTGCAGCCAGAGCACTGGGACCAGACCGGCAACTGGGACCAGACCGGCAACTGGGACCAGACCGGCAACTGGGACCAGACCGGCAACTGGTGTGGTGTTTGAGGACAGTGTCTCTACTGGGACAGAAGACGGCGCTTACAGCACGTTTACAGCCAAGAACCAACCAGACAGATGAGAGGCCGCTTTCCAAAAGATAAAAACAAGACAATTTGGACCGGCAACGAGATCCGGCTTTGTCGTTTAAAAAAAAAATCCTCCAACAAGTTAGTGTTATGCTTCTGTTGGGAAAGTTGGAGCATCAGAAAAAGCGATCACAATGGTGTGTGTACGTGTAGGTCTCAAGAAAGTCTTTCACATAGTGAGTGGTGATGGTCGCTGTGTTTAAACCTTTTGTTGACGGCTTGATTGTACAATAAGTTATTTAAATTTCTTTTCTGGGGAAAATAGACTTCCAATTTTTATTTATTTTTTTAACTCTGAAGAGACACAGAGTCGGTCGTCAGACATCTGGAGGCGGCTCAATTACACATCCATTTGGGGATCTAAAACGTGGAAATACGTTTTCAGCTTGTCAGGGTCTCGTTCAAGGACACGCAGAGTACACGTACACAAACACACACACACACACAGACAAATTAGAGAGCTGGCTACCTGTAAAAAAGACACAACTAGAAAGGACACTTTCCTGGACAATAACTTTACAGAGAACCTGAGCTCAACTTCCTGAAACAAGACACATATCTGGGGCCCTTTTATCTCCAGGATACATCCAAACCACCAGAGAAGGAGCCGGACTCCGTCACAAACACACAACTTCTATGTAGAGGGTTTGGTATTTTAAAAAGGGGGGGAAAACAAACAAAAACAATTCAACTTGCAGCTAGTAGTGATCTTTGAAATGCAACATAAAGGGCAAGGGGGGGCCTCCAGCCCAGTTATCTCAACCTCTGGCTCCCAGCCCGGCTCCTGCTGAGGTGACAGATTCACGTCCACCCACGCCGGGCCACGATTCAGGGTGCACATCGTACCCTGAATCCAGAGTCCACGTCAGTAACGGGCAGCAAAACAACACGACAATACAAACTGCTGACGGGCCACACGGTCAGATTCATTGTGACACTGGAACACACACACACACACACGCAGACACACACACTAAAAAGAGCAGTCTTTATGAACAATCACCAATAAACACTCCATAAATCGATTACTTGAGCTTATTTGATTATATACATTGTTGATTTGAGAACACCCATGTGTATTTATCGTGACAATTTGTATTTATTCTTTTTTTTTTAAAGCCAAACCCAGTGAGCTCATGCAGAAGCCACGATGACTCCAGTATAAATCAGCCTGCTAGCTCCCATGCTAACTAGCTTAGCTGCGCCCATGCCTTTCTCTAAGGGGAACACGTGGAGTGGACACGTGACGCCCCACAACAAGCCTGCTTCCTTCTTTTAAAGAGATTAATCGAGCCGATGTGTCATGTCATGGGGTTTGATAGGGGGGCAGACACGAGTATCGGGTATTTTAAGAAGCTCAATTTTCCCAACACAAAGCGAAGCTGCAAATGCAGTGCGGAAACCTGGAAGCTAAGCTAGCACAGCTAGCAGGCCGGAGAGCTATTGTTAGCCGGCTACAGCTAGGTGACAAACACACAGACAGATACACACACACGCACACACACACACACCGACAGACAGAGAGGAAGAACGTGGTGCAGGAGGAGGCTGAATATGAGGACATTTGTGTAAAAAGTCACTGCAGCCAAAGTATGCACTGTGACACTGCTGTAATCACACAGACCTCCTCCTCCCCGCTCCCTCCCCCCAAAAAGAAAATGCCAGAAACTTGATGCACATGAATGAAAGCAGTTTGTCTGGTGACAACTTCAACAACCAATGCATACACAGAAACACACACAACGTGCAGAAGTACATAATGCACTGCAGCAGCGAGACAAAAAGAAAAAGTTTGTTTTGCAAGTGATTAAAAAAAAACGACCTGCCATGTTTGAAAGGATAATAATATGGGTGCTCCTGTATTTATATTTAAGGGTGCAGACCTCCAGGAATAGCTTTCACTAGGAGGGGGGTCAATCCAAATATATCCAGCTTGCAGGGAGCAACAAGAGGGCGACCACAGACGGGGCTTCTTTATGCACTTTGTTTTTTTTTTAAATGGTTTCAATGAAATGCTGTCTGACTGCTTTCCTCCTTCACCACCCCTCATGTGACAGCTGCTCGTGTGACCACACCTGGGCGGACACACAACACACACACAACCCTACAGCCACTTCATATGAAAAAAATAATGATAAAAAGCACAAAAAGGGAGGCTACGAACCGTGGTGCGCCTGTCCGTTCACGCTGACCACCGTCACCGCGTTCATCTTCCTGGTCCACGGGTTCACCTTGGGCGGCGGCGCCTCGGTGAACTCTTTTCGGCCTTTGCCGCCGTCCTCGCTGAGCTTGTCGTCGCTGTCACGACCCCCTTTGCCCTCCTGCCCCGCCGCCGTCCCCTCCTCCAGCTCCTGGTCCCGGTCCTGCGCGTCGGGGCTCCCCGCCGGCCCTCCGCCGCTCCCAGCCTGCCGCTTGGCAGCGTCCCCGCGCCGCGCGCCGTTCTCTGACTCGCCGCGCGCCGCGTCGCCGTGCTGCTGCTGCTGCTGCTGCTCCTCCGCCGCCTTCGCCAGCGGGTTGCCGGGCAGGAGAGCCTCCACCTGAGTGGCCATTTCCCAGCGCCGTCTTTCTTCCCCCTTCAGGATTACCAGTCTCTCGCGCACCCCCCCTCCCTCCCTCCCTCCCTCCTCCTCCTCCTCCTCCCTCGGGCCCGAATTCGCCTTCAATTCACGAGGAAACGTGAAGTTGTGCCGCTCCGCTGCCGCTCCTCTGCCGCGCCTAGATTCCAAAAGATCTTCGGTCGAAGACGCGGAGACGTCGGCGGCGAATTAATACACGTATAAAAATGAAGAAACGTGTCCGAGGGCCTCGCAGGATTACAACCTTATCTCCAGCAGTAGCAGCAATATGGATGATCCCCACCACGCGATATAGGGGAGCGCGCACGTACGGTGGCCTGTAAGGTGGGGGGAGTAGCCACGTAAAAGACGGGAGCGCGCTTGTGGGTCAGGTCGAGATGCTGCCTTCAAGGACTTCCTCGTCGTCGTAAAAACCTCCTAAAATGTGCGTTTAGTAGTTAGTGTATTTAAAGTTATTTTGGTCTCAAGTTGAATGTTTGATTTAGTTTCATTTAGTGTTCAAAGATAATCAAACAGCCCAGTTTTGAAGAAAATATAATAATAGTTAAATAGTTGCTTTATTAATCCTGCTCTGGAATTGTTTTACTACAGCAGCATTTACACATAAAGTTAAGTAATACAATATTTTTAAAAAAGCACAATATATTCCAACAAATAGAATAGAAGAATAAGAAAAATCACAATATATACAAAACATAGAATACAATAAATTAAGTAACAACGCCAACAAAACAATAGTGCAAAACAAACATGAAAACAAAAAAAATCGTCACTTTTTAATGCAAAATTATTTTCATATCAATAGATCTTGGCAGAAAACTACACCTTCCATCGTGTTTACTACCAGATAGCATTCATTTAAACATATATATGGACAAAAAAAGAGAGACATACAACTTGTCTGTGCAGCTTCATCGTCACATTCCAGCAACTCTGGTTCCAGAAACCTGAACTATGTTGATCGCACGAGAGCTGAGATCCTTTTCTGGACCAGTCAGATACGCGACGGTGTACATGAGCCTGTTATAGTGCTGCACATGACCAGAGGACTCCTCGCAATCAGTCATGGACATCAGACCTTTAGAAGCCAGTCACACACATTTATGTGTGTTCGCTGTCACACATTTGTCACATGTATGACACAACAGTGCAAGCAGTCGAATATTTCCCAGTGTAAAAAGTTCCTTTGCTCAAAATCTTACAGCAAAGAAATACTTTAAGAGTCAAAATTTCAGGTCACTTTGAGAATAGTTTATTTGTATGTCAGTAATAAAGGTTTATTTTGGTCGATGCAAGAACAAGAAGCCTTTTAAAGCTGGAGCTTGTTTTATTTACTAAACAGTAAAACAATGCATTATGTTGTTTTTTTATCTATAATCTATATAATATATTTAGTGACTCAAATATATGTGCTCCAAAACCTCTTTTTAGTTCAATTTATTATTGTTTATGCCATTTTTAATACATGTAAATGTTGTAAAACAATGTCTTCTCCAGAAAACGATAAAACAAGTACTAGTTCACACTATCACGCAGGCAGATGTCTTTCTCATGTCATTTATCTTTCCAACCGCATTTTCCTCAGTCACTCGCTTAATCGACAGTGTATTTCTGCGACAAAATAAGATTTTTCCGACAGACCTGAACGCTGCGCGAGGCCCCACCGGATGACGTGTGTCTTGCCCTCTGATCCGCGAACACAAATCACCGTTACCTCATTAAACGTGTGTGCAAAACACGAGGATCTCGCTGCGTTTTCACGCTTTGTGAGACGCAGCGAGGATGCGTTGACATGCGGGTGTCGCCGTCGCGCGTATAATACGTCACTCGGTTTATTAAAACTATGTAAATATTTCAAATAAGTGGATGGAAAATAAGCCCCCAAACCTCCGTTTTTAGTGACATTACGCACATGCCCACGCAGAGGAGCTGCACGTGTCCGCTTTCCCAAAAACTTTTAGTCTCTTTTTTAGATTTTCTGTTTTTTGAGAGTTTCAATGTTTGTTTGTGCTGACGCCGTTTGTATTGCGCGTGTGTGAGTCTGTTGCGTTCAGTGACACCAAACGTTTAGCTCAACGTTAAAAGACCCTTTTTCTGTGTGATGATTATATAATAAAACTGTGTGTGTGCGCGCGCGCGCGCGCGTGTATGCATCTCTACCAGTGCTGGAATGAAAGAAAGTACTTACAGTACTTTTATAGATGACATGACTTGTACTTTGAGTATTTCCATTTTTATGCAACTTTATACATAAACCACATCCTGCCTAAACTATAATCTGCCTAAAAATAAAAGCAACTTTCTAAATCAGATTATTATGGCGATCAAACCAGACTGGTCTTTGTATAAACTACTTACATTTATTTGTACGTAACAACTACATTCCCCAAGTAGATTTATTTAAGTTAAGTGTTCAGGTAAAATCAACTTCAGTTAAGTTAAGTTAAATGTTCAGGTAAATTCTACATAAGAAGTAAAGTTAACTTAAATGTCAAGGTAAAATCAACTAAAGAAGTAAAGTTAACTTACACTTAAATGTCAATTCAAGAAGTAAAGTTAACTTAAGTCGAACTTAAATTACTTAACGTCCAACAGGTTATGTAAAATCTGGCTGAAGGGAATGGTGTTCACCTCAGTGGGTGACAAATGAAGTCATGTGACCCCGACCGCCCCCACTCTCCTCCCTTCCCCCCACTTATGCAGAGTAAATACAACATGTTTGTTTGTTGGGTGTATGTAAAACAATTGGCTGGGATTAAGAAAATACCTCTTGTTAAGGAGAAAAAAAGTACAATGTCTTGTCATTTTAACATGCAGATTAACTGCAGGACAGGATTTATTTATTTTTTTTGGTAAATAAAAACATACATTTTTACATAATATCATTACATTATTTATAAATCTACAAAATAGACATTAAAACTATAAATGTAAGCTCATCTATCACATGCGCTGTGTAAAAACAACATTAAAGTACACATTAGCATCTTGATGATCTTTTATTTTTGAACAGAAACCATCGGCCACAGAGCGCGACTGTCAGATGAAACCAGCCATTCATTGTTTCTGTTTCCGAAGGTAGAACTAAGTCGTACTAGGCCTTTAAATCAGTCACACAGGCGGGGTTGTTGCGTCATTTCAAACCCTTTTAAAGCTTCTTTTGACTTAAGTAAAAAACAAACATGGAAATCATGTGCGCAGTGAATTCCTAGTTTCTTCTTTCTGGTACTTGTCCAGCGTCGGCGCGGTTGCTGAAACCTGCAGGAGATCTGAAGTTTGTAAAAAGTATCCTTCAACCAGATCTTCAGCAGGCCGAAAATTGCGGGTCTGTATGTATTAAAGTTGCATTCTCTCAGCTGACCACCAGGGGGAGACTCCTCCGGTTGTATAGAAGTCCATGCTTCATGTGTTAAAGCTGCATTCTCTCTCCTGACCACCAGGGGGCAACTCCTCTGGTTGTACAGAAGTCTATGCTTCATGTGTTAAAGCTGCATTCTCTCTCCTGACCCCTAGGGGGCGACTCCTCTGGTTGTACAGAAGTCTAGAGAAGAAAATGATTTTCTGTGTGTGTGTGTGTTTTTGTGAGTACAGAAATCTTGAACTGGGACGAGACAACGTTAAACTTGTTAAAAGGTCTTTCCTCTTCGTTGTGCTAAATACTGGTGGTCGTTGTCTCCAAACATCCTTTTCTGCTTATGTTGTTTAAAGAGCAACTGGACGACGCCTGAAAATCTTTTTTTTTTTTTGCTGACCTCCCCTCCTGTTGCTGGAGGTCACTGTGACATCACTGCTGGGCGGGGATTCAGGTCACTGTGACATCACTGCTGGGCGGGGCTTCAGGCCACAAATGACATTTCTACACAAAAGCACATGCAATGTTAAATATAAAAATGCACTTCAAAAATGTTTAATGGCATATGTGACTTTATTTTTAAAATCATAAGCTGCCAGATAGACACTCATGGAGCAGCTTTTATTGGATTTCCACAGCCGAACATTCAGGAATCTGACATTTAGCTGCTGTGTTTCTCACCTGGAGGACTGGGCGGTCATGTGACCAGAGAGTCACAAGCAGAAGGCTTCTGGCCGGTCCCGTCTGGTTCCATTCGGGGGGTTTTATGACCCTCTCGTCGTGAGGGATTTGGGGGTTTTAGTGCTGCTGCGTTTTGCAGAATCTCTCAGTTAAAGTTTTTGTTTTTATTGTGTTGCTTTGACGTAATTATCTGAATTCAGGTTTTCAGGGTTTTTTTCTCTTTAAAACAAAGCTCTTGTGTTTATTGTGACTTCAAGGAATGAACATTTATTCACGAGTTTCTCTGAGGATGACGAGGTCAGTGGCATATTTATAGAGAATCCATCATAGGGGCAGAAAGCTGGCATCACAGTCACATACTGGTCGCACCCTGGTTAAATACTGGTCTCGTGAGTCGGTAGCACCCATCAGGGTAAGGCACAGGTATGAGGAAGGTTGTGAAAGGTGTGTGTGGGTTCACCATATAATGCTTTACATCTTAAACATTGTTTTTCTATCCACAGTCTCTCTCCTCCCGTACACGCCCATCAACACGCCTGTCACTCAAAGCCAAAGGCGGCAACGCACTTCCCTTCACTTGTTGTGAATTGTTCCTGTGACACAGGATTTTGACCTTTGACCTTTTGATTACGGAGGACTTTGCGGTGCATTGTTCCCCCAAATCTTTTGTTTTGTGCCTTGATAATCTGCTGAGCTGGTTGAATAATCTATCGAAAAAAATAATCATTTACCTGCGCATTAATATGAAACATTATTGCTGCATGGGCCTTGGTCCGGAGGCCGAGGCGACACACGATGATTGACTTTATTTACACAACATGAGGTTTTAGGGTCTTTTTATTGTTTATTTTCATGAGTGTTTACAAATGTACCTGACATATGTTTGGGGGTAGATTTTTTTTAAAAAGTACTTGTTAGATTCTCTTACATCATTTGCTTCACTGGAGTGCAAGGAAGCTTTTTTTTTAAAAATGTAAGAATTAACAATCAAGATCATTGCTGTCGCCATCTTGGTTTTTAGCTGTCGCCATTTTGTTTTTTGCGTCCAGAAGTAACACAAGAGGGTACGAGAGCAAAGCACAACCAACGCACTTTAAAAGGGTGCAAGTTAACTGGAGATTAACATATTTGCTGCGTTTGAATAAATCAAGAGGGATGTAGTCATTTTCTATAAACTTCTATACAACCAGAGGATTCGTCCCCTGGTGGTCAGTACAGAGATTGCAGCTTTAACACATGAAGCATGGACTTCTATACAACCAGAGGAGTGTTCTGATATCACAAAACAGATTCACCCCAAAAATGTTTAACTTCCTTTAAATCTAGATGCTAATAGCCAATGTATAGAATATTATCATCTCTCCATACGACTTCATATTTGCGTATAAAAAGTGAAAAACACAATTAAAGAAAAAAAAAAAGTAAAGTCAGCAGAGTTATTACGCATTTTAGATTGTGAGCCTGGGAACGACTCAACGCGCCGGCAGCTCGTAGCTAACAGCAACAACAACAGTGTTGACACGGCTAACTGAGCTAACAGAGCTAACCTGAGGGGAAACTCTACTTCACCTCCTGTTTACACAGCTAAGAGTTGTTTGCTGCAACAATAATGCTGAGTATTGAATCCAGCACTTTCCTTCTTTTAAAAAAAATTGAAAACAGTAGACATATCCAATTGTTACTATCTTCATCACACGTTTGACCTCTCGTTATTATCTGTTTTTCTTGTGTTATTGTTACTTATGTGGATGAGCCCGGTGTCACCGGCGAAAAAACACACATCGCTCTGTCTCGTTGGACACGCCTGTCACACACCCTCAGACCACATAATCTCTAAACACACAGCAAAGAGTTTGCATTGCCAGTCCCCTGTAGGTATTGCCACACACACACAGACACACACACACACAGACCTCGAGGCCCCTCACTGTAAACAGGCCGATATTGGGTCGGACGGCGGCGTCCCATTCTTTGCGTGCGATGACTCTGTGACACGTAAAGCTCTCGGCATTGTCCGTCTCCCGGAGCTCTTTAGCGGTGTACTCACCAGTGAAATGGCAAAGGGCCACCGGAGGAAAACACGAGTCAGCAGCTGGTCAGCAAATCACAGTTGAAAGCGGTTAAATGGCGGATTTGCCCCGTAAGCAAGACGGGCTCCCCGGGGGCCTTTTGCGGGCTCACGGGTTGGAAGGAGAGCCGTCGGTTCCACTCGGGCCTCTGGAATATATTCAGAGGCCGGAGAGTCGACAGCAGTGTGGAGGAGCTGGATCTCACTTCAGGAAGGAAATTATAATTTTGTATGTTGCGCGTTTAAAATGTCAGATCAAATATCTTTTGTATAAATATTTTGAAAACTATGTAAGATTTTGCTAAAAACAATGACTGGCACATGCATCTATTAATAAAATGTGAATAATAAATACAATAAATAATAAATATATAAAATAAAATTTAAATAATAAATAACATATACATAATGAATAAAATATAATTTAAATAATACATACAATTTAAATAAATAAAATAAACAACATCATATAAATAAATAAAATAAACAACATCATATAAATAAATAAATAAAATAAAAAATACTAAATAAACATACAAATATAAATAATTATAAAAACATTTGTAAAATATTATTTTTAAAAAACAACAACTGCATGATGATGTAATTACTGGACACAACATGGAGGCAACTTTTAAAAAGTCCAAACATAGAAAATATAACCAGCACTTTTTTTTTTAAATGACCAGATTGAACACATAAATACTTTTGATGAAGAGGCAGCACATGAAGGACCTCTCTTTTTGTGTCATGTGATCAAACTTCATGTCATTGGTCCCTGGAGGTCAGAGGTCAACACAGCTCATGTCGTCATGTATTCTTCAGCACGCTGACCTTTGGTTAAACTCATTGATGGAAGATGGATATTAATCCCAGTGGTAAATTGTTCTGTTCCAGCAGCTTTGAGACAAAACAAAACTATAAAACATACGTCTCAATATTTGATGCAATAGCTCAAATATGTCAGAGAATATAAGGGATTTTTTTCCTGAACTTTTTTACTGTTTAAGACATATCTTCTTACATATCAAACAAATGTCTACTGTTTCAAACTCAAATGTAGTTATCTCACTTCTTTTCAGATGTATTTTCTTTTCTGTTTTGGGCTTGTTTTCTAATTGATATTGCATTTAAAATTTGGATTTAAAAATATTGTGTTTTTCTGTTTATCAACTATCACACTGTGGAAGCCCCAGTTCAGACAGAATTTCTGGTATTTATGACTTTTGGAGGCTCTCAAAGCTCCAGTTAAGCTCTACAACTTCCCACCAAAATGTTTTTTTTTAAAGAAAGTATGAATCTATGTATTTTCTTCCGTTCCTGTTATGAGCGACCAGGAAGTTGTTGTCGTCGTATTAATTTACAAAACGTCGTTGCGGCCTGAACTAAAATAATGTCTGTAATTCTTTCGCCGCGTTGCAACAGTCTTGGACCCTTTTTTTCTGTGGTTGTGTCTCACGGCGTGTTTCCTTCAGGGAGCTCAGCATGCAGAGTCTTGCCAAGTATGTTTATCCAAGCCTTTGAGCAACAGGCGTCCTGAACGCAGCACAGAACTCCGAAAGCACAGGCTGCTACTCTACCTGGTGCGAGGAGGAGGAGTGGGGAGCTAATGGGGGTTGCACCTGTTGACCTTCAATGAATGACTCGTGCATTATGGGAGTTCTACAGGAAAGAGCAGTTTAGAAGGTTTTACTTATATTGCTGCACTACATAATACATACAACATCCTTTACGTTTAAATACTTTTATACACATTCTTATTCATATTCCATCTGTATATTTAATATTCTTCTTACTGTTTAATTTGTGTTTTATTACTGTTCTACTGTTTATTTATATTGCTTGATTTTTATCTTATCTTTTATTTACTTGTGCGCAAGCCTGCTGTAATCCTGTAATTTCCCCACTGAGGGACTAATAAAGGATTATTTTACCACCCAATATCTTCCTTGTTGTATTTTATTTATATATTTATTTTCATTTTGTAACAAAATTAATTAAAAAAATGTTTTATGGAATAAAGCCTCTTGGTGGTTGTGTGTTTTATTCAGTCAATCATTATACTACAATCATTCAACTCACTTCAAGGTCACGTGAACCCAACACTCCCAACATTATCTGAGGGACACCAGTATGAAGCACCAGTGCTCTGGGGGGCTATCAGACGGGGTGTGCCGAAACTGAGACCAGCTGATAGTGCTGCCGGTTAAACTCACTCCCGAGGAAAGAGTCAGGACGAGCGCAGAGTGTGCACACCTCCTGTGCGTGTGTGTGTATGTGTGTGGGGGGAGTAACAAACAGCAAGATCAGGGGTAACTGGAATCCTCAACATCTCATCGATTGTCCCACATCGATACGATGTGCATGCACACAGCACTGTGCCTCCATCTAGTGGCCACATGTAAAACACGTGTATCCAGCGGTCGCTCCTACCAGGCTGCCTTTTAAAATGTAGCAGTTCCACGCCGTCTTTGATATAAACGGAAGTACAACATATTAGAACTGGATTAAAGTGGTTTTCCAGACACATGAGAGGCCGCTCTTGAATTCGGCATAGGTGTAAACACACCAACAAGCTCTCAGCGAACGCGCGTTCAGACTTTAGTCCTCGCTCAGCGCGCGCGCCACAGCGTTCACGCGGGAATGTTTGTATGCGTTAAGATGTGTCGTTGAAATATCAACTCCGTACTATGCGCCGAAGTGAACGCCGTGTCACGCCGAAGCAGAGACGACTCCCTACCGGTGCGCCTACATATGACGTCACGGCGATTCGGCGTCACAGCTGGGCCGCTGCGAGTTCAATTAACACAAGTGACGCGCGCTCGCCATTGACTGACATTTGTTCACGTGTTTGGACACGACGGGTATGCGCGCCGCCCCATCTCCTTCAACATCCCTCCCCTCCCCGCGCATAACTGCGGCGCTTCTCGCAAGATCTCCACGGCTCCTCGGCTCCCCCGGTCCTCTGAAACCTTAAACAGCGGAAAAACAACATGCCGTTAAGTGGAAAAAACTGCGTGGTGACCGGAGCGGCGATGGGCATCGGGAGAACCATCACGGAGGTGCTGCTGCAGAACGGGGCCAAGGTAAAGTGTGTGTAGTTACGGGCTTTTAATTGCCTGTCAAAAAAAGTGAACATGTTTTGTCTTCTTTAAATGGATCATTTCAACTCGAGATTACAAGGAGATCTCGACCATGGAATCAAGAGACATAAACACGATGAAATAACAGTGTTTCCCCGAGTTGATACGATCAATAAAATACGGTCGTTTAGTTTGTTTAATAACAGAACAAGGTGTATACCTGTTCTATAGGAAAGATAGAAGTAATGAAATTTGTAATTGAAATAGCAAATTTCAACTGTATCCTTGTGTCGTTTAGTGCGTCCTTGTGTCCTTCACTGTGTCCTTGTTTACTAGGTCGCCCTTCTGGATGTGAATGAAACCGCGGGGAAGAGTTTAGTGCAAGTCCTGGAAAACCAATATGGACGAGAGAGAACATTGTTCCTCAACTGTGATGTTGAGTCAGAGGAGCAGATTAAAGGTCACACACACACACACACACACACACACACACACACACACACACACACACACACACAAAATAAAAGCAGAAGTAGGGGAGGCACTGGAGAGGGAAACAGCTGGAGAAGATCAGAGTGCTGCAGAGTTGCAGAGTTTTGTGATGTTTTACTTCCAGAGAAAAACACATACACACACACACACACACACACACACACACACTGAGGCTTACTGCAGTCTCAGGGTTGTGACAGATACACTTAGTTTACATCTCAGAAAGTTCTAAAAGTTCCTCATAATAATTTAGTGCTTCAGTGTAATCTTATTTTCACCTGATGATCATGTTCTCTGTTATTAATTTTTTTTTTTAAAGTGTTTTGTTCTGTTTGACAAAAAGTTTGAAAGAGAAAGAATCCTCTTTGAGAAGCTGGACGCAGGTTGAGGGATATTTATTTCTATTTTCTTTTTTATAATGTATGATTCATGGATCCTCAAAGTGGTTTTCCTGCGATTGGCTAATGGTTGCAGCTCTGCAGTGACGCTCCACTGAACTAATAATGACTAATAATCCTCTCTGTTCTCCAGCTGCCTTCCAGAAAGCTGCCGACACTTTCGGGGGAGTCGACGGCGTGTGCAACAACGCCGGCATCCTGACCGAGGCCTCGTGGGAGAAAACCGTCTCCGTCAACCTGGTGAGGCTCCAGAGTCACGAACCCCACGACACCCGCTGCGTTCACGTCGGAAGCGTTGCAAAATGTTTTCGCGCCAGTAGATCGATTGCGTGCAAAGTCAACGCACGGGGGCGAATGGTTGCGAAACAACGCACATTTCTGCTGGGCGCCGCGAATAAAGCGAATGCCACGAAGGCTAAAAACGAATGTCCGAGTTAATTTTAGTGAAATTTTCCAACTTTTGAGAAAAATTCTCGCGAGAAGCTCCGCCCCTTGTCACCGCCGTCCTGCCGTTGCTGAATCAAACTGCTGCCGGTCAGCCCGACGCATTCAGTCATTCAGACGCAGTTCCTGGAGGAGTCAGAGCCGTGTGCGGCTATGAATAATATTATGGATGCAGACGGGGGCGTTTTATGATCTGAGTAAGTATAAAGCAGAAGTCGTGGTTATTTCTATGGTGGATGACGCAATATTCACGACGCCGAGTCAGCAGATATTTTATCTTCACAGCGTATTATTACTTCACTGTTTAGCACAATGGAAACAAAAGTGTGTGTGTGTGTGTGTGTGTGTGTGTGTGTGTGTGTGTGTGTGTGTGTGTGTGTGTGTGTGTGTGTGTGTGTGTGTGTGTGTGTGTGTGTGTGTGTGTGTGTGTGTGTGTGTGTGTTAAACTGGTGGTCTGATAGATGGATTTAAATGTGCTTCATTCATCCCCCTGTGTTGTTTGTGGCAGCAGCAAGTTGCACAGTGGATGTATAACTATTAAGTCTGAAAAATACTTTATATACAATAAAAAAACAGCACAAAAGAAGAGGAAAAGGGAAAAAGATGATCACATAAATTGTAGAGAGCCGCTGGCAAGACGCTATGTTGGAAAAGCAGGTAAAGGGAGGGTGTGTGGTTGTGTGGTTGTGTGTGTCGTCGGGTCGTATTTCAGGTCCAGCTGATCGGCTCCATTCTGCCTTTTTTTGTTGAGTTAATTCAGAATAAAGTTGCAGGTCAAACAAAGACCTCGCTTGTCCGTCTGATGACGAGGCTCCTGCTCCAGAGGACTTCTGCAGCGCCGCCATATTGTTTTTTGTTTGTTTTTGTTTTGACATTTGAGGCGATTGCATCGTAACACGGGGATCCCACACAGCAGGAAATATGGGTAAAATACAATAAATCACTATTTTTTGGAAATTTTGGTTTCCATCTTTGTTCTGCTGATGCAACTTGTAGAAAAATGAGCTGCAGCACGCCTCCTCCTGAATGTCTTTTAATCATGTGTTTATGTGACACACACACAGACACACACACACACACACACACACACACAGACACACACACACACACACACTGTCCTTGAGTTTCAGAGTTGGCCACTTATCAGCAGGCTCTCGTACAGTTAAGCACACAACGATAACGCACTTTCACTCAATCTGTCGAGTCGTTCTCTACGTGTGCTAATCGTCTCTTTTTAAACCCACAAAAAAAGATCAGCCGCAAAACACGTAAGGTGCGTGTGACACTGTGTTTGTGACACTGTGTGTGTCTGTGAGAGACAGATTGTGTTTGACTTCTCAGTAATCGTAAAGTTTAGACTGATTTTAAACAGGTTTGATTTGAAAAGTAATGGACTGTGTGTGTCGCAGATGGGAGTCATTAAGGGGTCCTACGTGGCGCTGGAGCACATGAGCAAGTTGAATGGAGGTCGCGGAGGGTTCATCATCAACACGGCGTCCATGGCAGGTAAAAAAACACCCACAATGCATTGCATGCCTGTTGTTTTAAAACAGCCGTCTTGAAAGAATAGGAACGGCATTGGCGGTTTCTTTGATTGACCAACGTAGAGTCTCAACACTTCACAACTGTCTGGGCCACGTTCGAGTCTGTTGACCAATGGAGCAAATAAAAGACAAATTAATAAAAACAACAAACAAACAAAAATACTTATTTTATTGTAGAAGATGCGTACAAGGTGCAAAAAAGGAAATGGGTGCCGCCACGGAGCCGGGGGAGGCTGGTTGGTTGGCTAGTTAGCTGGTTGGCTAGTTAGCTGTTTGGCTAGTTAGCAGCCAATCTAGTAGTGAGACTGTTCACCAGTGGTTCCACCGTGCTTTCATGCTGCACCAGCCCACAGAAAGATTCAGCCAATAGTGGAACCTTCTTTTTGGGGTTTTCCCTCTCCGGTCCCTCCCCCTTCCCTACAACCTCCGGTCTTCACCGTTAGCGGTCGGCACTTTGTGGCTCAGCTGTTGCCATGTTGAGAGCCATTGAGAGTCAATAGAAATGCTTCCAGTTTGGCACCTTTTTTTTTTTTTTTGCCAATAAAAAGGTGCCAAACTGGAGGGACGAAGTCAGGGACTTGAGCCTATGACGTCGACTGATCCGACCTCCATCCCGCAGGTCTCGGCCCGCTGCCCAGCTGTCCGGTTTACACGGCCACGAAGCACGGAGTGATCGGCTTCACTCGGGCCATGGCGGTAAGGACGCTGGTTTTCTTCTCCAGGAGACTTCAAACATTTCAATGAAGCGTTGCTGCTGTTCAAAGTGCAGGAACACGTTGCGTGGACATGTTGTACTTTATAGCTTCTAGGGTTTGGCTTTTTAATAACCACATTGTCAAATTGCTATCATTCAGGAAGGACAAGGTGCCTCTGAGTATCTGAAGCACAGCGTCTGTTTGCGTGTGTGTGCGTGCGTGTGTGTGTGTGTGTGTGTTCCCACCAGGCCGCGTCGGAAATGTCAGGTTACGGTGTGCGGTTCAACGCCCTCTGTCCGGGTTTCGTCCAAACGGACCTCTTCGATGCCATTAATTCCAACCTGGGGCGGTTCTCCCACCTGGATGAAGCAACCCGGCAGCTGATGCAGCAATTTGGACTCGTAGAGTGAGTCTTTGTTCCTGTCGTTCTGTCCAAAGTGTACGAAGAAATGAACAAAATCTTACTTACTGCAACAACAACAACACATCTATTATGTTTGTGCTATACATGTAGAGCTGGGTGTTATTAATTGAATATCTCCTTCATGTTGTATATCACGGTATAGAATTTATTTTAGTCAATCAATAAATAGTCAAGAAGAAATAACCACATGGTTTATGTAAATTGGAAACAAATTAAAATCATTTTCTCATTCAATTTAGATGTTTAGTGAAACAAAAAACTGATTTTCTGAGAAACTTTGAGTTGGTGTGCTTGCTAGCGGCGATTTTCATTATTTATTAATCTGTTGATTTATATTCTCGTTTAGTAAATAGTCTATAAAAAGGTACTAAAATAAAGAAGTCACTCCCTGTGGCCAGAGGCGACCAGAACATATTCACATTCAAGAAGCTGAGAACTTTTTGTCTTCTCTCCTATAAATATTTACTCAAACCGATGAAGTTGATGACCAAAGTACTTGGCAACTGATTCATCTTTGCAACTCTGTTTCATAGAATATAAACACAGCGACATGGTTCCATTGAAAGACGACAAATACCACACGTTAAAGTGCATTAGACGTTACTCATTCAAGCCACTTTACCCTTTTTTTTAAATGTTATATTTGTATTATTTCAGCATGTCTGACGTAGCGGAGGCCGTTCGGCAGATGGTGACCGACGAGACGAGGAACGGAGAGGCCTTCTTGGTCACCCGGCAGAAAAAGGAATACATGAAGTTCCCCTCAATCATCTAGTGACTTCTAGTGACTGAATCAAAGCAACAACGTTTTTTCAGTGTTTGTATAAAAACCAAATGCCTCGAGTGCTTTTCATATAGCATATGAGGATGTTTGAATAATTTTTCATTGTGCTAAAAAAATAAAGAGGTCACTCCGTCCCAAATAACCTCATATCTTTCTTTTTGGTAATTCATCTTGCATGAAAGTCACATGTCATTCTGCACGTATAGTAGTGTAGTTTGTAATATTTATGTTTTATATATATATATATATATATATATATATATATATATATATATATAAAACATATATGTATGAAAACCACACATGTATGAAACCACACACAGGTAATGGTTTTAATGTTTAGATAATTTAATTCAGTAAAAGCAGCAGAATATAAAAACACAAAATTACAAGTAAAAGTATTACATTTCATTTAGCTGATGCTTTTATCCAAAGCGACTTACATTTCAGCTCTTTACACCACAGACACATCAACAAAGTTTTGTGTACTGACAGTATCAAAAGTACTCATACTGAGTATTAACACATGAGCAGTACTTTAACTTGGTCAAGGTGGTGGGAATTTTAAACACTTCATACATTGCTGAGTATTTTAGTATTGCATTCTTTAACAATTATAAACTGGTCTCGTAAGAGAGTAATTAGCAACGAAAGCAGTAAAAGTTTTCATTTATTTTCTCACATGTCGATTAGATTATTACACTTTTTTTTGTTTGCCTAGTTTTTGGATTTCGTGAACAATTTGAATCCAAGTTGCCGGATAATCAATGAAGTGCTGATTGAACAGCTGACTTTACTTTCAAGGTCTCCTGGACCTGAAAGCTGCGATGACCCGCGAGGTCACAGACGGAGAGCGGCTAGCTGAACGTCGGGAACGTCACGCAGCTCCTCCCGACGCGTCTCACCATGAGCGCCTCCCCGTTCTTCGTCTCGTCGGTCAGCAGCTCCAGGACGCCCTGCGTCACCTCGGACACACTGACACAAGAAGCAGCGCGTTTTAACGGAACATTTCTATTCATGGCGGAGCTAAATACCATCCAACGCTGGATTAAGACATTTTCAGGCGACCAAACATTTTCAAATGAACTTTCATGAACAGGAAAGGCTCTGTGAACGGGTTAAAGTTGTGAGATTAAAAACACGGACAACTCCCAGACAGGACAACACAACGCTACAGACCTGTCAATCACCTGGTAGCCCCGCCCCTAAAGCACCCCCTGCTTTATGGTCTGTTGGACTCTAAATGACCATAATTTACTAAATGAACATTATGATGTATTGAAGACTAGAAACTAGAGATTAAGACATAAACTTATGTTTACAATGTTTACTGAGGGAATACGTCAAGAGAGAAGTCGAGTCATCTATATAGACTTCTATACAACCAGGGGAGTCACCCCCTGGTGGTCAGGAGAGAGAATGCAGCTTTAACACATAAAGCATAGAGTTCAATACAACCAAAGGAGCTTACAGCAAAAAAATTCAACTCACTTTATCATCGTTTTTTCCATACGTTTTACGATGTCGTCAGCTCGGTGGGAAAATTGTCCCATTTTGTCAGAAATGTTGGAGAAGAAGTCGGTTTGGACGGCAACTGGGCAAACGACGTTGAACCGAATGCCGTAGCCCGAGGCGGTTGAGGAAGCCTGTTAAACACACACACACACACACACACAATAATGCGAGCAATAAAAGGATGAAAAGGTCAAGCTGTTGACTGACAGCCGTCCTTACCGCCATGGTCCGAGTGAAGCCGACCACTCCGTGTTTCGTGGCCGTGTAGACCGGACAGCCGGGCAGAGGGCCGAGACCTGCAGGATGAAAGTCGGATCAGTCGACATCTTTTTTTAGTTTTTGTTTTCATGCCATTATTTCCCCTTAAAATATAATCTCGCTATCTGACCAACAATCTTTTTTCTTGTTTTTGTACACAGGTCTCATCATAAAAAGTCTCATGAAAGCTATTTCTTACTGCTTTGGCAGTTAAAGGAGATACAATAGAGTACTGTGTAGAAGGTGCACTGCAATGCATTGTGGGACGTATACCTGCCATGGATGCAATGTTGACGATAACCCCTCCCCGACCTCCAGTCAACTTGTTCATGTGCTCCAGAGCCATGTAGGTCACCCTGATGACCGCCACCTGTTCAGGAGGGATGCGAGGTCCATCAATGAAGAGTTTGTTCTGTTATTGAAGGTACTAATACTAGTAATCTGAATAAAATCAGATTATTATGTCTGACCAGGTTTATGTTGACACATTTCTCCCACTCCGCCTCGTTCAAGATGCCGGCGTTGTTGCACACGATGTCGATCCCGCCGAAGGTCTCCACCGTCTTCTGGAAGGCGGCTTGAGAGAGCAGAGAAGAACATATAGCGGTCAGCTTTAAACTCTGCTGCCGCGGTCGACCTCCGACCGACAATAAAACACGGCTGATGGCGCGGCCTGTAAATGAGTCCATAAGCTCCGCCTCCGAGCTTTACCTTTGGTTTGCTGCTCTGATTCAACGCTGCAGTGGAGGAACAGAGTGTTCTGTGCTCCGTGCTGCTGGTCAAGGACTGCCTTTAAACTTTGGCCTGCAGATTCATTCACGTCCAGGAGGGCGACCTGCACAAGTGGAGCACCAGATAAAGATATATACACACACACACACACACACACACACACACACACACACACACACACACACACACACACACACACACACTCTGGCTTTTTCATAAAGCATTGTTTTTGGATGCGTTCCAGAGATATGTTTACAACACTGATTAGTCACGATTGATTGTCTTTTCATGGCTGGACTTTAAATTAAACAATGTGTTACATATATGTCACATAAAGAAATGCAGATAAACACTCATATTTGTTTTTTAAGTCCCGACTAGCTTCCAAAAATACACTGCAAGTAATCAAAACATAAAAGTATAATCTTGTGATCTTATTTGTGTGTTGCGACACATTTGTGAATGTTGTTAGCTCTAAAAAAGATTTGCAACTCAGTCCTGCTCTTTTGCTTATTGTAACACACACACACACACACACACACACACACACACACACACACACACACTGTCTAAACTTGACCTTCGCCCCGTTCTGGAGCAGCATCTCCGTGATGGCTCTCCCGATGCCCATCGCTGCTCCAGTCACTACTGCCGTTCGACCACTTAATGCCATGTCAGCTGTTTGGTAACAAGAGGAGGAAGAGGAGGAAGTCAGCTGTACAGGATCTCTGCTGGAAGAACAAATAATGGCCCGAGTGAGAGGGGTGAGGGGGCTTTTTAAACGCCCGCCTCATGGGCAGAGCCATCTGAACCACTGACCGCCCACTTATTCGATCGATGTGATCATGTGACTCTCTTTGCCCCTTGGCTTTAATTTTTTTATGTTCAACCCTAAATGCCCTTCAGGCTCTTGTCTTATGAGGAGATTTGCTTACTCATTAGCAGCACCTTAAATGCTCCACGTTAATGTTTACAGGTGTGTGTCACAACCTGCAGAGGCTGCAACACACAGGGACAACACAAAAAGGGATTTATCGATAACAACACAAGTCAAGTGAAAGTGCTCCACTAAAGTGTTTAAAGTGTATGGTGCTGAAGGTCTGACAAACCCACAAATGCCCTTTAAAGACTTTGCCATTGTTAATTGTTTACAACATATATTACATGCAATACACACTGCCACATTGAATCCAAGCCAATGTCAGTATTAGGAGTTACTGGAATTGTATAAAACGTGATGTTTCCATTTTTAATGTGAAATCTTTTTGATATCTTTTGTTGTATCTATTGAGTATTATTTTAGTCCTGATATGTTGTGTCTTCTATGTAACTTTGCTTGCTGCTTTGATGAACACATTTCCCCTTGGGGATGAAAAAAGTATCTATTTATCTATCTATCTATGACGTGGAGGACATGGCGGAAGTGGTTAACGTGCATGGAGGAAGTCGAGCAAATGGAGAAGGTGGAGGAAGTGGATGTGGAGGAAGTAGAGGAAGTGGAGGAAATGGAGGAAGTGGAGGAAGTGGATCTGGAGAAAGTAGAGGAAGTGGAGGAAGTGGATGTGGAGGAAGTAGAGGAAGTGGAGAAGGTGGAAGAAGTAGAGGACGTGGAGGGACCCGTCAGAGGGCCATGAGGACCTTGAGCCACAAAAAACGACAATGAAAAATATGCGCCGCCGTACAGCTGTGTGGCGGGAGGGCGTGACTTAATACCGTAATGAGTGACAGTCACGTTCAATGCGTGACACTTGAGATCCCCGATACCTTAGTCTCTGCCGGCGGTCCCCCAGTCGCGCGAGTTTGAGGTAAATAGGTTGTCTATGCAGCGTTTACAGATGCGCTCCTTAGCGGCATCTATCGTCGGGTGATTTAAAAAGGAACGAACGCACTTCAGACTTTTTTTTTGCCGTGAGATATTGGTTGTGTGGCGTGTGAGCGTGTGAAAACATGAAAAAGCGTATGTCACACGGCGAAACCGTGAGAGTTGGTGGCTCTGCTATTAATGCATACGAGGATTAAGCTAACCTGTACGCCTGTGTAGACGGGAGGGGTCGCTCGGTCACCGCTCGCGCTCTTCGGCCAATAGGGAGGTCGTGTGTGCGTGATGGTCGGTTTGGGGCCCTGTGATTGGTGGAGCAGGCGGGAGGCGGGGTTTGACCTGTCGGGGAACGGGAAGGTTAAGTGTGTAAGACGCGTATTCGAGGAGCAACATGTGCTTGTTAGCTGTTCGGTAGCTTCTAACTGGATGTAGGAGAGTTTCGCCGACGTTATTATCAGTTCCATAAATAAACCTACATTGCAAGGAAACCAGCGGTCGACAAGTCGTGAGTATGGACGCTACAATAATGATCGCTTTTGTGCCTTTGTACGCAGCTTTTACGTTCGATGGGGATTTTATTAGTACTTATGAAATCATCAGTCAAGTGCAGGACCACTTATCTGTATGCTACATGAGATGTATAGCTATATATACAGACGCACTGAATTGTATTAATAAGATGTCATTATGTCAAAGTGTTGGAGTAAATGTTAATTATTTAACTGCAAAATAATAATGCGTGTCGTCAGGTTTGAGTAATGGATCGCACATCGATTTGGACTGCATTGAATCCAAGCCAATATGAGCATTAGGATTTACTGAAATTGTATAAAACGTGATGTTTCCATTTTTATGTGAAATCTGTTTTGTATCTTTTGTTGTATACATTGAGTATTATTTTAGTCCTGATATGTTGTGTCTTTTATGTAACTTTGCTTGCTGCTGGATCCGCACATCGATTTGCAGTAGCGGATCAGTCACATTGTCTTCGGATTATTTGAGCGGTCCGTGAACGCATCTTCTCGTCGGCGTTTCCGTAGTGTAGTGGTTATCACGTTCGCCTCACACGCGAAAGGTCCCCGGTTCGAGACCGGGCGGAAACAATTTATTCTTTTCGCCACGTGATTTTATCGATTACGATTAAGTACATTTTCAATATTGGTTGTCTGGCTGTTGTCCACACGTTGTTGTCCTTGACATGAAAGCAGGTGTGGAATAAACCTGCTGTTAGCTCAAGTCTATCCAGCTCCTCGAGAGCCATCAGGCCAGGAGACATCTCACAGAGGTTACATCCTGTCGGTCTGCCTCTGGTTCCACGACTATTGTACATAACCTGATTGTACAGAACACGTGTCTTCCAGATTATTTATCCGTTTCCTGGAGTCTGTAAAGTCTTGAGTTCTCGATGCGGCCATGAACGCAGCCTCGAGGCGACGCGTGTTGCAGTTAAATGGCGGCGTGTTGCAGATGCCGTGAGAAGTTCTGGTCCGAAAGAACTTTACCAAGCGAGCAGTTTGTGCTCCGGTGTTTGGTAAGGGCTCGCATTACGATGGCGATCACGTTTAGTTTAACCTTCACTGTTTATGACTAATGAGCCTGCTAGTTAAAAACTTCAATGGAGGATCTTTGCTGTGCTTTAATTGCTTCAACGGGATATAAAAAACCTCCCGAAACAACAACATAATGATGCTGATTTGTAGGAAGTCTGAAGTAATACATTGTCCGTTTTTTCCGAAGGACGACAAGCAAACATCTTTTAATATGTGTCTTTTCTGAATGGAGTCCGGCTTGTTCAGGGCTATGCTAAGCTAACACTGTAGCGGCCTCAATGAGTCAAATGCTTTCTAGGCATAAATACAGCAGTTGTGTTATTGTTTATACAAAAGAGGCGCTATGGTTTTTGTATCTACATTTCCAGGTGTAGTTACGTCCGGTTTATGTTTAAATATGGAGTATTTTCAGAAACTTATGGTCAACAGATGGTGACGATGCGTTTCGCCTCCATTTTGTTTCAACAACGTCATTACGTCAAGTGGAGAAACGTCTTGGCTTTGACTTTGTACAAACATTTTTGTCCATGTTGTATTAGTGTTTAAATTACGTTTAACAAACATTGTATTTAACTTATTCATCAGAATAAATTGTTTTAGCAGTCTGCCGTGTCTACAGAACCTTCTCTGGACAGCAGTTCCTCTTGACGTCACATCTGGCTTGTAACGCAGTACTTTTAGTTAAATACTGAACAATCTGAGGTATTCATACTTTATTAGTATTTTCATGCGCCACTAGATGGCTCGCTTTACAAATTTATTATAAAACACCAAGCATTGTATTGTTGTAGCAATCTAGATATTAGCTATGAACACAATAGACGTTTATCCAATCATATCCATATTTATTCTTGTGCACTAATCCTATTTATACAACTCTGCCTCAGAACACCTGCTGGGAGGAACCAGATAGGACCGTCTGTCTCCCCTTTGACCCGCCTGTCTACACAACAGAAAGACACGGTGCGTTCATGGACCCTGGGAAAATCTGATTTGTCACATGGTTTTTCTACCTCTTCCTCGTTAGTATAGTGGACAGTATCTCCGCCTGTCACGCGGAAGACCGGGGTTCGATTCCCCGACGGGGAGTATCTTTATTTTATTTATGTTGTGTTTTCAGTACGTTTGAATGTTTAAAACAATAGATAGTAAAAACAGCCCGTTGCACCTGTGGAGCGGGCCTGCGTGTGCAACCGACGGTGATAAAACTTAATTTACAAAATGCATTCAAGCCGACGTTGCGCCCTTGCTGTGATATGGGACGAGGTGGAAGAAAAAGTCCCAAAAATCACTTAGGTTTTGGGTTCACAATATTTACAACAAAAAAAGGAGACAGTACAGCGAATACCATCTATTCCGCGAATTGTCTTGATGACGAGTGCTTTCAGTTGTACTTTTGGCTGAGGAGGAGTCAGGTTGAGTGTTTTCCGAGCAGTAGAGTAGTGTTTAGATCTAGAATTGTAAAGCTCTTTGGCATTGAATACCGCTAATATTAGCGCCTCGTTGGAGGTCGCCATTTTCTTTTGACTTCCCTGATGTTCACACCGCATGAAAACGAGAAGGAAGTGTGAAAGTAATAAAGCCCGTCTCTTGCTTGATCTGAGTTGGATGCCTTGGCCGAGTGTGACATTGATGAGCTGTGCGACTCCGTGCCTTGCGCTTAAAGATTGAGAATATTTAAATTTTTATTTTAAAAGGCGTGCATGAAAGCCGCGCAGCGCCGTTTTGCTCGCGACGCATTTTTAAGAGTCGTGTCTGGTGTGTTCGGCCCCCAACACTTTACTCAACATCTGCTCGTTAGGAAACATAGGGATCAGTGTTGGTTATTCCGTTTGACCCTGAACTCACTACCTTCTCACCGTTTCCGTAGTGTAGTGGTTATCACGTTCGCCTCACACGCGAAAGGTCCCCGGTTCGAGACCGGGCGGAAACAATTTATTCTTTTTGCCCTTTGATTTAGTGATTAGATTGAATAGTTTTCCAATGTCCTTGTCTGTTTGAATTTATTCAAGATATTGACTATGTTTATTCTTGTGCACTAATCATATTTATACACATTAATATTGACTCTGCCTCAGGACACCTGCTGGGAGGAACCGGATGGTACCTGTCTGTGTCCCTACACTACAGAAAGACATGATGCGTTCAGGGACCCTGGGAAAACCTGATAAGTCTCATGGTTTTTCTACCTCCTCCTCGTTAGTATAGTGGACAGTATCTCCGCCTGTCACGCGGAAGACCGGGGTTCGATTCCCCGACGGGGAGTATCTTTATTTTATTTATGCTGTATTTACAGTAAGTTTGAATGTTTAAAACAATAGATGGGAAAAGTAGCCCGTTGCGCCTGTGGAGCGGGCCTGCGTGTGCAACCGAGGGCGATAAAACTTAATTTACAAAATGGTTTCAAGCAAAATCACTACTCATGACTAAACTTTATTTTAAACACTGTCCCAGAATATAAGATATTTATATTTCATTTCATAAAGTAACACTGGACTTAAAATCTGCTTGTTAGGAAACATACAGAGCGGTGTTGGTTATTCTGTTTGACCCTGAATGTGTCGCTTTCTCACCGTAGTGTAGTGGTTATCACGTTCGCCTCACACTCAAAAGGTCCCCGGTTCGAGACCGGGCGGAAACAACTTATTCTTTTCGCCCTTTTTTAGAAAAATGTGTCAAATGTGTCCCAGTGTCAAATCCCGACCCCGGCAGACAAGGAAACACACAGAGCGGTTCCTGACCACAGTACTCCACCCAGTTTCCGTAGTGTAGTGGTTATCACGTTCGCCTAACACGCGAAAGGTCCCCGGTTCGAGACCGGGCGGAAACAGTTTTGTTTTTTCAATTCAATATTGCTACAAACCAGTGTTGAAATTTAAATCAAACTTTACATGATAATTTTTGTGTTAAAAAAAAAAAAAACGGCAACAATTAATTTGAAAACCATAGTTAATATATACCAATTACTCTGCGGCTGGAAAAATTTGTCACTTTCAGGTATAAGAACAAGGGCATTAAACTACAGCATCCTCGGATCATGTGACATGAGTCATGTCTCAACATAATTAAAGAGACACATGGTGCGTTCAGGGACCCTCGGAAAATCTGATTAGTCAGGTGTGAGATATACCTCCTCCTCGTTAGTATAGTGGACAGTATCTCCGCCTGTCACGCGGAAGACCGGGGTTCGATTCCCCGACGGGGAGTACCTTTATTTTTGTTGTATTTTCTGTGCGTTTGAATGTTTAAGACAATAGTCAGAAAGCTGCTGAGCCTGTGGTCAAGACTGGCGGGATTAAAGCAGCACTGCTGCCGCTTTGCACAAATTACATTGATGGTGAGAAAAAAACAGCTTCAAAAAAGCAAAACAAGTGCACATGCAGTATGTTGTGTAACCAAGTTTGAACCTTGGCACCGTTTTCCAGGACTGTCTTGCTTTTCTTGTCCCGCAGCGTTGCTCCGGTCACTGAGATTTAAACACTGAGAATCTTATCAGCTGTTTGTTTATTCTTTGTTTCCCTCGGAGGACAGTTTGATAGTTTTCTCAAACCCATTCTACAATGCATAAAGCTACAATGTAGCTGATGATGATTTTGGAAAATAAAAGACAACTTAGAATTGTGTGTTATTGTTTTTAAGTGCATGTACAGACAAAAAAAAAGTCCATTGAATCACATGTTCACACCATTAAAGTTCATAATTCAACACAAGGTTTTAATAGAGTCGACAGATACTCTGAACCGAGAATGTTTTTCGTGCACTGTGCCTTTTTTTAATTCGTTGTTCTTTTCTGGAGCAAAGGCCGAGTCTACATCTCTGCAATGACCGGTAGCATCGGGGCCTTGAACCTCCTGCACTGTCTGAATGAGGTGCGACAGCCGGACACCACGACGCGAAGGCCCGTCTGCCTGTCGGCCGAGAGACACCCTTCAGTCCGTTTTGCTCCTTCTGGAACATTCCCGGGTTCCTTCTCGGACCTCGAGGACGACCAGCGCGACGAGTCGATATAGGAAACTTGCCACCCTGTATTCTTCCCCTCCTCCGCCGTCCATCCTCTGCGGGCGAGCCGGGCCGCCGTGAGGACGGAGTCCGTCTGGCTGTGCAGCTTCCCCAGGAGAGGCCCCGACATGGCCGACGTCCCGCCCGGGACAGGAGGCTCTGGCTCACTGCAGCCCTCCATCCGCTTGATGGCCAGAGTCTCAGGAACGCCTGCAGGTACCTGCAAATCACATAAGCACCTTATTAGATGACGTCACGTTGAATGAGATCATTGGGTCCCAATATGGGGGTCGAAGCACCTGCAAAAGATCACAAATACATTTTTTTTCTAATAATTGCTTCTTTTTTTTTTACGATAAATGTTATCTCTCGAATCGTCCGACAATAATACAAATATAAAATCTCTTAAAAAAGCAACCTCTTCTGAGTCTGAGGTCAGACAACCTGTGATGCAAGCAGTCGTTCATTTTTTTTTTAGGGGAGTCTTAAATCAACCAGATTAGCATTCAGAGTCAAGTTTCTGTCTGAACAATAACACAATGCCCGTATTAACTCTAGTTTTAGCTCTGCTTAAGTCTCCAAGCGCCTGAAGGGAAAAATACATTAAAAAATAGGGCTCTTAAGCTGTTAAATATCTTTCACTATGTTAAAAAAAAACATCCTGCAGAGTTGCTCGAAACTGCAGTTGATGTTAATTCTTTGGAACATTATGCAACCGAGACCGAGTCCCTGTGTGTTCATCAGCTCTCCACTAGGGGAGCGCCAGAGGTCCCGTGAAAGAGGAACCGATACGGTCGATTTCAGAGCATCAATTCATGATCTCTTTCACCTTTTTGTGTGTTTTTAGTTGCCTTTCAATGTGTGAATACACCAACAGAGCTAAACTAACCTGCGGATGACGCAGCCGTGTGGACAAAACCAAATTTGTCCAAATCCTTTTCAGTTCGCCAAGATGTGCCGGCTGCAGAGGCGCTGGTGAAGGATTTTTAAATTCTAGTTGAGATCCCGACATTTCCAAATTAATCTTTCTGCCTGCTAAGCATCATTTCCATTTGATGGAATGGAACAACGATCAAAAAAAGGGAACTTTACACGGTGAAAACATCATAAATGCTTCAGCGATGAGCCAAAATAAGGTCATGCACAAGACATCCGGTGTTTTCAGACACCAAATGTGCTACCTAATGGGAAATATAAACAGGTTCGCTGGATTCATGTCGTTCATCGTTTTTTTTTTTTAAAGCTGTTTTTTTCTCACCATCGACCCTGATTACAACTCACAAACCTCGGCCAAGCCGATTATATGCAACTTGCCAGGTTCACCACAGGACACTGCAGACGTCAAAGCTGATGCTAACCGTTGTATTTTACTTCATGCACATAGAGAAATAACCAGAGCAAATGTCAAACCAAGCCAAGTCTTCATCAGGTATCTTATCTGCACATGCAAACATTTCTCTGAAAGCATGTGGTGACCATGCGAACAGCCCTCGGCATTATCTAAATAAAATTCTGCCATACATGTAAAATATTCACACAAGTGTAGATTTGTGTAATACCAGATTTCAATGGGAGATCCTCGTTTCTGTCATCTCTTCTTTCCTCCCGGGGCTGACTGAGTATCACTGCTCCTCCCTCCCTTTCTCTCTATTTAAGTGAGCTTTTTGTGGTGCAAAGTTCAGGTTTAAATAGTGTGGACATTTTTGTGGAATTTGATGATGTGAACGAGAAATATAGGAACAGTGATAGTGCAACAGGAAAATACTTCACTTATGTTGGTTGTACAGATGCAATACTGGATTTTGCATTTCACTTTGATTCACCAAATAGAGAAAAGAAGAGAAAAAGCAAATCCCAAGTCAATTCTCAAGCTTTTTCTTGGTCAATCTGCAGATTCTCAGTTATTACGTAAATGCATTTGTTCAAAAGTGAGTTGGAGCTGTTCAACTTTTCATTCACGGCACCCTTTAGAGCATCTTCTACAGCACGAGAACATCTCCTTACGGTCGCATTTGGCAGCTGTTTTAGGCAAGAGGGGGATAAAAAGCTCTGATTAACCCGTTGAACGTTTTGAGACCAGCTGACGAACCAAGAGAAGCATTTAGCAGCTTAAGAGCCAGATAGTTCTGTCGCAGGAGTTGGTGGAGACCGAAACAGAGTTCAAAGAGAGTGAGAGTATTTTTTGCACAAATCAAACAATAAAATATGAAGCATATATAAGCTTATAAGCATGGCTTGCATTTGTTCAGGGATTTTGGGTTATACCTCTGTGGCATTTCCTAAGCAATGCTAATGCTACAAGTCCCCATGCTAATACTATTAGTCCCCATGAGTGAAAAAGCTAAACATTTTGATATAACAGCTAAAACAAGAAAGTTATGAACACTAATCCTTAAAAAAAACTCTTACAAAACAGCAATTAGACTTTCCTTTGGGCAATTGTTGAAACATTTATAGAAGGACATTTCTTTATTAGGTGGGAAAAGTCATTTCATAATTTGGTTCCCCTGAAATCTAATAGAAAATTGACCCCGGAGAGTCAGTAATTTAGGAGGATGAAGATGTGAAGATTGACGAGTTGAGTAAGAATTAATCTGTGAATTGACGTTGACGAATATTGGAATTAATCTGGTGGCCAGAAGCTTTTAAATGAACTTAACATGTAAAACAGTTTGCTAACATTTCTGCACTATATCAGTGTTTACATGTTGCTCTGCCCCATCGGGGCAAAAATAAAAACAGTTCAAGCCCAAATACAGATTCAATATTCAGTAAAGACCTTTAACTAGGCTGAGTGCTTTGTACGGAAACATGAAACAGTTCAAACGATGTTCAAGTTGGCTTGCGAGGCGAAGATATGGCGGGAAAACAAATTGAATGTGTTGTGAGTGAAAACATTCCCGTATGATTTAGAGCACCATTTCTTTTCTCTCAAAACACATTTGTTGCAAATGTGTTGTGAATAAACAACAGCTGCATGCATCAACACTTTAAATGAATCTTCCTGTTTTATTAGCACTTATTGCTGAACTCGACCAATTGCCGGGGGAAGGAAAAATTCAACTTTTTTGGGGGGGGGGGGGGGGGATTTTGGACAAAAGATGACGATTCTATCGACTGTGGATGGACTGTGACCTCGGTCTTCGGCGCTGCTGCTCTGCTGTCTGTTTGCTCTGTTCAGACATTCGCTCTCTGGTTTTCACCTCTCGAGTTCAACTGGTTTATCTGCTGTGGACAAAGCGGTGGCATCAAGGTTTCAGGTCTGCAGAGTGACCACATGTTCAACAACCTGAAGTCATCGTCTCAATGTGATTAAATTTAGACTTTTGACACCATGCAGGAATCCTTAGAGAGAAGTTGTCACATTCACATATTTCCAGTTAAGTTCCCCTTTGGCACAAAAGAAAATAGTCGATAGTCTCACATTTTTTTGGGGGGGGGTCTAACTCCATCTCAAACAATTCCCTTATGTAAAGCGCAGCGTTAAATTCGTCTTAGTGGGATTTGGGGGGTTTAAGATTTATTATTATTATTTTTTTGGCCATTATGGAATATAGTTTAAAACAACAGGTGAATCATATATGTTTAATTACATTACATTTGATCATTTTTATGATTATTACTTTTATTATGTTTAGCTACAACATCTCTAGTTTGTATTATTCTATGGAAGCCCATTTCTGCCACAAAAAAAGTCATTACAAAGCCATCAACATTGCACCTACTATCTCATAATTTTGACTTTTTTTTAAATTTTGTCATACTTTTTTTTTTGTGCGGACATGGGCTTCCATATTATTCTTACTGGTCGTTGTTTTTAATAATATTAGTTATATTTTTCAGCATCTGTCTACATGACCTTGTTGGAATGTGTTGCATTATTATTAGGACTATTAATAAGAATAATAACAATCATAATAATTATCTTCATAATGAGAATACTAATACATACTGATGTTTTTCCCCCAAAACAAGTGTCTTCATTGTCTTTTATCAAACTGCGGTGTATTATTTCTGTTGAAATGTTCGCAGCAGCCTGTTGCATGAATAAGTATTAAGACACAAGTCAAGCGCACGAGGTTGTTGTAATCCTCGACTATTTAAATTATTTAAGGATTTCTTTTAATCATGTGGTCATCAGCCTCAAAAAGCCGTTCACGTGTCGGTGAGCGGCTCCTCCTCCTTGAAGAAAGCTCTCTAAAGAAAAAAGTGTCCATAGGGAACAAAGTGAGAGTTGTGTCATCGCACAGCTCGGGCAGGTCACTCAGTTTGTGCTGCCTCACGGGAAGCCATCGATCTGGGTCAAAGGTAATGGGAAAGCTGCAGAAAATGAACTCTTACTGTCAATAAATCCCTTGAAAAGGACAGATAACAATTAATTTCTAGAACTAACAAGCATCGTTTGTGTAGTCAAAGCTTGATTCATCGTATTCCTCACTGAGTCTCAATCACTTCAGTTAGCGTTAATATTAATCCGCTGCTGAAAATAATCCCCATAAAAAACACCATTTACTCCAGTTTATATCATGTGTGCTAAAAAACTACACCGACAGCTGTTTGCAGGAATTACAGAGCCTTTAACAAAATAAACTAAAACTTTACATGAATACTATTTAAAAAAAATGAAGACAATGATCTCGCTGATGAGTCTTACCTCACCACACTCTAAAAGCCTTTTTTATCTTTGCAGATCATAATCATTTACATTGCCGACATTTCTTGAATTCTTCCTGCGACGTTAACTTTTGACAGCCGCTTATTTTATGCTTACTGGCGAAACCTCTCCCTTTCTTGAATGCAAAGTTGTTTGCGAAAGAGTTTCTGATGTTCCCGATCACTCTCTCGTCATTCCTGCTTTGAATGTAGTAGAGCGACTATTGAAGACGAGTTTCTAGGACGTCATTTACATTAAACGAAAAGATAGGAGGTCAAAGAAAGTGTCAGTGATTCATAATTCAATCGAAGCACGTTATGTGAACGGTAGAACAATTATGGATGACATTTATATTTACAACTTTCACCAATTAAACCAGATTTTGCAACTAGAGGAGCAGGGTTCATGAAGTCATCGTCTCTGTGTGTGGTTCAATACACACATTGACTCTCATGCTTGAGGGCTAGCTAACCAGTAAAGCTTGGCGGCGCTGGCTAGCGGGCTAACGTCGCCAAGCTTTAAAGCTGTTGTTACTGAACAACGTTTAGCGGTAGCATTGTGTTTTCCCAAGCTGTGGCAAGAGTGTGTGGATGAAGAATTACGTCGGTTTTTGGGGTTTTTTAGTCGTTACTCCAAACCTTTACCTAAGCGAGTCTGTGACTTGTCGCACGTCGTTTTTTTTTTTTTTCAGAAAGTCAACCGCCTAAAACGGTCACCGCCTAAAATGGCCGCCGCTCTGCCCATCCTGCTTACACTGATTTTGTAATGTCTGTATTTAATTTCTACTACCACAAAGCTCCTGTGAATGACAATGCACTTTTTATGTCGCGTGAGTCCTTCCAGCGAGAAACTGTGACTAGTCGTGTCACGAAACTTTGAATGATGTAGAGCCGGTAATAATCCCTCGCGGCTTTCGTCTCTCTTCGTCACCTGGTCAGGAATGCAGGGCGAGGGCGTGTGTCTGCGGAGATAAGTTTTTGTTTTATGACGATGTATGATGCGTAAACAAATCTCTACCCTTTTTTTTTTTTTTTTTTTTTTTTTTGCCGTTAATTTTCGAGAAATTATTAAGACGACGATCTTAAATCTTTACAGGATCAAAATGACGATTGGTGACGAAAGTAACAAACCACCGGCAAATTCATCAGTATTTGTGTGCTGTGAACATTATTTTATTAAATGTGAATATATATATATATATATATATATATATATATAATTTATTTATCATCTTTATGTTGCTGCTTTGTTCAGTAGACTACAGAAAGTGTCTTCTTGAGGGTGTTGTGTAGCCACGGTTTTTACTGTGGTTTGTGGCTGTTGTGACTCATTAAACGTTTTTTTTTGTGTTTTTTTTAAACGTAATTGTTACAGGATGGGAGAGGTTTTATTTATTTCGCGATTCCAGCCCCAACTTTCTAAAGAAGAACAAACCGGTTACCTTAACCTTAACCGGTTAGTTCCCAAAACCACATGCTGCGTCACTTTCACCTGTTCAATTATGATGAAAGGAAAGAGACATTTTCACAAACCAAAAGTTCAGCATTAAGTTTAAGAGACGGTTCCTACCGGATAAAGTACTAAAGTAGTTTGACATTTTTATACGGGTGTATAATCCTTGAGGTAGGTCAGGGCCTGTGTGATTTGGACTCCAAAAACCAGAACAAAGTCCTTTTGAGTTTCTTAAACTTCCCCCAACTGGTTTGAAAATGCATGTTTTTACAGTCAGATTTAAACAATAGATGAGGAATGTCAAACTCAGTCATCTACGACACTGGGATTATGTCTAAATCCCAAAACCGAAACATCGGCTCCCTAAAAGCAACAGGTAGCGCCCAAGTTTTCCTTCAGAGTCTGCAGAACTACATTGCACGTTAAGATCTGATTCCCTCATGTCTCAGTATCAGTCGAGATAACAAGAAAGTATTTAATCCAGGTCACGTGGTAATACCAGGCGTGAATAGGCCCTCTAACACAACCGCAGTGAGCCGCGTTTAACCATTCCTCTTCTGCTGTTTGTCTTTGATTTGCTCCTGCAGTCAACAGGAAGTTTACTTCCAGAACTTTATGTTTCAGGGAAAACAATGTAATGACGTGTTTAGCCGTGTAATGACCCCGCCCCGCTGCTTGTTGGAATAAATAATAGCAAAGGGATGTTGGAGGAGCTCAGGACGGACTGGTTTGTCCAGTTTGTTCTCTCTCGGGTGTCCTGTTGTCTGCAGGTATTTCTGAACCGACTGAAATGACAACCTATCCATACAGGCATTAGCCGCGACAGGACGTCCAGATCAGAGCTCCCTCAGCACGCAAATACACAGGTGAGACATTAATTACATGTCCATACACATATGTTCTTGTATTAGTCTGAACCTGTCTATATTTGTGTCATTGTGATTCCCTTACATGGAATGATCTTGTTTTTTTTGCACTGTGAAATTTGATTTGAAGCAGTTTGCCATAAAATATAATTGAAAGTCAGATTTTGTTGTTTGTATGTGTCCACAGGTCAGTCTAATGTTACTTTTAGTTTAGCCTGAGACACAAACAGCGTTCTGCTGGACTCAAGACCCTCAACACTATGTCCTAAAGTTTAGCATTTTAATACTTATGCAAGCGATATCCTCGCAGATGTTTGAATAACGAGTTATCATTAAACCTCTCCACAACATCCTCAAGTTGTCCTTCGTTCCAGAGGTTCTCCCTCTGAAACTACAAGAACATTTGATATGTAGTGAATCTTTTGTTTGTTTCAATGTGGAAGTGACATGAGTAAACTCGATATTCATGTTTTTCCTCTTTTTAGAAGCCGTCATGACGTCAAAGATGGTCGTCAGGCAGCCGCAGCCTGTGATGGACGTCCGGGAATCCCAGGATTGGGGATCTGGAATATGTCAGTGCACCGAAAACATGCCCGAGTGTAAGTTTCATCATCACACGAGCGCTGGACAATAAACTGACCAATAGGTTTATGAAATCAAGCTTTTAAAACATCGTGAATAGCTTTAATGAACTTTATATGAACATTTTTGGCTCAGAGCAACTCATTGTTTCATTGTTTATATTTATATATGTGTGTGTGTGTGTGTGTGTGTGTGTGTGTGTGTGTGTGTGTGTGTGTGTGTGTGTGTATATATGTATATGTATATATATGTATGTGTATACATATATGCAAAATTATCAAACTTTGAGCGGAAGAATTTCCTTCGAGATCAATAATAGTTCTGTCGTTTATTGTATTTTATCTTATGAAACGCATAATTCTATATTGAGTGTTTTCCTCACAGAATCTCTAATCTTATTTGTCAATTTGAACGCCAGACAATCTCCAAAACTATACAATTTCAAATCCATGTTGACAATCATACAAAACACATGACAGTCAGTTCACTTCCTCATGCCTTGATTTGTATCTCAAGACAATGTGCGTCTTTCATCGGTAACCCTCTCTGTTTCTGGTTCAGGTTGTCTTGCTTTCTGGTGCCTGCCCTGCTTCGCTTGCATCACTGCCAAGAAATACGGCGAGTGCCTCTGTCTCCCCTTGCTGGACGGCTTCGGCTTCATCCCTCCGATCGGCATGTCCATGAGGGTCTCCATGCGGCAGCGTTACGGCATCAAAGTAGGGCTTGTCTGGTGTTTTAGCCCCGTGGGTTGACCTTGAAACCCAACCCGGCTCCAAGCTGTAATTTTATGACCAAGGGAGAAATGTCACCCACTAATCTTTTAAAAATAAATGTATCCTCTATTACTCACATAACAAGACCGGCTAATTACCGTAAAAGTCGGGTCACGAGGCGCTCCTACCTTCGGTGGGTGTCCCAGCTGTAGCAAGCTAGTGTTGCTACTGCTAGCTGCTGCTGCTACTGCGCGCGTCCGAGTCGGGCGTCCAGCCGGGGCTGGTCCCGCCACCTTCGGTGGTTGTCGGGGAGCTAACAGGGAGCTAGCAGAGAACTAGCAGCAGCTCTAGCGGAAAGCTAGCAGCAGTGCTAACTGGCTTCAGCGGGGAGCTAGCGGAAACATCAACCCTTTCCAACACGTACACCAGGGCTGTGTGAGATCCACCTGGTAGATCAGATCTGTGTAATATTAGTACTTTTATAGTTCTGTTCATATGTGCTGAGCCATTTTAACTGTTATTTCTTCAACAAGACCTGTTGATGTTGACCAGAGCTCCTTGTGTTCTTCCTGCAGGACAACATGTGTAGGGACTGCCTGTTCGCCACCTTCTGCGGCCCCTGCAGCTGGTGTCAGATGTCCAGAGAGATGAGCAGGAGAAAGATCCCCATCATTCTGATCAGCACGAAGAACACATGACCTCTCCGCTCCCCTCGCCAGTACCACCAGGGCTGTGCTTCAGTACAAGCCGCTGTATCTGTAACACGTTATCGCCACACTCCTGAAGACCTTCGAGATAGAATGATGATTGAAACTATCAAAAGACTGACAAACTCTCACTAAAGAGGTGCACCTGTAATACTAACTTATTGAGGTTCGCTTAGAGGGTAAACCCAATGAGGAAGAATAGCATCATGAAAAGCTCATGCTGCAAGGAATTAGTTTTTTTTTTTATGTTATATTTTTTTTTCCACCTGAGAATATAACTTAAATTTAGGGAAATCTAGATTAAATAGTAATTGTCCTCTGATCTGAGGTCAGCAGTACATTGATTAAATTATGCATTCCTATGCTTGGGATTCAGTATAAAAGTCTGTTGAAAAGTTGCAAATATAATTTTCTATTTTCTCTTTTTTTTCTTTGTTTCATTTTCACATCACACGGCATTGCTTTTATTGTAGATTGTAGATGTTGTAAAGGCTTGTGTATGTGTGCATATATATATATGAGGCTATGCATGTATGTGCGTACATACATATGTGTATGTACGCATATATACCCTTATGTATTTTTATTTGTATGTTATGTGCATGTGTATCTTTATGTACATGTATTGTGCACATCTTTTCTTTATATGCACATCTATAATATGTATAAAAATGTGATCACAAAAACAACTGGCAATGGTAAAATTCTATAAAAGCACATTTAGCAATTCAAAATAAATCATAAATTATCATCACAAAATAGAAGGTACAAATTTTATTTTTGCTTTATTTACAGCATATATATGCACTTTTACTTTAAAAAATATTTTTCTGCTTCATGGCTAAATTGCTAACGTCACCATTTAACAAATTGACTTTCATTAATTATTGATTTATTGTAAACTAATTAAGTTCAATCATTTTGATCGTATTTCTTTGTACATCCATGCAGCACTTTGTTTCGAGAACGTTAACAAAAAAAATATTATAAACAATTAACAAATGCACAACACACAGAGGGCAGAAAACCACAGTTACACCTTCGGTTCACCTCACATGATGTAAAGCCCAACCCGGCCTCTAGGGGGAGCCACACACTGCACCATGCCTTATGGCTGTGTGCAGGTTGAGGCCATGTGGGGTCACAGCAGCGATGTGCAGCATCTTAAGTCACGTCTCACCTCGTCAGCCCTCAAAATAACCAAAAACACCTCACAGTTAATGAAGCTTTCCTGCACTCTGCATCACAGAAAGTGCGTGTGCGTGTGTGTGTGTGTGTGTTGCTCCAGTAGCACCGACGTTCTTTCCGCCCCTGTGAGTTTTCAGCTCACGCGCCGCTTTGAAAACTCCCGTCATGACAATGAGGGACTCTCGCATCCATTAAAGCCGACACACACGCTGCTAAGTGGCACTCAGCAGCTTCCTTTGTGTTATGATTTAGTGGTGACGCAGTTTCCTTGAAACAACGATGCAATTTGGTGCTAATTACATGGGAAATAGAAACACTTGCTATTATGTTTGAGAAAAAACATACAGATACATATTTTCCTTCCTGGGTAATTCTTGTGTTCTCTATAATTGGCAACAAATGACATAATTATTACTCAATTACTTAGCTCCTACGCACATGTATTTACTTCCACATTTGTATTGTTTTGATGCCATTATTATTTTGTCCATCGCAGGTTGCGAGTAGAATTGCAGGATTTGTCTTAATTAAATTAGATTGACACTCTTAAGTGTTTCTGTTATTTTGTCCACCCAATGATCAGACTTCTAGGAAGTAGATTAAATGTTAATACAACTTGTCAAAGTTCTGAGATAATAATTGTACTCATATTACGTCAAAAAATGTCAATATTTTGCATATAAATATTTGACTTAGTATGGAAAATTTTTGATTGACTACATTTTGTTGTAATTTCTCCACAAAAGGAGCAGTTTTAGTTGTTTTATTTCTTTTTATTTTTTTATTTATTTAAACTTGGCCTCCAGCACATTTACAGAATTGGCATGCCTCCGGTGTTTGGGCCTTCGTTGAACGCTAATATTAGGATTTGCACAAAAATCACAGAGAATAATCGTTCAACTCTTTGTCGCCACTTTGGTTTTGTTGGGAAAAATCAGCACGAGAGTTTCAGCCAGCGAACTTTTATGGCCATCTGTTTCCAGCAGGAGAAAAAAAACAGACAAAGCTAGCAAGTAGCTGGGGAAGAAAATGGAGCATCAAGCAGCTAAAGAGACAGATATTTTATCAGGAGTGGGTGGAGAGGAAAGATTATAATTGCATATGCAATTATAAAAGTGGTGACAGTGTAATTATCAGCTTATTTCTGTGTTTTTCTGCCCCCTAGTGGCCAAAATGACACATACGCGTCTTTAAATGGCAACACCTATACCTTGTGGCCAGCTCGGTGTTCGCAAAGAGGCTGCCGAAGAAGAGGTTTCAGCTCATTTTTGTGTGTGTGTGTGTGTGTGTTCAGCTCGCACTGTGAACTCCTGGAGTCACTATCATGTCATATTCTGTCAAATTACTCCCAATAAACTTTCACATTAGTGCAGCTTGCGTTCCGGCGGGAGGCGATTCCCTCCCCGGGGCCGCTGGCACACGGGGCCCTGGTGTCCACTGTAAATTGCTCAGTGGGTTGTTTTTAATGGGATTATAATGACAGTTATGGTTTGCAAGAATTGATGTTTGTGACTTTTACGAGGTGTGAGTGAAGGGGCGGGTCCAGGCGGCTCATAAAGGCTGCAGGAATGTTAATTGGTCGAGGCCGCCGCCGCCCCCTCTTTGTTCTGCGCTGGCATAGTGGGGCTTCTGTTGCGCCCGTTAAAGGCCAAAGAACTGATTTAAAATCTGTTACTTTAACCCCGCGCACCCTCCGACACCCCCCACACACACACATATGTACAAACGCATATCCCACCTACAGCCCCCCCCCCCCCCTCCTTCCTCGGTCGTCCCCTCCCATTCTTTCTTCTTTAGGTTTTCCTTCCCTCTCTTGGAGAAAATGGACCCTTTTTTTTTTTGCTTCTCTCATTTCCTCCGTGTTGCTTAATCAGGTGGTTGGCACTCCCCTCCCCGCTGGGTTTTGATCCAGTGTTGGGGGAGTAATTTTATCACAGTTTTTTTTTTACTCCCCCTAGTTTCTCTTGCGGTCACACGGACGGCTTCACTTGCAGCCAGATGACTCGGCGCTGAGGAGGTTTCTGGAAGCCGAAGGGGATTCGTGTCACTTATTTTATTGTTTGGAAATGTTGAATACACGAGCACAATGGAAGAAAGATCCGCTCATTGTTTTGGTATTCACTCACTGTCAAGCTCATAAACGTTTGAATGCTTAATACGTCTGATTATCATTAATACATTTTATTTGTATAGTGTACTCGAGGCATTTTACATGGTAAAGACAAACAATAGAAGCAACAACAATATACACAATAGAGATGACAATAGTGGGAAACAAAATCAAAGCATAATGATTAAAGCATCTCATGTTGTCTTTAATGTTTTACTGTTTTACCATGTGCAAAAAATACTGTCCTGTAATTTACGAATATATTTTTCCCATGGCTAAATGAGAAAGTTTTAATCGTGTAGTTTCACCTGCTGTTGTGTTCAGAGTCGGTCTGAATGACGGTCGGTTCTGTCTTCAGTTTCAGACTGAAATATCTCGAAATTATCCAGCTCTGCTCCTCAGAGATGCGTCGTTATACCTCCAGTGATCCCCTGACCGCGGATGGAGCGCCATCATCAGTTCAAAAGTGAAATGTGTCCAATCATTTTATGATCTTTATGTATTTTTGATGACTTTTTAGGACCAAATACAGACAGTTCTCATCCTCTGTACATTTACCTCTGAAAAGTAGAGTGTATTTATTCCAAGGAAGTATAAAAAGTGACCAATAGGGAGGCAGCCACGGTGGACTGAGGGTAAAACACTGGACCGGGTAGTTATTTGAACTCAAACCCTGAACCTTTCCTGAACCTAACTTAGTAGTTTTGTTACAGAAAACCAAACAAAGTCGTGTCTAGTGAGGACGGAAGTTTATTTTTGAAAAGACCGTAATTGGTCCCAAAAAATATTATTTAGTTGCCGCAAATCATTTTCCATTGTTGAGCGTCTGAGCCTGCAATATAGCGTCTGGCATAGCAGTGAAATACTCTTCCATGTCAGTAGGTAGCGCAATAACTGCCTATCATAAATGCTTTATTATGCTATTCTGCTTGGAGGATGCAAGAGCCAAAAAATACCTAAAAACTTGCTCCTTTCAGAAATAATCATTGTATTTTTTTCTATTAAAATTGTGAGCCCTTGATTATCTCAAGAAGTGAATCCTGAGGTGCAGGTCAGAGGTCACGGGATGGATTTGAACCCGCCGTATACGAGGAATCTGTCCGAGTGTCGTCCCGTCTGTCCGGAGGTTTCCCACCATGACGGATGGAGACGCCGTCTATCTGTCCATAATTTCCAGGGGGAAGTGTTCCTTTTAAAAAAGACAAGGTTGGAGTTGCCGGGGAGTCGGCTGATAACGGCTCTCGGCTTAGGATGAGGCGGGAGGCGTGGTCCGACACACACACACACACACACACGCTATCAGACGGCGAGGCCTCCGGGCAAACAAACAGCGCCGACCTCTCAAAACAACGGCAGCAGGGAGCAGCTGATAGCGGGAGACGGATAGGTGGAGGTCGGTGATGTTGCTGTGTGTGTGTGTGTGTGTGTGTGTGTGTGTAAGGGAGGCAGAGGGGCAAAAGGGCACGCAGGGCAAGAATTATCTGATCCCTCCGTGATATGTGTGTGTGGGTAGTAGTTTGCGTTTTGTGAGTCTTTAAGAGCTGTGAAACCAACAATTATTGTAGCTGTGGTCTCGGTCAGTGGACGTGAGGGAGGCGTCCACATAGGCTGCCAGGGCTTTGACGTCTTCACAGCGATGTCATCAGCATCCCTGTTTGGAAAAGTTTGTCATCGACATGTCGATCAAGTATAAAAGCGCAGAACAAAAAGCAAAAAGAAATATCTTCTCGCCGCTGTGGGAATGAAAGCTTTTGAATTAGAAAAAGTACAAACGGAGACATTTTGACATCTTGTTCCAGGAAGAAGGACCTTGATTACTTTACATTTATGACTTTGTGGAGTTCAACGCAATATCCAAACTTACTACTTGTTTTTATGTATATATATATATATATATATATATATATATATATATATATATATATATATATATATATATATATATATATATATATATATATATATACATATATATATATATATATATACATATATATATATATATATATATATACATATATATATATATATATATACATATATATATATATATATATACATATATATATATATATATATACATATATATATATATATATATACATATATATATATATATATATATATATATATATATATATATAAGAATAGGGAGAGAAATGATGGAAAGTTAAGTGAGAAAACAGCCTCTAAAGCTATTTATTTATTGAATGCAAACACAGGTGAATAGCGTAAAAAACAACTAATATATACCATTTTTAAACTTCTTCAGGTACTTACAGTATATGAACATGTGTTTTCTGAGATTAAAACATGTAAATGAGGCATTATCTAATGCACACTTTCGGTGATTTTCGGTGAATTTTGAGAGACCCAAAGACCAAATAGACAAGTATAAAAAAATAAACACTAAATGTGGATATTGGAAGTTTTCTCTTCACTAGTGAAAGCAAAATAACCCCAAATGATGTTGTTGTTGACCTGTGAGATGATGAAATATGTTTGTGTAGCGGATCAGAGAGTCAGATCACTGCACTATTACCGACGGAGTAACCATTAAAAACCACTGACAGTGAACACAACACTGGTCTGACTCACTTATCCCGTAACTGTTATTACTGCGTGGACATTGTTGCAAATACGTGTCATTTTAAATTTTTTTAAAAGAGAAAGTTGTCCCGAAAAATGCTTTGCATGCAACGTTCCCCCGTGCGTGTTCACCCCCAGTGGAGCTCCTCTGTGAGCACGACGTGGTTGTGCGTTCGTGCTGTGACACATCCAGACAAACGAGCGAGCAGAGGGACGGGAGGTGTGGAGGAGAGGCGAGTGAAGGGGGAGGAAGGGTCAACAAATTCTTTGATTGCTGAACCTTGTCATTCAGATAGCAGAGGACTCCAACACTCGGCCAACTCGCCGCGCAGCAGCGACGTCGACTCCTGAGGCTGAGCCTCCACATTTAAAGCTGGAGACGTTTAATCGCTGTTGTTGACTCCATTCAGACGTTCAGGACAACTTTAACTGCATTTATTCATCCAAGCAAAAGTGTGAGGATCCACTGCTGTTTTTATGTCATTATACATTAAATATGTTTTTATTTTCGCGCTATTGGACGAACTAAACAAGACTTTTGAAGATATTTGAATGCAATTTTCTGTCATTTTTTTTTTACTATTACAAGACTTTTGAGAGAACTTTTATTCATTTTTTTGTCATTTTTACACAATGAATTAATACAAGAACCACTGTCAAATGAGCCGTATATTATATGTCTGTACATTTATAGTTGCAGCTAAATACCACTGAAATAAAATGTACAAATCTCTCATCTCATGAGCATTCAGGTGGAGGCCACGCGAGGCCTTTTCTCCTCGTCCACTAGTGGGCAGCACCGGGAGTTAAACGTCCTGCCGGGCTTCCTGTGAAGAGGACCTCTGGTTGTTAGCCTTAAGATATACGGCTGCTGGAAACAAGCCCTAAGTGCATCTCAAGGTTCATTGAAAGGGTGAATAAGATCTATAACTCTGGAGTGGACGCTGACCTCACGGGCTCCTTCAGTTCTGGGAAGGAACAACGAAAAGTGACCTTGTTTGGCCTAAAAGGACCACTTTAAAAAAAGAAAGAAACATCTAATTAACCTTCTGTCAACAGCTGACGGAAGTTGTTTGTGTCATGTGTTCGATGCTCAAGCACCCTCGTGTTTTAATTGGGTTAAAGATTAATGAACTCTAGCGACTATCATCAAAACTAAAAAGAGATTTTTTTTCAATTTTTTATCTTCTTTTACATCTTTTTACCTGCGACCAGCTTGGAGGCAGAAAATAGGTTTTAAATATTACTGGATGAATATTTTCACATTGTGTATGATTAGACCAACTATAACCAGTTGGCTGAGGTTCATATATGGTATTAATAGTACAGTGAGTGATAAAAACAAGTGTTGAGGTTATTTAAGATAACTTTAGCGCTCCATCTCAGCGTGGAGCAGCTGTCCTCCTCAGATGCCCTCTGCGCGTCCTCGCTCTGTTTGATGCAAAGTACCAGGATGCAGAGCAAAAGTCTGGTCTGTCGACCCCAAAGCCGAGAGTTTTAAACTCCCCGAGAGAATCTACGAGGACGCACGACATCCCGAAAGCGTCTTTAGTCTGCTCAGACAGCTGAGAATGAATGTGTGTTACGGTAAGAGAGACGCCTGTGAATTACCCTTCACAGGAGTTTAAACTGTCCAGAGCAGTGCATGAAGGCTGGAGGGGGTGTGTGTGTGTGTGTGTGTGTGTGTGTGTGTGTGTCAAATCTGAACCTCGGTAATCAGAAATCGCACAATATCTCTTCAGTTGCAATATACTTTTCCTGTTTTAATATTTTTTTTTACTGTATCAAAATGTGCATATAGTTCGTATACTACTTATTACTCTATTACTCATATGTGTTTATATTTTTACTCCATTGTTTTTGATAAATCTCCAGCACAAGCCTTTTCCTTGAGGATTAATAAAGTTGTATTTCATCTTATGAAACCTAAATAGATTTATTCTCCATTTTAAGCGTGTCTCATCCTGTGTGACATCATAGGTAAACGAGCCAAAACCTCCATTTTTATTTTTTCCTCAATGAGAGCAGACCTGTTCTCTGTTGCAGCTTGTTGGGTGACTTTTTTCCCTCCTGCCTGACCCACAACACCACTAACTACTCTGACCCCCACCTCCTCCGCCCCCCCAAACCCAGACTCTTTGTCACCGTGGTGATTGGTAGACTAAACACCGTGCAATATTCACCAGATCCCCGACCCGTTGGATCATTACAAACATTAAGACGATACAAGAGGCAACAAAACCGCGTGACCCCGCCCCACACATGTGTCCCCCCCGGCCTCCTCACACTCTCTATTTTAAGTGCACATGGTCACATGGACATGAATTACACACACACATGCACACACACATGGGCTGAAGCCTTTATTCTTAACATTCTTCGGCCAGTAAACAAACGGGCCGGACAGATGCATCACCCCCGGCAGACAGACAGATTCGGGGGGCTGGGAATGTTTACGCGGCGCTGTCGCCCTCTGAGGCCTCATCCAGAGCCGGCGAGGACGCAGACGCAGAGAAACGCTGGGAGACAATGTTCACGGAGTCACGATACCGCTTCTAATAAGAGACGACGCGCAAGCGCTCGGGATGGTCCGAAAGAAAAAAAGATGCACAATTTCATTCATAAATTCGTAAGTTAGCGTCCAGATTTACTTTGTGACCAAAATGAATGAAACTCTCACACCAACCTGCAGTTGTTGCTCATTGTGTGGACATACAAAAACTATTGATGCACTTGTTTGAGACATTTTGCATTTCAAGCCGATCACACAGCATGGTCTGGTTTCAATTGATTGATTCATGTTTTCCACATCGTCCTAAATTACCCACAAAAAAATTGGTTTCCTAAACTAGAAAGCTGCTCTCAGAGGAGTGCAGCTCTTTGGCCAATGCCGTATTGTGCGATTGGGTGAATACAACGTGGCAAACAAAGTCTAGACACGAAAAACACACTTGATTCATTCAAACTCAAAAACAAGCGGCGATGGACGCAGGCAATTGTCTCAAAGTTGTTGTTCGAGACAATCTCACCAAAAACTAAATTAAACTCACCAGGATTTCTGCTTTCATAGCAGCGGCGGCGATGTTGTGTGTAGTGGTAGTTCCGTTAGCGGTTAGCAATCGGTTGCGTGGCCCTCTTGGCGACAATACATGTGAGGCAACGATGACGGTGAGTGTTTGTGGGTAACTTTCGGTCCGTGACGTGAAGCTGTCTCTGTGGGACGTCGGTGAACACAAAGCTCTGCTCTCTTTCTAACTTTGATGCTGCAGAAGATGCAAAACAACTTGCGGACTACAGTATTTCATCGTCGCCCCGGTCCGTGCACAGTTCTCTGCTGAGCGGGTTCGGAGGAGCTTCACAGCAGGACGTTTCCTTAAGTTTGATTCGGTCTCTAAATCAGAGGAACCAGGACTAACCCTAACCCTCCCTGGGAAGCAAGGGACCAGAAACTATCCAGTTTTGCACTGCTAAACATATCTAACTATCAAGAAATGTGTCGTTAGCTAATAACTTTTCTAGAGCTACATTTAAAACGGTAAACAAGTCATCTGGACCGATACTGTCGACATTAAGATGAGGGATTTAATTAAAAAACACATATTAAACGTTGTAATGGGAGGCACTGGGAAGTTACCTGTTTTGTAGTAGAGGCCCTTTTTTTTTAGAATGAATAGCTTTGCTGACCCCCATTGATGAGATAAGATAAAATAACACTTAATTGATCCCCATGGGGGGATTCAATAAGTGGGCTCTTGGAGCCTGAAAGTAGAAAGTTTGTGTCTGCCGCGATTCTGTGTTCAATGCGGATCAACTTCTACACAAATCCGACAATTCTTAACTGCGATAAAAAAAGAAGAAGCTTTTTTTTTTTTTTTTTAAAGCAAAGCAAAGAGTTTAGTAACTGAATGAGAACCAGCCAGCAGACATGTTGGAGTCCCCCACGGCCCCGGATACGAATGAACCGACCGCATTCTACCGAGACTCCACATCAGTCAAAAAGATATACGCTACTTCCTCCACACACACACACACACACACACACACACACACACACGCTAAGAGAAAAAAAAAGCCTCCATCCACGTCTCCATCAGTCAAGTCCTGTGGCCGATGAACTTCCATCGTCTCCAAGGTTGATAACAAGCCTCTTAAGCTCGGCGGCTAATCAAGCTCAAAGGAGGGAGAGAAAGAGAGATAGTGGAGGAGAAGAAGAGGTCTGCCTGTGGATGCAGCGACGTCTCTCTCTCTCTCCCTCCCTCTCCTTCTCTCTTTCCTCTTCATTTTCAATTTTCCCTTATCTTCCTCTCTCCACAGGGGGAGGTGGAGGGAGGCTTAATAGCCTGCGAGGGGGGGGGGGCTGTGGACTCTCTACATACCAGTCATTTACTTTAACAGGAGAGAGAGATGGAAAAAAAAGAAGAAAAATGTTCTGATAAATCATCCGGGGGTCACACAGCTTCCATGTTCCCCCCCGAGTCGCAGAGATATAGAGCGAAGGGGGAGAAAAAAAAGAAGAAAGAAACCAAAGAAAAATGAAAGAAAACCCCAAAACTATCCGTCTCAGACGTCCGACTCGTCTTTGATGTCCGTCCCATCGGACAAACAGGCAAGAAGCTCAAATAAACAGAAACAAGTGGCCGGCGCTCTCGGGTTCGGTTGAACCGGACTTCCGCCGCTCGCTTTGATGATCTCATGTGGCTAATGCGGCTCCCGTGTGTCACACACGGGATCAAATCATCCGTTCATTTCACATCGCGTGTTCTTAGTCATCCCGGCTTTTCTAGAAGTTCAGTTCAGTCTCTTGTGGGATTTCCCAATTCATGTTTTTGCAATCCCGAGAAGATTAATAAGGATGTTTGGTGTCTCCTTCCTTTGACCAATGGCTTCGCTGTCATGGCGCGGAGCCATTTTCCACCGTGTTGTTTTGCTGTTATCTCTCTCAAAGCTTTTTCCTCAACTTGCTGTTTTTTTCCTTATTCTTTCACAACTCCTTCTGCTCCGACATCTCGCTCCGTTATTGCTAATCATGTCCCAATTGGTAGCAGCTAAGCAGCTAAGCAGTGGTGCAAAATGAATAAAACATTGTTACGACCAAATGGATGGGACAGTAAAATTATTCTTTTCCGTTTTTACTCCCATTTTATATTTATATTACTTGTTTTGTATATGCGTGTCTCTACTGCTGTAATTTCCCAACTATGGGAGTACCGTAAAAGTCGGGTTACAAGCTGCTCCTACCTTTTGGTGGGTGTCCCCGCTAGCTTCCCGCTGTAGCCAGCTAGCGCTGCTGCTAGCTCTCCGTTAGCTCCCTGCTAGCTCCTCGCGAGCTCCCTGCTAGCTCCCCGACAACCACCGAAGGTAGCGGGACGAGCCCCGGCTTGCCGCCTGACTCAGGCAGCGGCGACGCAGACAGTAGCTACAGCGGGGAGCTAGCAGCAGTGCTAGCTTGCTACAGCTAGGACACCCACCGAAGGTAGGAGCGGCTTGTAACCCGACTTTTACGGTATTAAAGGACTATCTTATATTATCTCTTACGATGTCGTTAAAATGAACTGATTTACTTATAAAAAGTTGAATAAAATTTAAAAAAGACATGGTCAGTTAGTTGTAAGTTGTGTGCAGGACAGTCATAGAGCAGCTTGTGTAGTGACTGGTCCAAAAACCAGCAAATATAGCTATACAAAACATTTTTGAAAGACTGTGTTGCTTAAGAGCTTTTGTATTGGTGCATGTGAAGAACCAGTTAATCATGTGATGTCACACGGGAGCAGCTGGAGGGGAAGAGGCATGAGATATTGTTATTGTACTTCCTCGTGGTCACCTGTAGAGGCTCACAGAGGTCACAGATGTACAGATTGGTAAAGTTCCTCTCCCTCTTTCATCACTCTTCCTCTCTCGCTGCCTCTCATCTCTGTTTCCCACGACTCTCTTACCTCATCTCCTTCCTCGCCGTGTCCCCTCCTCCTCCTCCTCCTCTTCCTCCTCACTCTAGCGCTTGTCATCTCTCCGTCTCAAATCACCTCTTCTAACCCTCATCCCATTCAGCCTCTGCTCCGTGCTCTTGCTCATCGTCTTCGCTTTAACGTTTTCCATAACCAGGAGGAAGTTATTCATTAAGTTTATTTTTTTAACAAGTGACCTTTATGTACTGATGTAAGGGCAACATGGCAGTCAGATATTGGCCTTCATATGTGTGCATTTATGTTTTGTGTTGATTTATTTGCTGTTTTGTGTCCGACGATCCTGATCTCACTGGAAAAACACAATCAATAAAACAAGTTTTTTAAAGTTAAAAAAAAAAAACAGGCCAAATTTGAACTGAAACTATTTCACCTAAACACCAGTAAATATTATTGAATATTCTAACAATAATCAGATATTGTAGAAAGTAAGCACTTAGATACTCGCATACGGCTCTGGTAACGGCAGCGACCTGTCAATCACAGACAGCCCGCCCTCAAGCTTCACCGTATGGTCTGTTTGACTCTAAATGACCATAATTTACTAAATGAACATCATTTACAATGTTTACTGAGGGAATACATCAAGAGAGAAGTAAGGTCATTTATATAGACTTCTATACAACCACATGGGTAACCCCCTGGTGGTCAGGAGAGAGAATGCAGCTTCAACACATGAAGCATAGACTTCTATACAACCAGAGGAGTTGAGTTTCTCAGCATTGCCAACCCACAAGTTTCTTAGTCGAGTCGTAATAGGTGGACTTCCACATGAGGTGTCAGAAAGTGGGCCGGGCATCAGAAGAGGAGAAATAAAAAAGGTGAGAGACACTGTGTCAAAAGTGTTTGAAAGACAAACACACACACACACACACACACACACACACACTCACACACACCTCTATTGTCCCTCTCTCCCCCTCATGGTTCTCTAACGTCACTCCTGCAGTGCAGATAAGACCGAGCCGGGCTGTCAGCGGACGCCACGTCTGTCACTGGTGACACACACACACACACACACACACTCACACACACACACACAAAGAGAAAACCTGGCCCTGACAGTTGAGGGTTGCAGCCATATATATCAGTTCATCAATTATGGGTCCACTATTGTCCTTTTGATTGGCGTGTAATCCGATATGTATTTTACAGTCGGGCTGAATAAGCCCTGGAGCTGCACTTAGAACTGTAGTCGGATTGTCTCAAAGCTCTCTTAACCACATCAGCTGCAAACCCGAAATGTACTGTGTCTCCAGTCCGCAGGCAGCTCTTACGTCTTTTGACATGACAGTAGGAATATTAAACTGTTCAGAAATAAGGATTTCTAGTCTCTACACTCCATTGTGGCGATAAAGGAGAACAAGGAGTTCTCTGTACTCGGTGTTACGGGCGGAGATGTTGCCGGACTCGGATGGTCAGCCATATTTATTCGAGCAGAGAGTATACAGGCTGCAGCGGAGAGAGGCCGAGGGAAGAGGCCAGCGAGACGTTTGCACCCGCAATGCATCCTGGTACATGTAGGCACTGCCGGCGCGGCCCTGCAAGCAGCACAACTCAGTCAATGCAGCGCTCGTTGAGGAATGTATTCCTTCATTTACCGTCAGAACTGTTTGGACATCCACGTGAAAGCTGCATTTTTCCCTTTCAGGTTGTGGAAAGATGATGGTTTCTTTAAAATGTTTAGAGTAAAGACGTCCCTTCTCATGCTTTAGGTTACTATTGACATTCATGTCAGTAAATATTTTTGCAGAAGGAGCATTTTGCAGCCTGGCAGATTCCTAAAACTTAATCCTGCATTACATTTGTGTGAAAATGTAAACTATCTAATCTCTGATGTCATCTGCAGAAAATAGGGTTCATCATAACTGCTAATAAAAAAACTTGTTTCCATGTTAAAATGTTGTTAACTCTCAATAACCCTTGAAAACCTTTCTGAACAGCTGTGGCAACAATAACATGATTTTCTTTTAAAGGAAATTATTCGAAATTTTGCAAAAAAGAGCCATATATTTTCAGTTATTATGCAATTTTTTTAAAGATAAGAATTGGAGAATTGTGGTTGGTAAATTGCACGCACACACATTCTGGTCACTATATGCATTTCCCAAGGACACACACTCACACACACACACAGACACACACACTGAAGTAGGGGCGACATTATACCATTAAGGCTCACTAATCATGCTCGACCTTTTTCCTCCTCGTCTTAATGTGTCTCTGCTAAACCCACCATTAGTGTGTCCCCCATCACACACACACACACACACACACACACACACACATCGTGACATGAGTTAGAACCAAAACTTATTTTCGTTTTCTGTGACAGAAACTGTATCAAACTGTACGTTTCGCTCCATTAAACCAAAACAACTGAAGCTCAAAGTGCTGTGACACAATCACTCAGACGTAATTACACTTTCTGACCCTGATCTGGCTCTACTTCAGACGCCGTCGCCTCCAGCCAACCTCCCGTGTCCTCATCCTAAATGGAGTCGAAGAAAAAGCCGGGTGTCCCCCTCGACCCCCGAGACGCACCTCTGCACTTCATATCCAGGAGCGTCTCTGGAGTCATTTCTGTGAAACTGCAGCCTCTTAAAGGGCTCAAGGTGTTGCATATTATCAAGGCTTAACACAGGAGGCGGAGGGGGAGCAAAGAGAGAGAGAGAAGGGGGGGGGCGAGTGACGCCAAACTATTTAAAATAGAGTGGAAAGAAGCAATAAAGCGGCCGAGAAGGAGTGAAGAATCTCCGAAGAAGAACATAAAAAGGGTGAAGGTTCAAGGCGTGCGGAGAGAAATGTTCATTTATTTACTCTCCGCCCTCCAGCGTAAACGGATAATAAGTCTCTCGGCGAGGGCCTTTGGATCTCCTTCCAGCCGTGTTACAGTAAAGGATTATGGGCCATTAAAAAAGAGGAACTGGATCAAAACAATGCGTCGCGATGAAAGATGGAGGCGCGCGACGCGGCGGTCACACGGAGACGCACGCGTACACTTCCGCGAGCGACCTTACAGAAAATACACCCGACAGATCCCGTGTTTCTGTGGATGCCATCACGAGCTGCTCGTCTTGTAAATGTCAGTGTGTGTGTGTGTGTGTGTGTGTGTGTGTGTGTGGACGGGGTCGGTGTTAAATCCTCCAGAGGTTGAACCCCGCAGAGAGACATTTTTCTCCTCAGCTTCACCTGCTGAAAAGTAAATGTTTAAGCGAGCGAGGGATAAACAGCCTTAAATCATCACCGCGAGCTCCCGAAGGCGCATGCACACCTTATGGGGGGCGGAGGGGGATGGAGGAATTCTGGGAAATAAAAGTTGTCCCTTGGCTAGTCGGCTGTATCTCCGGGTGAATCAGGAGCGCGACAGAGCGGACGGTGTGTTCATGTGGTTGGTATTTAAATCCCCGGGGTTTAAGACTTGATTTTTGTTTAAGGTCGCTCGCTGCCAGCTTCCCGGCACTCCGATGTTTCCGATGTTTCTGAGATACGGCAGCAGCTTGACGCGGCGGTCACCTCGCAGACGGCGTTGCACCCTTAATCCCGGCGGCACCGATAATTGGTTGACATCCATATTGACTCTGTGGGAAACTTTATCGCGTCTGATTCATAATGACACCAAAACGCCCGTCTCTGCTCGGCATGTAAACACGGATTAGGCTTTTCATTTAGCAGAATATTGGCTCGACTCCCCTCTTCCCCCACAATCCCCTTCTGTCTTCCTTTAACCCAAACAAATCATTAACGTAATCGCGGTTCTTCCAGCAGGCCGAGAGGTCACGCAGCACAGTTACAGTAAGACATCGTCGCCGCAGTTTCTCCACAAACAAGGGATGTGACCCCATGGTGCTTCTGCGGGTCACAGTCAACAACACAGCATTCTTTTTTTTTTTTTCTTTCAGAGAATATTTTTGGGAAGACATTTCTGTGTCAGACAACAACAAAAAAAGATTTGCACCCTTTGCAACCGCTTTAGCAGGTCTGTTCCCCAAACGACATAACGTAATACTTGTGTTATTTTATATCTTTTTTTCACAATTTATGTGTGAAAATATTTTTTTTTTAAATAAAAAACTGTACCACATTTTGATCATTACTATGAACACCTAGTATTATTATTATTTTTAAATCCCGACTCCACTCCGAGTGTTTTCAGGGCCTAAACTAGTGTTTTTCCACCTTTTTTGAGCACATTTTCTACAATACCTGCTGGCATTGGAAGAGTATTTATTTTACTAGCCCAGCCACTCTATTGCAGGCTCAGACGCTGAACAATGGAAAATTATTTGTGGCAACTAAATCATATTTCTTTTGGATCAATTGAGTGAAATTGGACTTTTTCTCACGGCATACTGGTTGAAAATCACAGGCCTGACTGACTAAAACGCATGGAGACTCTAGGTTATAGCAGTTTATTAAGACGAGAGACGGTTAATGTCTCCCCTATGGATCTAAATATTCAATCATAGCAAAGTGACGTGCTTAAGGTTTCACCAACAGACGCCTCAACAGCTGAGACTGAAGCCGCTGGACTGAAACCGATAACTGGATGTATTGTCTGACATTTGAACCGTGCAAGTATATGAAAAGAGACTCGATGAGGGATGCAGGGTTGAGAGTAAGAGAGGTGGAGGTCACGGAGTTTAACCAACAACTTTGCATTCAGAAACGTGTCATTTAAGCTGAATGGCGTCTTATTTTCGACAATGTTTAAATTATTTGAAGAGCGTCGCGTTTGTTGTGTGAAACCATCTGGCTTCTACGTCCATTTTTTGTTTTATTCCTGCAGCTTCTTAAAAAGAGATTCCTCATGTGGGTTGAGAAAATCCTGGCTTCTAAAAAAAAACCTCCTCCGGATCAAAAAACGGAAATTGGGTTACTCCTCCTGGTCGCCTTTTACCTCACCTACAGCGAGGATGTAAAGCAAGTGGAGCGACGCGGCCTGTTTAGTATTATTTTATTTGGCAGAACTATGGGCAGCGGAGGGAGAGAACCACCCCTCCTCCCCTCATCCTCCTCTCTCTCCCTCTCTCTCTCTCTCTGCACCCCAACACACACCGCCGCCCCCTCAGTATCTCCCAGCTCCCAGGAAGCTGCCGGGCTTGGCTGGAGCCAGAGTTCTGCCCCATCCATCATCCTTATCAGGGAGAGTCTGGCTGAACTGAGGAGAGGAGAGTACGAGGAAGAAGAAGAAGAAGAAGAAGAAGAAGAAGAAGAAGAAGAAGAAGAAGAAGAAGAAAGCGCAAAGGCAGTAATTTTAGATGAAATAACAAGCAAAAGAAGGGAAAGTCACGTCCCAAACTTTTACAGCAGTTATGATGAGTGTGTGTGTGTGTGTGTGTGTGTGTGTGTGTGTGTGGTTGTGGTCATGAATCAGGACGGGGGTATGGTAGAGAAGTGATAAGCCCTGATACAAACAATAACAACAGGCACCATCCAGCCACATCAAAGCCCCCCATTTAGATTTGGGCTGGTTGAAGGTGCCCGGGTGGAGGGGGTGGAGGCGGGGGGTGCAGGGGGTGGAGGTGGGGGGTGCAGGGGGTGGAGGTGGGGGCGTGCAGGGGTGCTCTGCAGTTGCAGAGTCTCTTCAAAGCCTTTTCCGGCGGCGGTCTGGCCCCGCACCAGGACGGTTTGGGGAACATCTTTTTTTACAACTCCGTTTCAAATAAACAACACACGGCCAACAACACAGAGACGGAGAACGAAGAAGAAAAAAGAAAGAAAGAGGAATGTCCAAAAGCGGCTCCTGATAACGAGCTTTACGGCCCGAGCTGCTGCTCAGCGCCGCGGATAAAGAGGCGGATGCCACGACGACTGTCAGCGTGCGTCCTCAGAGGCAGAGCTACACACACTGGAGACACTTTCAACACAAGTATTACATTATGTCGTTTGGGGAACAGACTGGCAACACAACAGACCGACAATGAGGACGTGTTTGTCTTTAATAAAGTATGAGGACGTGATCACATTTAATGTGACGTCTAATGGCAGCATGAAAGATATATAAATACACACATATATATATATATGTCTGTATGTTATGTATCTATGTATATATATATATATATATATATATATATATATATATATATATATATATATATATATATATATATATATATATATATATATTTTGTATGTATATATATATATATGTGTATACATACATATATATATATACATACATATATACACATATATACATACATATATAAATACATACATAGACACACACACACATATATATATATATATATATATATATATATAAATACATACATAGATACACATATATATATAAAAACATACATATATAAATACAAACATAAATACATATTATTGCTAGTTTTGGTACAAGTTGATACACATAATAAAGTGGTACCAAATATGTAAAGCTGAATTAAAAAGGCAGACACATTTTTTCATTTGATGTAATAAAAAAAGGTCCATAGTACAACTTATTTATATTTACACGTCACATGTACTGGTAACTTAATTACACAGTTGTTTTCTTCATGAACAAATTCCTCATTTGCATAATAATAGCCACAACCTTATGCTAAAAAAAGAGCAGGGAAGTAAATCACAAGTTAATTAATGTATATTAAGAGCTTTTTTTCTTCTTCGAAGGCAAGAATCAAACCAAGAGATCCGCTCGCCGCATTAAAAGCTTCCAGTAATTCAAACCGTGCAGCGTTTCCCTCCACCAGCGGTTTGCGCTGCGTGATTGAGAGTCAGTCTACTCTCAAATTGGCCATGTTGGACTGTCAGTCATGCAGATCTCAATCACCCGAGTGAGGAATGTGCTGGAGTCTGTGAGCTTTCACGACCGTGTGCCAATACTTTGTTTGATTCTTGTTATTTTGATGCAGCACCCGTTGAGGGTTTCTTGACGTGCGCATACGCTTCACCCCGTTCAGCCTCTTTGGGGAGCGTAGCGGGAGCCAGCTGCCTTGTCTCCTGAAGATGACGTCCTTATGAAACAAACTACACGGAGAGCTACGGTTCGAGGGACACGTATGTTTTCATGCGTCCCAAATGAGGTTCAAATGAGTCGAAGGATGTCGGGGAGGAAGTGGATGGGTCAAAAAACCTTCACCCGGGAGACCGCCGTTTGTGTACTTTCGTTTTGTTTTCAGTTTTATCATCATTTCAAGCCAAACAACAATGTTTTATTCCGTTTTTGTGTGTAGATTACCATAAAACTCGGGTTACAAACCGCGACTACCTTTGGTGGGTGTCTCCGCTAGCTCCCCGCTGTAGCCAGCTAGCATTGCTGCTAGCTCCCTGCTAGCTCCCTGACAACCACTGAAGGTAGCGGGGCCAGCCCCGGCTCGACGCCCGACGCGAGCAGTGTGGACGCGGGCAGTAGCAGCGGCAGCTAGCAGGGAGCTAGCAGCAGCAGCGCTAGCTTGCTACAGCGGTGACACCCACCGCTGGCAAGAGCGGCTTGTAACCCGACTTTTACGGTTGTTTTAATTCACAACGTTTACCAAGTGTTTCAAACTGCGACCGTAACCCAACAGAAGATGCGTTTCACCTGGAAACGTGTGATTAAGAATCCAGTTGAGTTGAAGGGCAACGTGATGATGTCGGATTGGAAGCAGAGGCCATGTTAACCCGACGTACAGGCAGAAACTGGAGCGGCAAAGAAACTTCAGCGTCCAAAATGACAGGGAACAAAATCTGAAATGGAGTAAATAGTTTTTTATGTTTGATTTAAATATAAATATATAATCTGTGTTTTGTGATTCTGCTGAGAGATGCATGCAGGCCTCCCCCCTCCCTCGCCCCCTCGCCCTCCAACGCCAGAGGCAAACATAAAGTCATCCGTCTTGATGAGCACAAAAAAAATCAAGAGCAATCCATCTCGCTGGAGATGAATGGGCTTCTCCGGGGCTGGAAACGTAATAAAAGTGGCTCTCTAATGGCGTATAGTTGTATTAGGCCCCGTTTATAAAAGCCATGAGGCCATTGTCAGCCAGGCAGGGGAAAATACTGCATCATTACAGCTCCGTACAGACGTGGATCAGCCCCTGATAACATTAAAGCGAAGCTTCCTTTGTGTGGCGGTGATCTGCTCTGCACCACCGTAACTGCTTCTGGCGTGAGCCAGACGAGCGGCGGCTTTGAAGTTTGCGGCGTGCGTCGCAGGCGTCGCCGAGGCCCGGCTGACGTCGCGGCCGCGCAGCTGACAGGACGAGCGCGGGGCCGTTTGAACCGGAGGCGCTGCTCGCCGTGTGATGCGATTAAAGCCGCTTCCTAGAAACGAGCTCACTGTGGAGTAAAAAGGGCTCGATGACGGGGGTTTAAAGGGACACGCCAGAGATCACGCATGTATATATTTTCTTTTACTGATGTACTAACAGGACGTTATCACACACCAGCGAAACACTTGTTGGATGGACGCTTCGCTTAAAGGCCAAACCAGTGTGTGTGCAGTCGGCTTGTTTATTTATTCATTGGTTGCATCATTTGAAGCATTTTATGCCTTTTTATTGTACATTTAACAGTGGGAGAGAGATGGGCAACGGCAAGCACCAATGGTCCCCTTTCCGAACCCGAAGCGGGGACATTTGGACTCAAGGTCGGTGCTTAAACAGCAGCGCACACAAAACTACACACATAACTAGCAGATCTGTACAAAATGTCATCCCAATGTGTCCAATATCTGTACAAATATTTCACTCTGACTTACAACCGAAGGGCCACACCACGTGCATGACTGCAAGTAAAAGATAGAACACTTTTACACTGCAGTGTTTATACCTTTCATTATGTAATTAATGGAAAACAATGCATGTAAAGTGGCAACAAAACAATCTAAATCCCCGTGTTTTACAGTTGGTCCGAATGTCGATGCAGTCTGAAGACAACCGAGCTCACTTCCCTCTTCATGCAGACTGATCAGCGAGCTCGGATGAGGAAAACTCGTGACATTTGCTTCCATTTGCGTGTCGTGTTTTCTATCATTTCAAACAGGTTTTTGCAACGAGCTTCTGGAGTGAGTCTGGATGGACTCGCTGCACCCGTGACTGAAATGCTTCCAATGAAACCAAAGCGCAGCATCCAGACGTCCCACCAACCCCAAACTGGTCTTGGTCTGGATTATTAAACACATCACCTCCCATTACATCCCCGTGTATCCTGTCACGCTCTACTGTAACCTAAAAAAAGCCAATTAAAAGTAAAACCAGAACTCGTGTCAACCAAATAATATCCATAAAAAGTGAGCCAGTAAAGTATCCAGAATGCATCTATGGAGAACGGTGTTTTGACAAAAAACACCTGCTTCATAAAATGTGCTTCAGTTACAAACAAATAGCTTTGATGGGGTTATGACATGTAATTGTGTTCTGCTTGCATTTAAATGCATTAAATCAAACTCGATGTTGAACTCGATTAAAAGACAATTTGAATCCGCAGAACCAAAAACATCCATATGGTCAAATTGGAGTCTGTTTTCTGTCTGCAGAGACGACAAAGCCCTTCAGAAACACATCTAATATCCAAACAAACAATATCTAATGTATATTTTTCACATTTTTAAACATACATAACCACCTAGATGTGTGTCAAATTGAAACTAAACACAGCGTCCATGGTCTTTGTTGTCATTTAAAGTCATTTGTTTCGCTGTAAGTCCACTCACTGTTTTATTTGTGTTCCCTGAAGGCCTCTTGATTGATTCCTCTTTATCGTCTAATCGCCATCAGCTGTGTGACTGGAGCGGCCTCGTTAACAAATCCACATCACTGACCTCAAAGAAGGCCGTGAGTAACAATAAATACATATAAAGTCATACTGTATGTTTTTCCTACTTTAAATGTTTCATTCCTAACATACTTTATACATTTTAAGTTAGGATGTCCTGTTTTTATACATGTTCTTATACATGTAATACATGTTTTTATCTGTTACTGCTGTCCTATCTTTTAGTTTTTTACAATGACAATAACTATATCCTCTCCTAAATAGTATTTTATAGTCTCATTGAGTTTCTTCTCTTGACATGAAGGCGATACCGACGTCGCCAGTGACTCGTTAGTCACCTGAATCTGTGATTTGTGGTTAATTTATTTTGAAAAAAACACACTATATGCATGTAAGGAGAGGAGTCTGGTAAGAGGTGAGTGAAGAGGTTCATCGTTTGAAGCTGAGGTTTTTTTTGGTTGTATTGCTTTTGTCTGAATGTTTGATCAGTTATTTTGAGAAACTGGATTTTACCAATAGGGACCGCCCCTTCCCTCAAGAAACATTTAGCTATATCTACCAAAATAAAAGTCTATAAATGTTTCACACATGCCGGTGACTCAACATTTTTAGATAAAACTTTGAAAATCTCCTCGCTCCAATCTCTCTCCACAGTAGTGCCAAGAATACAGTTGTAAGTAACTCAATGTGTGCTTTAGTTAGAAACTATTTGGAAATCAATTTTGTTGTTTTTTGTTGCATACTTTGGTCTGCGATAAGCAAAATGTATCTGGTTTCATGTTTTGTTGTAAGGTGCTTTTATTTTGAAGGCGAAAATTACGGTTAAACCGAAAGTCGGAGTGATTTTTTAGTGATTAAGTTAGTTTTGTAAGGAATAAAGACATTTAAAAAATCATCAGTTAAAGCCCAAAGCCATCTGTCAGAGGACTACGCTACAACAGGCACAAAAAAACACTTTATTTTAGTTTTAGATCTTTTTACCCAATAGTACAGCTCTTTTAAACAAAATCACGGGCCATGCATTAACTATGTGAGCACCATCTCGTGCCAACAGGCTAAAGCAAACTGTGCCATTTAAATTCCAAACATTTTCTTGTTCCTCACAGTCCCGTATGTAATTTAAGAAAGAAGACAGCCGTGTGGATCTGCGCCGTCTCGGGCCGCGGCGGCCTCGCATGCTCTTGTGCCGCTCGTTGTTTTCACAAAGGGCAAAGCTCGGAGGCCCCCCGACAGATACGCCGGTGTAATTGGAAGCGTCTGGCGTTGTGTGTCGGCCTACAACCTCAGTGCTTCTGTCTGCACGTACAGAGAGATTCCGACCTGTACACACACTTAAAGTCAAGTCGCGGTATATCATGACCCGACGTCACAGGTTTTGCTTTTACACTGATCTATTGGCTGCGAGAGACCGTGGGAGAAGGCAGAGGAGGCCTGTCTGCCCAGAAGCCTCGTCCACATTTGGTTATGAAGTAGAGAGAGAGAGAGAGAGAGAGAGAGAGAGAGAGAGAGAGAGAGAGAGAGAGAGAGAGAGAAATAGGTAACTGGGTCAATTCAGGAGCCAAACAAAACCAGGAGAAACACGGCCACTGTGGTTTGTGTAGATTTAACAAGGTTTTCTTATTTGTGTGACAGTGAGCAAGAGGATTTGATGGAATGAGTATTTACTGAAATGTGATGGTTTAACTGTGCTATTCACCACTGGGCCTGATAATGCATCCAATATGGTGTCTGCTCTCGCCCTCCAGAACAACACAAAGGAGTGTTTTCTGATTTAAAGGCTGGACGACATCCTTTTGTTTTTTGCCTTTCGAAATCATTTCAAATCGGTTTTATTGTGTGAAAATCATACTCGGCTAGAAGAAGTTTTAAATAACACGGCTCTTGGTTTTTGGTTGTCGCCATCTTGTTTGTTTTTTTGCAACCAGAAGTGACACTGAAGCGTGACGCTATGTACACTCAAACGCTGAATACAACATTTGTAGGTGACCAAAATGTTCTACAATTAACGTATATGAACTGAAACCAAACTGTGGAAGGGTTCAAGACAAAGACAAAGAATGTAGAGAGCTGTCAATCACAGAGTAGCCACGCCCTAAATCATAACCTGCTTCATGGTCTATTTCACTCTAAATGGGACCATAATGTACTAAATGTACATCATGCTGTAATGTAGAGGAGAAGGAGGAGGATGAGGATGGTATGGACATGTTCAAACACAGGACTTTCACCCAGGAGACCAGTGGTAGTGTTACGTACTTATTTTAACCCAATCCATGATACATTTACTAAAACCAAGCTAACAAAGTAGATTTGTTGCCATAACCTTAACTTAATTAGGAATAAAAAAAATGCTAAAGCACCACGAATTATTCAAACACTGACGTTTTGTTGTAGAAATGTCGATATGAAATGCATAAATAGATTAATTGCATCCAATGTTTTATTCTGGCGACTGAGTTGTAGGAATATAAACAATACAACACCCGGAGTTGTATTATTACGAAGGCAGTGGGCACGACACGTTTATTGGCATCCGTCTTGTAAATACGTGTTGTCTTTGAAGAGAAGTCCAGCTCTGCAGACGACGTCACATGTTATGCTGAACATTGTTCCTCCAGGTGGCTTCCAGGTCATCCACAGAGGAGAATCCTCCAAGACAGCGGCGGGTAACACCTCCAGCCACAGAGAGCACATTTCACAAGCGACTCGGACTGTCTCGGTGCAGAGGGGATTACACGAGGTCCCGCACATCTGACGGGTCGGTACCGGCATGGGATCGCCGATAGGGAAGCGGGACTGAACAACATGTGACACGAGCAGAACGAGCCATAAATCCCATCCGGGGCTCAGCGAGAACGAGCGGCAGTGAGTGGCCGGAGCAAACAGCCAGATGTGGAGCGGTGCCGCTGAGGAGGGAGACAGATTTATGGCCTCTTCTTTAATGAGGTAACATCCTTTTCTCTCATAAGACTTTTAAGAACTTTTTTTTTTTTTTTCTCCCACATGCAAGAAAAAGCAATTCCTCTGGAAGCGAGGCGAGGATGCTGAAAGGAAAGCGCAAAGGGAAGGAAGAAGAAGAAAAACTAGGACGCAAAATTCTTACGTCGTTGAAACAGCGGCTGCAGAAGGGAGTGAGTGGGAGGATGAAAAAATGGTGTAATACTTTCACAGCAACATAAACAGCCCAATATGATCTACGACACCTTATAAACTTGTGTGAATGATTTGCAGTTTCGATCTCTGCAGTTGGTGGGAAAAAGACTCGAAGACTACACTTTTCTAGATAAACTTGCAGAATGTGTTGAAGCAAATATACCAAAAAAAATCATGGTACCCAACTTTTTCTTTTCGTTTTTATCAAGTCATCTTTTCAGAGACACAACACAGGCGTACATATTTTAGAGGGCTGTTCATGGATTTTGAGTGTTTCCGTAACATGTCATACTTGTTTTCTGAGGATACAATCCTATCGACAAAAACATTAATATGATAAATACACGTAGAGGTACTCATGAGTCATTCATTATATTATTTTTGGAAGCCTTACATTGTGGTTTAACTTGTATTTAAAGACATTTTGTTGTTAATTTGTCTTCTAATTTGCTGGTAATCCTTGATAGCTTCTCAGAGGTCCAGTTGGAGTAACACATACAGCGTTTGAAGGCTTATGAGGCGCCAAAAGGGTTTGCTAATCACAGAGGGGTAATTATTTTGTGCCGTTTGTCATAATAATCATGAGGTAAACAGCAATGTGCATTTGCATGGATTGGATTGGCCAACGCGACGCCTCGCCGGACGACGTTGCGTTGCAGCAACGTCAACCTTCTCGTTGTTGGTCTTTGTTGCTTTCTTCCCAAGCTTTGACGTTAAATGAATAAATAATTGCCCTCAGCATCACCTGTTATCAAATAAAAGCCTCCGCTATTAAATAAAGAAAAAGAAAATCCAGAGGGGTGATTAGGGCCCGCAGCAGATTGCGTCCTATAAAAACCGAAGGGCCTCTGCTTGTTTTTGCTGAGGCGGTGGGCGGCCATTTATGAGCTGCTAACATGAACGAAACAAGGTTTTAAAACAGAGTAGGTAACAGAGGATTTGTGTGGCTGCACTCGAGGGCCTCCGCCTGGAACACTAGCGCAGATTGTGCTCGGGCTCTGAATGGCAGAGTCATCACCCTGTAACTCCTCTGCTCATTATACGGCCTCTCCAGCTTCACTCAGCAGTGTTTGAACAGCACTGAAGGACCCTACGAGAATGAGAAAACACGCCACCAGTTTCATGAATGGGCACCGCGCCCCCCCCTCCCCCACCCACCCACCCACCCGCCCAAACCTCTCAAAAGAAATAGGGGAGAAAAAAACAAGGTGGGTAAATACCGCCGGGCCCAGCGGTTGACTGAAAGCGACAAGAGTCAAAATTGAATTTCCGTGGAAGTGATGTAATCCGCTGGCTCGGGTCAGTCTGAGATGTTATTATCTTAATTTGAGGTTCATTAATCGCCCGGTGAAGCGGGCTGATGACAAGGTTTCCACCTTGTCCCAGCTGCGTGGAGCTGCCAGCTGATTTAGGACGGCTCCCTGCCTCGGTATGTAAACCATTTGCAGCAGGAATGTATAAGCAAGCTGTAAAAATAGGATTTGGCCCGAGACGTACAAGACAGATCGTGCCGTAAAACAACGCGCCCCATCTCCACCGCAGCCTGGCGGGGGCGGTCGAGGTTGTTTTGGGGAGGGCTCGGGTTGTTGGTTAGTTCTCACAAGCTGAGGGAAGCCCGCAGGTTCAGAGTTCGGGACTTGGCGACAGGCCATAGATTTGAGTAGGAGGAGGAGGAGGAGGCGTGTTTGAAACTGAGAATGGATTATAGGCTCCAAAATGCTGTAATCCTCCTCACAAATAAACGATATATAACGTACGAGTCTCACGAGGGGGCTTAGGGAGGAGACACTTTCACATGCAGGCAGGTAAACATACGCTCGCTTTCCCGTCCGCACACACGAGCGTGCGCATATCTCGGAAAGTGCAAGAAGAAGAGGCAGGAGGAGAGCTGCCTGCACTAAATCTGAGCCTACTACCTGTTAGCCGCGAGACCAGACCGTAATCCAGGGCGAAACAAGGCCCTCGTGAAAGCCCGAGGAGAAATATTGACGGCATGATGCGAGGAAGCGGAGCAGCTTACCGCCTTCACATCCATCAGCATTGTGGAATCAGCAGTTAATCGCGTTTAAAAGCACAAGAAATGAAAAGTAGACGAGAGGAAGAGGAGTCGCAGCAGGAGACTTAGCCAATGCTGGAAAAGAAAAAAAAATGATATCAAATTCAGAGTTGGCCTATGAGAGATGGAAAAGAAATACACCAGCAGAAGTTGCGTACAGATCACAGTTATGTCTGCGCAAGAATGTTTAAGAAACAGTGACTTAACCCTAATCCTAATCCAAACAACCCAATGCAAATGTTGGGCTTCTTCTACATTTAAGGAGGAAAACAAAACCTGCCTTTACCAGTTTTCCTCAACATGCTAACTGATTAAACGTCCGATTTGGAAGAAAAACAACAGAAAGATATCTCGAATAGTCGTTTGTATCCACGGAGGAACAACGTCCACGACGTTTCGTTGAAATAGTGGAATTCAGTCTCATTCAAATGTCCCTCCGGCATCAATTTAGCGATTTGAGCGTGAAGGTTTAACGCGTCTCTTGGTTGTACATCTCTGAATTTTTGTAACTAAGCGCACGCTTGCACACTGCCCGCTTACGCAGGACTTTTGCCATAAATAGTGACCGTAAAAGTCGGGTTACAAGCCGCTAATACTTTCGGTGGGTGTCCCCGCTAGCTCCCCGCTGTCGCCAGCTAGCACTGTTGCTAGCTCTCTGCTAGCTCCCTGACAACCACCAAAGGTAGCAGGACCAGCCCCGGCTTGACGCCCGACTCGAGCAGCAGTGACGCGGGCAGTAGCAGCAGTAGCAGCTAGCGGGGAGCTAGCTGCAGCAGGGAGCTAGCAGCAGCGCTAGCTTGCTACAGCGATGACACTAACCGAAGGTAGGAGCGGCTTGTAACCCGACTTTTACGGCGATAGAAAATAGTTTAGGGACATGAGCAATATGAAAATGTCTGAGGATTTTACAAACACAGACAAAGTTTGCAGGTTGTGAGAAAATATCCATCCACGTTCAATTGTTTTGCTTCTGTAAAGGTGTTACCAATATGTCCGTGAACAGGAGATACGAGCTTATGATTCCAGCTCTGCATTGTTGTTTTTTTGGCGTTTTACCGGCTGCACTCGATGACTTCTTGCTTCTTCACAGTACAGTTTGTCTGTACGCCCTCTGGCTTTATGTACAATACTGCAACGAGCAGCGAGTTGAGCAGAAACGTCTTTGTGCATGCTCGTGGCGAGCACGCCATCTGTGGAGGCTCACGCCAAGGTGCCTGGCTCGAGTATAAACAAAGTTTTATTGTCTAAATATGGTTTCAAACTATTCTCTACACAGCTAGGTATGGAGATCTGATGGAGGATACCGTTTAATTTTTATATACTAAGGTTTTGTTTTGCCTACAAACTGCCTCACATTTTAAGATATTAAGTCTAAAGATATGAGATTGAACCTTGAAAAATCCAACAAGTGTAATCGTGAAATGTAAACTCCTCTTCTGGTCATTAAACCCCCGAAATATGGAGAAATATTACATGACAAGAGGACGTGACCTCTGTGTCTTCAGCAGCCACGATAAAAAAAACAACTTGTGCTTTTTTTCTACTAGTTTTGCAGTTATACTGTTCCATAACACAGATATTTAATACAATTAAACAAACAGGTGTCAGCATGTGGATGTACATCTTGAAAACCGCAGCAAAAAAATAGAAGATTATATAATAAATCAGGAGATATTACCTTAAGTGTGAAAATATCCACCAAACAGGTTTTGCTCATTATTGGAGTCCAGAAAGCGAAACTGTCCGAGACGAGTGACGGTGTAAAAAAAAAAAAAGAAAAAAGGTTGACCTACAAACGGACGGGGGCAAAGTTGAGTTTGTATTTAAACGTGCGCACCAGGCACGTGCATGTTTGAGGTTAAAAAATGTCAAGACTTGAGCGTTTATCATATCGCTGCTTTTCCGTGTGTGCCCTCGAGCAGACGACATTATCCATGATCCCCGGGTTTAGACCCCCGATAGAAGGGCGTCTCCCCCCCAAAAAAAACACAGTGCACTTTCTGCTTTTCTTTTCCTTTTTTAGGACCAAACAACAAAGAACATAGAATTGTTGAAGTGGATTTTTTTTTTATTTGGCCCCACGTTTTTCCGTCTTTAGAAATGAAAAGGACAATAAAAGCAGCCAGAATCACTTCAAGACCCGGAAACGTCTCAGCCGTGGCATCAATATTGTTTTCTCGGTGGCACAATGATCGACTCCCAGCTTGACTCGGGGCTAAAAGATGCCCACGACTGCTATTTTATTTCAAAACACGCTGCGCTAACTGAGTGCCAAATAAACTTTCTATGTCATATGTTGTGACATGTCCGGGCGGAGGAAGAGCTTCGTTTCGAGATGTAATCTTGCGTGCAGTCCTCTTGTCCTTGTCAAGCCGACGGAGGTCTGGAGAAATTCAAGTGTAAAATCTGGTTAGAAATGAGCCGGAGACACAGTGGGCCGTTGTTATAGAATTTCAAACAATAAAATTATGCCTTTTAGAAAAGTTGTTTGCATCCGACAAAAAGACAACCAGAAGTGCTGTTTCCGTTTCTTTTTAAACAAAACTATTGCCAGACTTCTGTCTTGACTAAAAGAGAGGGGGAACTCAGTAGCAACACTTCATAAACTCAACAAGATCTTACTTTTGGACGACATCTTGGACCTTTTTAGTTGAATCTACTGCTCGTCTAATGGGGATCCCTCCTCTGTTGCTCTTTCCTTGTCGTCAATTTTTGTCCTGATTGCACTTATTATTCAGACTTTTCCCAGTTTGTAAGATAAATCAAAAGATCATCTGCAAAAAAACAAACTTTGTGTTGACACCTGTAACCTTTTGGATCTTATCGACAAGCTACTATAAAAAGACAAGGACACTGCACACCTCACCTGAATCTCTCTCGTCATATAATGTGCATAATTTGGAACAGATAAGGTCCAGTAATTAAGTTTTAATCCGTGTTAAAGTTTGTTTGTAGGTGTCTATTTTCAATCAACCCTAATTCACACATTTTTACAATTTATTTGATTAGGTTTAAAAAAGGTTTTGAAGATAAAATCCTTTGTCCTCCAAAGGCCTTCTCACAGTCGTGTCATCCAGCAGGCTGTACACTCTACACTGTTCGTGATGAACATACAAAAATGTCAATCAAAATCAATTTGTCATGTAATCCATGTGATCGAGGACTGGGAAGCGTCAAACTCTGCGCGGGGAAGAGGTCGTGGTGAACGAGTGAGTGCCAAAAAATGCCAAACTGTGACGTAAAGTTAGCGTCAAAGCCAGCGAGACGCGTCAATGTGTTCGGTACATGCGTTAGGCCTTTTAAAAATAAACTTTTGTCATCACAAGAAACTACTGAGTTAGGTTTCGACAACAAAACCTCTAGGTTAGGTTTAGGAAAAGACCGTCAGTTGAGTTTTAGGAACAAATGTGCTGTCACGAGACGCAAGTTGCATGACAAATAAATCAACAATGAACGAACAGCGGTCTCCGGGCAGAACGATCGCTCTTTCTTGGGTTGTTGGGTTTTTCTACAGATGGCGTCTGAGTCAAAGGGAAGCATCGCTACCTCTCGGGACTCGTTCAAAGTTGCTGGTCGTCTGTTCGGCGGTTTACGATGACGAAACGGTTCAGATGTCAAAATCGCAGAATCAACTCATCTGCGAATCGCGGCCAGGCAGCGCGAGCGGAGGGCCGTAACTTAACGAAAAAAAGCCGCTCTGTCGTAATGAGCGACTCCCTCACTTCCCAGCATCGCCCGTAATTCAGCCTCCGTTATTTAGACTGAGAATAACTTTCGGCGTAATTCGTTCAGCTCGGTGGCAGGCGGCTCAAACGCTTCTCATGCAAATGAGGTAAATGTGTACACCAAATTACAGCTTGTCGTCCTTCATAACGCGGCGCCGCGCCGGACGAGGCGCAGGAGCGGTCGGACAGACGAGGCGGAGTAAGAAAAAAAAAGAGCTGGATGAAAATCTCCGCGAGGCGAAGATGATTTCTTACTCTCAGAGGCCGCCAGTTTGATTGGATTACAGTACAAATGTGTTTCGCAGGGGATGAATCAAAATGCTGCTGAAAACCGACAAGAGACGAGGATTTTGGGGGAAGCTGGACTGGAATCAAAGCGCTCTCAACCCCAAAGCGCACAGTTGTTTTATTGTGTTGTCTATGGACGTGTACATGCCATCTAATGCATGGCAGAGGTCATCTGTTAGAAGCCCCCGCCATAAAAAAGAAACACACACAAAAAAAGCCCAAGGGGCAAAGGGAGGTGGTGGGGTTGGGGGGGAGAAAGCCAGCTCGGCGGAGGAAGAGGAGGAGGCGAAGGAGGAGGGGGGCAACAGAGGAGGCGTCTGTTTTTTCTCAGGGACGAAGCTGCAGAGCGAAGTAGACGTGGAAAAGCCGGGGAATGGGAAAATGGTGCAGACGGCGGCGCGATCGCGCCTGAGCCGAGCTCCAAAAACCCAACACTCGGATTGACTGGACTCAGCTCTGTTGAGTTCCTATCGGTTGTGTTCAGGTCCAGCGTTATAACAGGTTATGTATTGTTTTTTAGGGTATGGGAGGGGGGCACTTTCATAAATGAGCACCAGCTCTCATTTTTCTCTCAAAAGTCTTGTCGAAGCGGTCGCCGCGTGAAGCGGTCCGAACGAAAGTAAACACGCGACTAATTGACACGCGCACACGCATACGCTCAATTAAGCCTGATTGAGATGAAGTGATGTGTCGCGACTAAACGCAATGTAACTTTGGGAAATTATCCACCGAAGCGAACGGCAGGATTGAACAGATCAAAGGTCGCTCTGGGAAATGTAGGAAATCACACACTGAAGTGAAAAAAAACTCCACATGGCGACGTTGGATTCTGACTTCCTGTCTGTGCACATGAGGGTGTAGGGCTGCAACTATTAATTATCTCATTTATCAATCCCCCAATCATTTCTCTTGATTAATACTCAGAAACCAGTGAAACATAGTCAACACAATAAGTGTCTTTATATTACTTTGTTTGGTCCAACAACAGTCTCAACCCAAAAAGATTTAAGTTAGCTGTCACATTATTCAAATATTCTCCAAACAGAGGTGCTGGAATCAATGTATTGTTTGGTATTTTTGTTAGAAAATTTCATATATTTCAATGATTTATAAATAAAAATAGTTGCAGATTCGTTGCTTTATAGATCAAATCAAAATGGCCGCTTGCCTTGCCCGAGAGAAACTTACATATGTAGTCTTGTAGGGAATCTGAGAGCGTTATATTTGTGGGGTATAATATGTATTTATCTGTGCATATACATATCTGTCACCCTCGACTGTTAAGTTTATTTTTGCCACCCGACAACAAAACATGCCGTTGAAATCTCTATTTGAAATATCTCCAAGTGCCTATGTGTAATATGTCACTTTTTGATGTGCCTTGTTTTGTTCTGTCTTGTGTTTGTGTATTGTGGAAAAGACAATAAAAACATTTTTCCCCAAAAGAAACGTAATATGTAAATGATTGATCGACAGCTGCAGAGTCATTGATTCATTGATCAAATCAAAATGGCAAATGTCAAACATAAAGTGTAACAAGACAGTTTTACATCATTGGTTAATTTGTTTTAGGAGATAAACCAGCTGATACGTTTGAATGAGGTCGTACGGACATTGATGTACTGCGGGTGGACTAAGTTTGTGTCATTAAAATAGAAATATAGAAGGAAATGTTGTCTTATAGCCGAGTGAAATACTGAATTTGCTATTAATAGTTTTATTGTTTTACTCCCAATATCTTTTTCAGGTGCAGCCTTTAGATTTCTACTATTTTTTTGATAATAAAGTGTGTTGTTTCAGGCCTCTGGAGCTCTTGGGTTTGGTTTTTCCTTTTTAAAAAAGATCTCAAGAATCACTTGAAACACAACTGAAGAGTTGCCTGACACCATTGCCTCTTGTCCAAGGCCGGCCGAGAGACAGACACCTTACTTTGAGAGCATTTGACCCGGGTTTGATGTCAACGCTGTCTCAGGGTCTGTCGGGGGAACCGAGGGGTCCACCGGCACCAGCAGGGCTTAGCCCAGATTGACCCCGAGCCTCTCATCTCTCTTTTCCCACAGGAGGACCGACCTGGGCAGCCACAAAGCACTCATGGTCAGATTTATGTCCCAGCCTCTGAACTAAAACCTACAATTCTGCAGTCGTCTCTGTCTGAGGCGCAATTTAAAGTAAAGTTAGAAGAATGGCAAAAACGTGATCAGAGTAAAACATTCAGTTGAGACATTTCACTCAAAATCAAGGTCTGAAATAAGTTGTTAGAAATAAACAGAAAGCAGTTCAGCTGGAGTTGGACACCATGACTGAGAAGAAAAGACCAAATGTGATTGTTTCATAGAAACTGGTTCTCTTTTAGCTGAATATTAGCGCTATGCTCATGTGTCTGCAGTTCCTCTAATGGCCACTAGGAGACTCACAATGCACTGAAATGAAAAGCCTGTTCTGCGTGTAAATCATACGTGCAGTTTTCTTCTCTGCACAAAAGTTATTCATGAAAACGTGAAAGGTTTCACTGCTGGAATAGCGACTGTGTGGACACCTGCAACACAAAAACATCAGCTTATAAAAAAAAATAAAGCACAGACGATTGTCGCCCGTGATTGATTTAAAGAATAGATATCGTCATACGTACAGTAACAATAATCTGTGCATCTCCTGTGAGTGCTGTCTCATGAAGCCGTCCTATCTCAACACCCTGAGACCTCTGACATGTGCAGACAGCAGCCTGGAGGTTGTATGCTAAGTAAAGGTGTTTTACACACCTGTAAAATAGCGTCCGCATTTTTTAATGTTGACGATTCTCGCCTCGTGTTCATAAAGTTCCCCTCTCGGCCTTTGTGATATGGTGCAACTGCAACGCCCCTTGTAGCCTCCCTGTTACTTATTTTGGCCCGCAGGTTTGAAGAAGGAGCCAAGAGGTGTGAAAAAAAGCATCGGGGAACATCCAGCCGCCGCCGCCGCCGCCTCGCCCCGCGATGGCATCCCGCGCTGATACTGTAAAGGTCACTCCATCAGCGGGCAACAGGATACGGTTATGATAAGCATCCAATCAGAGCTCACGCCGCGGTGATAAGCATCCAATCTGAGTCTGAGAGCTTGTCGCTGCATTCCTGGAGCTGATCTGACACTATCATGGGGCCCGATGCCGGCTGGGACACGGAGCCGCGAGGCTATTTTAAGGCTCTTTGCAGATAGGAGGGAATTTCAACACGGCGGAGACAAACTGCTGCTGCTGCACTCGAAAACGTGTCGCACACGTCGCCTTTCTGGTAGAAACGGACCCGTTGAACTTCGAGAAAGAAACAGCAAAATGTCTTTTCAGTGCAAGTGCACACAACTAAACGGACACACAAGCAAATGGCTCTTTGGTCTTAATTCAGAACAACTATCTTAATGCTTCCTCCACATCCAAGTCAGTGTCTCTCTCTACATTCTGCACAATTGCTTTCTTATAGTTTAAACATTATCGTTACAGTCCTTTTCTATAGTCAGTCACTAATCAATAGTCTCGACCCTGCTCACTGCGGATGCTTTGAAACTTAATCTTACACCATTTTCATGCTCATTTGTATGAAGAGGAACATACATTTTGGAGAGTGTGGACACAACCAGGATGATTTGCTCTCATAAAACTAAATGTGTGTGACAATTTTTATGTTTTCTAAATGCTTCAGCGTCATTAATTGACAATGAAACAGGATGCAGAGTGATTCAAGTCATGTTTGTGTTCACCTGACGACTCAATTCAAAATCCTTTTAGCTCTGGTTTGGGCTCCACTCACATCTGAGAAAGATATTTGGCAATTTAGCTTCAGCTCGTGTCCAGCGGGTTCATCAGAGAGTTTATTTTTTTGCTAAAAACAGCTAGAAAAGCTCAATAAAGCTGAAACATGGGTCTCTATTGTCTGAGTTTGTCACTACGACCGGCGCTTTAGGGTTCGAGAGTCATTAATCGGCCAAGTTAACGTCAACCACGCTCGTAGTTCTGTTGCCCAAACTTAACTTCCCGTGAGGACCGAACTTTATTTTGAAAATCCACTCTGCTCGTAACAAGTGGGAACCGCCTCGTTCGAAAAATGACACCATTGGAGTTCGTAGAGCGTCGTAGTTTGACGCTCAGGGCCAATGACCACGAGTCCAGCATTTGACGAGTGATTGCGAGCTGCGGCCTCTTCTCTTGTGGTTTCATGCCGGCTGCGGAGATTTGATCCGTCCAGCCCCAAAACTACGAGATGCCGACACCCTGACGTTCGGGTACGAAGGCCAAGCTCGAAGTGTACGTGTTGGACGGTGTTGATAAAGATCTCTGCGCTCCAGCGAAGGTCTTCCCACAGCAAACTGGGAACAGCACTTTCCTTCTTCATGTACCAGTCTGTGCCCTCATTGTCAAACAAACACAAGCACCCTGTTGTCTACAAGGACGCCGCACGTCGTAGCCTGAACGAAGGGGCTCGCGCCATAAAACGGCGACTCGGATCAAACGCGGGACCACCTCCATCTGCCCGCGCGGAGCAGAAACCTCCGGCACCGAAATGACTTTCCCACCGTCCCAACAATTACCGTCTTTAACGATGTGTGGCTCTTCTTCCAAAGAAAGAAAGAAACAACCCGAGTGACCTCTGCTGAAGATTAGGAGTCGAGACGATGCTCTACATATTGATCCCGTGAGCAGAACCAGGTGTAAAGGATCTGCTTGTCGGGAAAGTGGGGGGGGGGGGGGGGGCAAAGATTAATGCCGGACTTTGGGAACAGAACGAGCAGATTCTCCAGATTATCTCAGCGTGTGTCGTAAAAAAGCTCGCCGTTTCTGATCCCGCCGCAGGTGGCACATCTGCCGGCGGACCGGACGCGTCTCCTCGCAGCACCCGTGGGCGAGCGCGTTGTTAGCCTGGGTGGCCCCTCGGCCCCTCCTCGCCCTGGTGTTTGACTTTGCCTCCTCGCTTCACCTCTCCCAGAGCTCCTTCCAGGTAAAGCTAATGGCCGACTCCACATCTGTGGGCCATTCACCGGGTTTTTTTTTAATGAGCGGGAGAGAAAGGTGCAGAGAGAGCTGAGCATGAATGGACAAGCGGGGACTTTAACTAGCTGCCTCCGCCATTAAGAGCCTGTGGGGCAATTATGTTCCCGAGCACAATGACCCCAACGCCGTTTCAAAGTGTTACTGCACACAACGGCGTCCACACAGCTCCACCTGACGCACTTCTCTATGGACGATATAGAAACAAAGATATCAAAGGTAACTTTATAGAAGGAAACTCTGCAAGAATGGCGACCTCTTGATACTCTTAAGTGGATTTTATTTAATTATCTTTATTTCAAACTACACACACACAAAGAAAATACAACAGCTATAGCATGACAATGAAATAAATTATTTCTTCACACTTATACTTACATATATATATATATATATATATATATATATATATATATATATCTTATGTCATCTTTCCAGACTGTAAGAAATCACGCTTTTTGAAATTAAAAAATCTTTGGTTGTGCAGCAGAAGTCTGAATAAGTAAAACGTCACAGTCGACAAGATGATGACAATAATTTATACAGAGAATATATAGTACATATTCTCCATACAATATATAATCTGTATTCTCTTTTCTCTATAAAATATATAATCTGTATTCTCTATACAATTTAAAATCCATATTCTCTGTTTGTTAAAAACATTTCCTCCTGCTGTTGTTTTGGTAAAAGCATATGAATATTTGTAATTTTCAACTTTTCCGCTTTAGTTTACTGATGTTAATGTGAGACTTCTACCAGTCAACATTTCACATTCTTACCAAAGTAAAGCACAACTCATCAAGACACGGCTGAGTCGCATTGCCATATTTATCCATGAAGCTACAGACAGAAACTTTGTCCTTTAACTGTGGAAACACACGAACGAGAAGTTCACCTTAAGATAAGATGATTCCGGATAAAATCCATTAAGATATTTCAAGATTAGATGTTATGAGATGACACTCTGGGATTAACACTCTGGGATTACCAATTTTGGAAAGGTTTCCACGTTGTCATTGAGGCATTTTTTATGAGGATGAAGATGTTTTTTATTTTGTAACCTGATACCTTTGTGATCCAGAAGAGCTTCACTGTGCAATGAGATATAAATACTGAGGCTGAAACCCACTTCCAGAAAGAAAAACCAAGTGGAATTACATTTAATACGCATCAATAAAGTAAAATACCACGTGCAGCATCATTATTATGGTTTGATATAAGCATGTGGGCATATTATTATGCACTTGTGTTCATGTATGTAGTTTATTAAAGAGATGGATGCAGCGTGTTGTTCTTTCTTTTCTCCTTTTTAAATGTGTTCAGAACTAGATTAAAAAATTTAAAAAAAACAGATAAGGTACCATAATCTAAGATGAGATAATATACGATAAAATGCTCTGGGAAAATTATATAACCGGAACACGTCCAGGGTTAGAACTTCAAATATAGAAAATGAGGAACTGAAATACCAAAATGTAACAAAAACAAACAACAAAAGTGAGATTGCGAGTGATAAATGGAACTCATTTGTAACCATAAACACTACCAATGTGCTCACAATGAGCTCATAAGAGCTGCATGGGCTGCCTGGCTCATGGGCGCCGTCCCCTCGCAGGTTACAACACTTATTACTCGCGCCGTAAAATATTCGGTGCAGCGCCGCGGTGTTAAAAATGCTTTTAGAGAAGTCGGTCCCTGAACCGTCTCCACCTCCTGGATTTCTCAGGGTCAAACCTTTTTGTCCGTGTTTTGACTGTCAGGCTTTCTAAAAACACACGCACACACACACACACACACACACACACACACACACAACCCTCTGGGGTCGTCTGACACAGAGCAGCAGCCCTCTGTTAAATCTGCTGCTGTGAAATCATTAGAGCCCCGACCTGCCGGTGGTCCACGGGGCCAGAACACAGGTCCTGCTAGTGTGTGTGTGTGTGTGTGTGTGTGTGTGTGTGTGTGTGTGTAATGCGTGAGTATAAGGAGAAGATCAAAGTGGATTCGTGCAGCACGTGACGCTGAATGAAAAGCTCTGAACTGCTTCGTGGTTCTTGGACCTGCAACATATTTTCTGCATTAGCTGCATCTTTTCAGAAAGTAAGAAATGGAAACGATTGGGTTTTTTTTGTTCTTCGTGAAGTTCAAACTGTATTTTCTTGTCAAAGTAAAACACCCGAAAGGGATTTGAAACTGTGAAACTGTGAAATTTGCATATTTGAGACGGAAAACTGGAAAATGAATTGTGTTTTTAACATGAGATCTATCTTAAATTATGAAATGATCGTCTAAATAATCTCATATTATGAGTAAAGATGCATTGATCTGATTATTCTCAGTCTTCAATGTATTGATACAATACCAGCGCTCAATAAATAGCCTGTGTCTGGAACTGGAATCTCTTTTTTTATGTATCCGGCTTTATTTAAACATTTCTTTGTGTCAAACAATAAAATTGAACATATAAATGAACGTAATTGTTATTTATCAAAATAATGACATCCAATATTTGTTTATATCATGTGTATAGTATTATATGAAGTATTGTTGCCTGTGTATCGTCTTGCCATTGTAACAATCTTTGTGTTATTAATAGCATTACTACGATTGCATCACTTTTTTTTGTATCAATCAATAATTTTCAGTCACTTATGAGGCGAAAACATCAAAACTTTATTTGTTTCCGGCTTCTCAGACGTGATCAACGCAGTCAATGACGATGAAAACACATTTTAGTTGCAGTTCCATGTGACTCGTTGTCCCATTGCCGCAACTAAATTGCCCTTTCAGTGAAGTTCTTTCTTTTATGTTCAGATTATCAGCTGACGACGTTTCGCTGTCTGATTCCATCAAACTAACTACTGATGCTGAACACTTTCCACATTTGCAAAGCATGTCAAAAACCATGACGAGCACGACGGATCCTCATTTATATATTTTAAAAAGTCCCCGATCATCACTGCTGAATATTGGGGCCTCGGATGACTTGGAAAAAATGAAGTTAAAAGGCAAAGTTTAGGTCCGTTTACGTCCCTTCCTCCCGTCACCGTCACCTCTCGGCTGCACATTCCAGCCGTCCCGCTCTTATCTTTATTGGCTGAGGACGGCAGAATTGCAGCAGTTAGAGGGACCGATGCTGGAGACGCAGATGTCCACGGAGGCCAGAGACGACGGCCACTTATCAACGTGCGCCGTGACAGCAGGGAATGAAATATATACGAGGACGGAAGAGAAGCGCGGCCCTGATAGGGCGGAGAACGGTCAGATAATGAGACTGGAAAGTGAGAGAATAACTGGGGAGGAGGAGGAGGAGGAGGAGGAGGAGGAAGAGGAGGAGGGATAGCTGTAGTAAAAGTAAACGGTCTGGTAAAGCTCCCAAATGACAAACAATAAACTGTCTCGTCTCCAGTCTGCTCCGGTGGAGAGGACTCAGAGCTCTGCATTGAACTTTAAAGCAGCTGCTCCATCGACTTTCACCGTCTCATGGATAAAATGACAAAAGGTTTTGTTCAGACACACACACACGACTCATCACCGACGTGATGTCGCGCGTGCAATTATCCCGTGATGCTTATTTAGACGATGAATTCATAATTTAAGATAGTTCTCATGATAGAAACACAAAACATTCAACAGTTATTTCGTCTCAAATGTGCAGATTTCACAGATTCACAGTTTCAAATCCTTTTGGGGTGTTTTACTTTGACTTTTTAGGTTCAATTAAGACGACGATGATGCGAGATCACGTTTCACCAAAACACCCACGAGGAAAAAAAGCAGACACGGCTCAAAGATTATGAGTTTGTCATTAGCTCAGAGGCAACGTCGGGTAATTGATTTACCGATTTGGGTCTGTTCGCCACAATTACCCACGCAATAAAATAACTCATGCTCATTTTCTAGTAGCGGCTTCATCTGGGTTTTGAAATAGCTAAATGTATGTCAATAAGTGCTCAGAGCAACATTTCTTTCCAGAGTCAATATCCCGTGACCCTGAACACAACCGGCGGTTTATTCGGTGAAGAAAGAGACGCATTGTGCAAGATGATGGACGTTTGCATGGCTTGATCCCTCTGGAGAGAAATATGATGTTTTTGTTGTGGTTATTTGTGTAAAAAAAATGTATTTCTAAAAGAAGACCTCGCTGAACACGAACATGTGGGAGGTGAACGAACCTCCACGCGGCTTTGAATCAGAAGAGAATGAGAATAAGCAGCAGTCGCTTTTCGGAGGGTTTGATCTGGTTATCCCAAATTTTGATTTGATTTTCTCCAAACCCATGTTCTGCTGGCTTGATGAGAGGAGATGTGACCTCGGCGCGACCCTCGCCCAGAACGGAGCAAGATGCATTGAAATCGAATATAAAATTGACTTTTTTTTTCTTCTCTTTTTTTAGCACCTCGTGTACTTTGTCTCCATCCCCTCGAGGGGCACAATGAGGGCCCCCGAGGGCCTTTCAGGGCCCCCGGACCGCCGTGCCGTGACCCAGTTCGCCCGCATTTCCCCGAATGAGGAGGAGCCACCGTGTCTAATTGTACCCGGTGGGCTCAATTATCTTCTGCGTGTCGGCGACCGGCGCACGCCAGAGGTGGATATATATAAATATATATATATATTTATACACTGTACGAGCCCCTGTGTGATAAACACTCGGGGCCCGAGCGTGCTCCGCAGCGTTTTCCGTGTCCGGCTTTGAATCAAAGGGAGGCGGGGGGGATATTTGTTTGGACATGGAGAGTTGAGGGTAAGCACTCTGAAGAGGAGGGAAGCAGTGTCTATTGAAAAATCTACATGATGACACAAACAATTATGAGGAGAATTCATAACACGGCCAAGATGGCTCACTGTGACCTATTTTGGATGTTTCCCCTGGCGAAGCAGCAAGAGGGGAAAGAGAGAGAGAGAGAGAGAGAGAAAGAGAGAGATGACTGGAGTCCATTGGGGTTGAAAGCACAAATATGAAGAGACTATTACCGCTGCCCGGGTCTTTCAGCACCTCCAGCGATAGCGAGGAAGAGGAGGAGATCAAAAAGAGGAACGGTTCTGGTTAAAAAAAAAAAAAGGTTGTTTTTTTTTGGCGGAGAGTTGAGTCACCGGGAGGCGGAAAGTGGCGGAGAAAGTGATAGAGAGAAAAGAGTGCAGCGGGGGGGATGGGAGCATGAGCGGGGTTGTATTTCATCTCTGCGTAGTGGACGTCTTAATCGACACTGTCAGGTTTTCTTTCAGGAGGCCGCATGGAGTTCTTCACGCTGACAGCGGAGTGGCGAGCAGGACGGAGAGGAGGACGCGCCTCCGTTGCTGCTCATGAGCAACGCCAGCCTGCGTTCAGCTGACTACATCATGCTAATGCTAACGCTAACGTTAAGGCATGGCCGTCCACGTGAGATTAAAACAAAAAGGGGGTGCGAACATTGCAATAATGCTGAAAGGCTTTTTGGATGCTATTGTGATTTTTTTTTTTTTTGCACACCTGAGTTCTGCTTCTATAAAGCCCAAAAGGTATTGAAGCACCTCCGCGTCCATTTATGGATGTTGTAGACATTTTGCACGTGGGTTTGGTTATTACTCAGGACTTTGATTTTAGATAATTGGAGGAAAAGTTGAAATAAACGTGTTTCCTTCACCGAGCTGCTCTTAAAGTCATTCGGTTCTGCTCTTTTTTTCTTTGCATCGTCCCAAATCCAGTGTTTAGTCTGCTCCCCTCGTGTGAAGCACTTCATTTTGAAGCTCGCCGCTGCGACAAATCAAGTCCATTTATGAAAAAAGGTCGAGAGAATACTCTGCTTTTAAAAGACGTGAAGTCAAAGTCCCTGCAGCACACGAGGGTTCTCGGCTTCCTGCAGAGTGTTAAATTAATGATGCATTAAAGTGAGAGCAGCTTTTTACTGCAGCCATGCATTTTATGAGTTAGTCACATGTTTGGGCCAAAAAAAAGAGGTTAGACGTTCCATATTTCCTTTAGAAAACAGAAAAAAACACTTGAAGGATATTCAGGTGTGTGTGTGTGTGTATATATATATATATATATATATATATATATATATATATATATATATATATATATATATATATATATATATATATATATATCAGAGGGCTTAAATGTCACAAATATGGACCTTTACAGTTTAGTTACTTCAAACCTTTTTATCAAATGAGAATTGTGAACTTTTTTTTCACCAAAGTCAATTAAAAAAAAACACTTTTTCTTATATATATATATATATATATATATATATATATATATATATATATATATATATATATATATAAAGAAAAAACAAGTGTAAAGTTGAATAACCTAATAACTTAAATTCTACTGTCTCAGAACTATTGAGCACACTTATAGTAAAGCTTTATTTATAATATTTATAATATCCTATCAGAGACAGAAGGTGTCATTATAGTGACAGCAGGAGATTAAAACCTATTTTCTTAGATTATTTTCATTTGTTTTTGGATGAAACCTGTATGTAAACATTGGACCAAAACAGCTATAACACTGAGGCCATGAAGACGACCAACAACTAATATTGGAATAATGTAAAAAAAAAAAAAATTAAAAAAAAGAAGAAAGAAAAAAAAGAAAAGGGAATATAATCGGAATAAAACACGTTTTTAATCCCTGTGTGCACATTTCGGGATATGATCTGAACGTCTCTGTGCAGTCTTCAGTGAAACACGCAACATAACGCTGTGACTGATGGCTCTTTCTTGTAACTCGGGTGGAATAAGCCGCAAAGCGCCGCGCGGCGCGTAAACAGCGCGCGGGCCAGGAGAGCTTTTATGGAATACATGTAACCCGCTGCACGGTGACACCTCCTGATTTATGGCTGTATTTAGATAAGACGCGGCCCGTAAATGGTTTCCAAATAGCGCCAAGGTCATGTAATGTAATGGGATAATGTTTTTTAGGCGATGGAGACAGGGGGTGATGGGTTTAGTGTGCGAGGAGCGGAGCGCAGTGAAGCCGCTGTCGTGCTGCTGAGGCAGGACGGTGACAACAGGCCGGCGCGGCTGCGTCTGTCCAGAGAAGGCACCAAATAATTCATCAAACTGTTACATGCACTTTATGTTATTCCTGGGAAAAGAGAGAATGATGCAGTTGGATTTAAACCCATTTACGCGCAAAAACCTCCACGAGGCCTTTACGAAAATATGAAGAATTCGAGAAGATTTTTTTTTTAAAGCAGAAGGAATGAGCTGGAACGGAAAGACCCAAATAATCTAATGTTTCCAGAGTAAATGTGTGTTGTGAAGCAGCACGTTGAAGTGTCATGGGACGGCTGTTGTATTAAAATGATGTTTAATACAAATGTGTTCAATCTTCTCAATGTATTTCGCATTATTTCATTAGAAAAAGAGACAATTCTCCATCGAAACGTGTAAAGGCAGCAGATCTCCGTGTTTGAGCCTCATCAAGTCTGCAGATTAAAATGGTTTCCATCATCAGATTAAGCAGAGGCCTTTCTTTAATGGTGCGCGACTCTCCAAAAAAAATAAAAATCAAACGTTGTTCCAGATTGCCTGCATGCTGCGTTCAAGTCCCTGCACGACCGACCACACGTTGACAAATAAAAGAACACAAAGGAATTATTTCCACCACTGAATGACCAACATCACACCCAATAAACATGCCTAGCCAAACATACGGCGCGTAAATTATGTGCGTAAAACCTCTCCAACCCGTGGAACTGACAACAAACTGCTTCTTTTTTTTTTTTTAAACTTTCTCCAAAACATAAAGACAGTTAAACCACTGCTCTCTCTCTCCCTTTACCCCCTCATGTGTGCACGTCTGCGTGTCCAGAACCACCCAAGTCCAACAACAAGCAGATATGTGCAGTGCTCGTGTGTGTGTGTGTGTGTGTGTGTGTGTGTGTGTGTGTGTGTGTGTGTGTGTGTGTGTGTGTGTGTGTGTGTGTGTGTGTGTGTGTAGCCCTGAGATTACGGCACCATGGCGCATGTTATTGCAGGACGTCTCTAGACTCTCCTCCCATCGCGGGCGCTCTCCTCCATTGGCTGCCCTCCTCGTCCGCGCTGACATCCAAAACCATATAAACCTGGGGGCCTCACACCTTCAGCGGGGTCAAATTTCTTGGGCATATCAGAGCTGCAGACTCTCCCGGGAACACATCGCAAGAAAATCCCCAAAAAAAGACACAAAGTGGAGCCCGGCACAATATCATCGCCTCTGGAATTATTCGCTTTTTTTTTTGTTGGTTCTTCTTCCTTCGGGGCCCTCGAGTCGCTTTCAGAATGACGACGATGTAAAAAAAAAAGTTGCGTGTCTCCGTTCGTCTTGACTCTTTAAGGGAATTACATCTCGAGGTGTTGGATGAGTTCTGTCGGCTGCCGATCCCCCAGCAGAGACCGTTTTGGGGCGCCACCGGAGAGAGAGCGAGGGCGACGGACGACACGGAAACGAGCCCTTTCTTCCTCCCGCTCGACATGAACCTCATCGGGGGCTACCAGCATCACCACCACCTGATGCACGAGCCCTTCCCGTTCGTCCAGCGGTGCCACCAGGATGCGCCGTACTTCCAGAGCTGGGTGGTGAACCACGGCGAGGTGCCCCCGGACTTCCAGATCCAGGCGCCGTACCCGGCCGCGGAGCACGGGGCGCCCGGGTCGACGCACGACGCCCGGCAGGAGGGGCTCCAGGCGGGGATGGGGAAGAGGCGGACGTCGGGGCCGAAGAAGGAGCGCCGGCGGACGGAGAGCATCAACACAGCCTTCGCCGAGCTGCGGGAGTGTATCCCCAACGTGCCCGCGGACACGAAACTGTCTAAAATTAAAACTTTACGCCTGGCGACCAGTTACATCGCCTACCTGATGGACGTCCTGGCCAAAGACACCGGGGAGACGGAGGGCTTTAAGGCCGAGATTAAGAAATTTGAAAACCGGGATCTGAAAAGGAAACGGGAGCCGGTGAGTAGGAGCTTCCGGGACGTGTTGTGTTGATCAAAAATTATTGCAACACCGAAACAGTTATTTTGACTTCCTTAGACATTGTAATGAAAAAAAAAGAAAAACAAATATGGAGGCCTGGTTTAATGGAAACAATAATTTAAGGTGGAATTGAACGATACCCCCAACTGCACCTGAACACAACACATGCGTTTAAGATTCACACTTTTACTTCTTCTCAGTTGGATTATTACATCTGGATTATAATAATAATTCCCAACGGATATATTATTTCAATTATATTCGTAGCTAACACATCCTCAATTGAACTGTGGTATAAAATGAAGCCTTTATGGTATTTCTTTTTCATTTTTGCAGCTATGATCCAAAACAACAGGTCTAACAATGGAGTTTTTGCCTCCAACAGTCAATATATCACCTCATTAAAATTAAATTATAATCTGACGTCACATTTTGACTGTAATAGCAGTAAAACATATTACTGCTACATTACGAAATATTTGCTGCTGCTGATCACCAGAATGACGTCAACAACATAAATATATTCAACACGTTAAAGTAATATTTCTTCGCAATGAGTGTAGATGTATAACGTGTTTGTTTACTATAATAAAGAACCAATAGTTATGTTTATGACTCAACAATTTCCGATTAACCACATGCATCATTATTTCATTTAGTTATATCATTCAAAATGTTTTATTTTTTTACATTATTATTGGGATTTACTCCCCCCGCCCCTCTCCCCACCCAAAAAAAATAGTGGGTAATAGTGTGATGAAAACCATAATGTGCCTTCTATAAGCTTTATAGATCAGATTCTCAGAGGAGAGTCAACTTTAATGCGAATAAATGGACAGGAAATGCATTGTTTTACTCTGGTTTGATCCCACCGGGCTCCCGTATGTGATGGTAACGCGCTGTTTCTCGGTGTCACAGACTGACGGCCCGCAGGAGTCGTTAGGAGCCGAGAAGAAGGTGAAGGGCCGGACCGGGTGGCCGCAGCAGGTCTGGGCTCTGGAGCTCAACCAGTGACCCTTCCTCCTCCTCCTCTTCCTCCACCTTGAAGAAGAAGAAGAAGAAGAAAAACTCCTCAGACTCTTGATTCAAATCGTAAAGAAAAAAACGAGAAAAAAACAACAACAACAACCACTGACTGACTGAATCCAAACACACCGATGGAATGATGAAGAAGAAGAAGAAGAAGAAGAAGAAGAAGAAGAAGAAGAAGAAGAAGAAGAAGAAGAAGACACAATGCAAACAAGGTGAGCGCGGAGGGATACAGCACGATGGACAATTTGTTGATCTCCTTCTCCCCTTATGCGGTTTATAACTCGACACACACACACACACACACACACACACACACACACACACACACACACACACACACACACACACACACTCGCACACACGCACACACACACGTGCGCGCGCACACACACCTGACTGTATGATATTTGTGGTATTTCTGCTTTTTGATGTTTCCGCCCCTCCAGTGCTGTAGACCAGATGTGGCCACGGTGTCCCAAAAAAAAAAAAAAAGACAGAAAGAAAGAAGAAAAGAAAACGTCTGTCCCCTCCTCCTCTTAAAGATGTGTTTTTATCTGGCGTCGTGTGGGAATGTTTTAATGTTTTCCACGTCTGATCGGCGCTGGAGCAGAAAATAAATACAGTATAACAAATATGTCATGTGGTGTAAATGCACAGTGTGTGAGTCCGCCGCAGGAGCGCGAACACGATATTTATATTCAACTCAGCTAACTAGGAAGCTTTCGTGTGTGTGTGTGCGTGTGTGTGTGTGTGTGTGTGTGTGTGTGTGTGTGTGTGTGTGTGTGTGTGTGTGTGTGTGTGTATGCACGCCAGAGGATGACCCGTTGATTGGTAGATTTGTTGTCCAATCAGAAAAGCAGCAGTGACCCTCAAATATCATTATGTGTGTGTGTGTGTGTGTGTATATATATATATATATATATATATATATATATATATATATATATATATATATATATATATAAACAAATTACAAACCAGACGTCACCAGTAACCGCATGACATGACATCCTTAAAATTATTTCTGAATTTAATCAATAAAAAGGCTTCTTTGTCTCGCTAAAAACGAAAGAGAAATTAAATAAAAAGACAGAACAAACACTAAACTAGAAATACTTCGTGTCCAAGTCCAGATGAAACACATTTTTAAGGGGAAACCTTTTCTTTTTTCTTTGTCACCGTTTTATCCGGTTGAATTTGGCGCAGTCCGAATATTTAAACTATTATTAATCCAGTATTTCCGGTCAGATATGTAACACAGAAAATGGAGTCCTGACTGTTAACTATAACGGCTGTTGTTGAAGTTTCTTTGTAGGAAATTATTGAATTTACTGAATCTACCTCAAAAATTAATGTCACTGTCCGTTCCGAGAAGACCCGGATGTTCAACACCCAAAACTCTAAAGGGATTAAAGGTTTATTTCTGTGCGAAATGCTGATGAAATGTACATTGGATGTGAAGTTATATTTAGTTCCGTAAATAAATGAATTATTTTAAGTCACTCCAGCTGAAGTAAAGTTGTGTTTTTTTGTTTTACAGCAATTTAACAGACATGATTCACCTTAATGTTCTAAATTTACCTGTTTAAGTAAAAATTACAATCAATGTATAACAAATAAAATCACCTGAAAAGAATGGTAGTAAATGAATCGATAAGGATCACCAACATTTCAAAATAATTCCATTAGATAAAACTTTAATTTCAAGATTATTATTTTTAATCCCTGAAATTATATTTACAATTATGAGAACACATGTTTGAATTCATAACCTTTTTTTTTTTTTTACACATTTGTGATATTTAGTATATCAAATGGACTGATATAGTGCAATGTTCTAAATGCCCGTTTACTCAGAAAATGCATGACCAAGGGAACAAGTCTGAAATTAAAACATGTTTTACATTTATAATAATTTAATTATCCTTGTGTTAGTCATGTGTGCAAAATGGTATTTGAATGGAAAAATCTACAAATAACTGTCCTAAAGGCACGCTGCAGTGTTAATGTAGTCTGTCGTTCAAGACCTAAAAAACTTGCCGTGGTGGAGTCTATCAGTTAGTAATTTAGTTTGTTTTTTTGTTTTAAGAAAAACAAAATTTGGCTGAAAAAATTGTTCTCCGCAATGGAAAAAGTTGCATCTTCCTCCTGCAAGATGCTTGAAAGATGCTGCTGTTTTTAAGTTGACTTGTTTTCCCTCTAAAAGTCTTCAGGTGTTTCTAAAACCCGCCTCTCTGCACCGCTGCCGTCCATTTCAATGTGAGACACAACAGCGACACCTGGTGGCCGAGTCCTGAAACAGCAGCGTGAAAGAAAAGTCCATCTTTATGTTCGAAGATCATTTTCACATCATCTGTATTTCTATATGTTCATATATAAAGTGCAGCTGAAAAGCAATCTGTGAAAAGAACAGAGACGAAACAGTTGGGTCGGTCTGTACAATACATTTATTTTCATTATCATCAGGAGCAATAAGCAGCCATATTTAAATATGTTTTTTTTTTCTTCTAATACAACAATTACGTTAATGTGGCGTGGCCTATATGTTAATAAAGTTGGGTGTTATCTACATGACACTAACAAACCTACAAGTAAAACTGAAAATATAACAGACGGTTTTAAAATAACCAAAATAAAACAACCTATAACCAAAAAAAGAAAGCGAAAAAGAACCCTGTTGAAAGTAGACGACTGGAGATTGGTGGACAAACTTAAATACGATGCGTGTCAGAGGCCGCAGAAAGAAAATTCGTGAAGGAGAACACAAGTCGACGTGTGAGGAGTTGAAGAGCTGCGAGTTGTTCGCGGCCTGGAGGCTCCAGCAGTGCTTTAAGGGAAATAAACAGGTAGGATCTCAGCGCCCGACGCTATCGTTGTCTCAAAATGTTTCATGTTTAAACTGGCGAATGGCCAAAGTGCTACTTCCCCCCATCAGGGTGTAAAAAATATATATATATAATCATGGAAACCCCAAAAAAACGAAGACCAGATCCAACCAAATTCAGTTCTCATTCATTTCACTAACTAATGAAAATCGGCGACTTGAATACTCAAAATTGTCAAGACAATAAATCGCCAAAGTGCAGAGTCAGAGCGCTTCAATGTCAACATACAAATATAGAAAAAGAAGTCGAGATGGTCACAAACTCTTTCACGACGGGATTATTTCAACTGGGCATAAAAATGTAAAACACTCTTTTCTTTTTCTTTTTTTACTTCCTCTTTTTGCAGAACTCGTCAGCCGACTTCTCCTGACGTTGTGATTTCTACAGGCAGACATGGAAGAAAGGCATCCACAAGTGTTTTAGTTAAAAATGACTCAAAAGATAAAGACAAAAAAAAAAACACCCATTGACTTGTTTTTGCTTTACAGCTTCTTGAAACACATCCAAGTATGTAACGAAATAAATGAAGACTGGAGACGTTTGTCCACTATAAACACAGCTCTTAAATATTAAAATGATGCTAATAATTACTCTCACACCCCTATCACTCACTCACACACACACACACACACACACACACACAACTAAATCATATTTTCACAGACAACTTTACACAATTTAGTGCTGAACTAAAAGCGAAAAGAAATTAATTTAGCTACCGAAAAACCTGCAATGCAGAAAGAAAATAAATGAGTGTGTGTGTGTGTGTGTGTGTTCAATCATACATAAAACAGTTAGCAGGAAGGAGAAGAGCGGGTCATAGCCGAATGCTACATCATTCACCACTATCGGTCTTTAAATGCATCACGTCCAGCAGGAAAGGGGGCAACGAAAAGGATTCAATATCAGGACTGAGATCAGCTCACATTTCATCTGTTTTTGAAACATTATTGAGGATGAAGGTCTTCGTGTGAATCCGCTGCCATTTTTAAAACTGACGTGGAGCCCTGATATCCTGAAGGGAACTTCAGTGAAGGCAGCCCCCCCCCCCCCCCCCCGCCCCTTTCCAACAACTCATTCATTCACAATGAAGGAAGAAAATAAAATAAAAAATCCCCACTCTTCATCATTCAATTCCAAGCTTTCCTCTGTGAACAGAAAAAAAGACTCCCGATCACCTAAACGACTGTTTCCCACTCTTAAGGCAGCTGTATCGTACATTGCATTCAACCAACTTACGAAAGATCCGACGCGGTTCTTTTCTACATATCGACAGTTTTACGACGTCCCCCCCCTCCTGCGGAGTGAGTCCTGGTCCTTGGCAAGTCTTTAAAGACCGGGCTTTAGCGGAGGAGAGGAAGAGGATGATGACCATTGAGACGACATGCGCAGAGACAGGAGGGCAAAATGAGCGGGGGAGAAAAGGGGAGGGGACTCATCCCAGTTTGACTTCTCCTCCGCTTGCGTTAAATGTCCTCTGAGGACAACAAGAGTTTGTGTTCTGGTCTTACAGAGGAGTGGGACGGCGGCAGGGAGGAGCTGGTTTTTGGAGGAGAGGGGGGGGGGTCGGCGTCGCTGTTAGTGGTGTCCAGGGTTTTTTTTCGCGGAAAGCTGTCGGTTATTGTTGATTTTTTCGCTGGAGCTCCCGCCACCGCCGCCGCAGCCCTTTAGTCCAGCGGTTTGCCGCCGCCGCCACTCCCGCCGTCGCCTTTCTGGTCCAAGCGGCTCTTGCTGCTCTTCACCATGTAAATAAAGTAGGTCAGAGTCTCCTTCTCGTTCACCGGGATGTTCCTGAAGTGACGGCTCACGGTCTGCAGAGGAGGAGGAAGAGGAAGAGGTTAGAAACGGTCATCTACGCCAGCGTTTCATCTCATTCATTGTCCAGAGGTCGTCACACTCACCACAAACCCGTTTGATTTGGTTGTGTTCAAGCTTTTATGGTATGGTCTTTTTTGTTTTTTACCACTTGGTTTGTGTTTATGCTTTGCTTCAGTGAAAGCACTTTGTAAACCCTGTCTTTAACAGTGCTAAATAAATAAAGTCATTATTATTATTATTATTATTATTATTATTATTATTATTATTATCTCATGGGAGATCCAAATGTTGTGGGCTGGATTTCTGTTTAACTTTGTATTTTTTTTTGCTGCTGCTTTTTTTATTTTAAATAACCACAAAACAATGTGAGCGCGCTGCAACCAACTGAGAACTGCTGAAATCTTTGAAGATGCTAACAGATGGATATTTTCCCGGAGGGAGACATTTAATGCAGACGTACTACTGGTTGTTTTCTTCTCTTTGAGGCTACTTGAGCAATCCAAACAAACATGCCCTCTGAAGGGGAACAGCTGTAACTGGTTGTGGGGCTGCTGACTGCTGCTTTATTAATGACGTGGGAGGCTCATTAATACGAGGGCCTGAACGCGACTAACAGCCCGGGCAAGCGTTCAACTTACAGCCCAGCTTCATTCTCTCATTCGTTCATTCATTCCCACTGTTAGCGCCGCGGTCGAGTCCCATCAGACCCCGCCTCCTCGCCGCAGGGGCCGTAAAGCGGGCCGAGCCAGCTGCACGAGGTCCACCTGTCCATTTTGTGCAAATCGGGTCCGACAATCTCTCCGTGACCAATTACTGCGGGTTGGGACCCGCAACACCACGTATATCACGGGAAATGAGTAACATGGAGCCGAGGGTTGAGAAGAAAGAGGCCGCGGCGCCTAATGAGGGCGGCCCAACGGCCTTCAGCGCTACACAATGTGAGCCCGGCTACTCCAGAGGAATCCTGAAAACAACGAGCTTCCTCCCCAGATGCTGCTTAAGAAATTAAAATGTCTTCAAAGAAGAACCTGACTAGAAGCACATTTATATTTATATATATACTTTTTTTTTAAACGAATCTTTGCATTAATCGTTTAAATTATGCATTAAAAGCTGCTCAGAGCTGGTGTCAGAACATTAACCTGGTTATAATACTCTCTGTAATATTTATTCCATATAGCGCGGAAAATATCTTTAAATTTGAATATTAAGTTTCTTGCCAGAAACTACTTTCTTTTATTTTGTAAGATTCGATAGAACACAGCATCCTAGTTGACCTTTGGCCAACACTACATTTCATTGAGTTGACCTGTAATGCATCACACTGCAAGTTGATGCATCCTCCGTTAATGTTAGCTCGCTAGTTAGCCGTCTATAAGCAGGACTGCGCTACAGACGGCCGTTCCAGGTGTCTGTTTACGTTGTAGTTCGTCCACGGCATTGGAAAATGACTGCGAGCTGTACTTCTCCTTCACTCACACTGAGGCCGGCGCATCTTTAAATAACATCAATAAAAAAAAAAGGTGAATAAAGCCGTGGACGAGTCGCGGCACATGGCGGTGCACTGGTCGGCTCTTTACCTCGGCCAGCTGGGCCTTGTTGAGTCCGGGCCTGGTCTGCAGCTTGTAGTGTCGCTTGTAGCGTCTCAACGTGTTCACCTGCAGCTGGAAGAGGTCGACCTGGAAAACACAACAGAGTACCTGGTCAGACAGGGACACGTGTTCGATGATCTACTTCAGACTCGGAGCGTTCTGCCTCTTTTACTGCTTAAAAAGAAAGGAGATGAATCCTTAATGAGCTCTGTGGAGAAATTGGGTCACTGCGGCAATAAACACGAAAAAGGACTAAAAAAGCAAAACAGAGACAGAGGATGAAAATGTTTCTGAAAAAGAGTAATGGTGGTTACACACACGACCAATCCGCCATGATACGGGGTGTTTTGAATGGTTCCCTCTTTTTTTGTCCGCTCTCTATTGGACTTCGAGCTGACGTCTGCGTTGAGAGCAACGTTACCTCGGGCACCTCCACGTCGTGATCCGGGGACTCTCCGCCGTCATCGCTGGTCTTCCTCTTCCTCTTGTTGCGGACGCTCTGGATGAAGTTCTTATGGAAGTCGCAGATATAGAGGTGTCTCACCTAGAATGACACGAAGAGATTATAAAAAAAGGGACACGAACTGAAGCCTCAGACTGTAAAATTAAAACAGCAGGGGTTTCATGGTGTCTCATCACAGGCCGCCGGGCAAGATCTTGGTCTAAAGATAAACTAGGACAAAAACTGGCAAAGTCGTGGCTTTAAAACAGGTAAGTATCGAATCAAAGACGCACACAAGAACCTCTGTACTTGACCGTGTTTGATGAGAGACGCTACATTTTGGATACAGGTGATGAAAATGCAACATCAAATCCTGCCCGCTGTAAACGTGCGTCGAGTCCTCTGGGCCGCAGGACGCAATGCGTGACATGAATCCCGCCGTGCCTGTAAAAACGTCCGGACAAACGGCAGAACACACAGAGCTTTTTCCCCTCATCTGCTTATAATGTTTGGGAACTAAATCTTAAAGCAGAAAAAAAGGACCTGGATATAATTACACATTCGCTAAGACATCCCCGCGTGTGCAACTCTTTGTGTATTCAGCATCCTGTTGCTATACAAACTGATCCGGTAGAGGACACACAGCAGCTTCCACGTGACAGGGACATTAACCAGCGGCGGGTCAACTAAGGACATAGAGCGCATAATAGCAAATTTATAATAACAAAAACATGAAAATATTGAATCTAGATTTTGACACAGGGATTCAAACTTAGCGATGGTAATTTTTAGGGCCTCCACTGCATTGTTCTGAAAGCACGTATTCGTCCAAAAAGGGCCACCTGGGGACGACATTGGAAACGGGTTTAGCAAGCTGCAACATGTCGCACTCACGAACGGAAGTTAGATCAGATGAATAAATAAATAAACACGGGGGTCAGTGTAGGTTGCAGCACTGAAACCGTTGATCCATCACCTGACTAGTTGACCAACGGAAAAATATGAATGAATATGATCAATAAATCTTTTTGAACATTGGAAGAAAAAATAAATAAAACGGTTACCGGGTGCAGCTTCTTATACGATGCTCTGTACCTGATTTACAAAATCACCGTGGATCCAATTGACAAAAATAAAAACCTCAACTCGGTAGATCGATCATCAGTTCAGTGGCGCGTATCCAAAACACGAGCACACCGGGAAGCTCGGGGTCTCGTGAATAACTGTTGCAAACGCACAAAACGGGGGCCAGGAAGAGAATGACGGGAGAATGTGTGCACCTGTATGGAAGCTCTGAGCCCGTGCATACGGACATTTAGAGACACGGGGGCTGGAACTGGCCACGCAGCTGGTGAATTGGAGCCAGATTGTAGAAAGTAGATGTGAGAGGCGTCGATACACAAATTTTGACGCCTCACACATTAACGCATAAGTTACTTTGCACTTACATATTCTCTTCATCACAAACAGTCAAACCAGCAGGGTTATCATCAGCTGTAAGATGATCTCAATTAGTGTTCAACAACTGTCTGATACTGGGCAAATATCACCAAATTCAATCTTACTTTTTTTTGAGGGGGTGGGGGGATTTGCTGCTGTGAACAGGACTTTGATTATTTATGGTTTATTCCACAGTGACAGATGCAGCATACTGTACACAGACAAACTGTTAACAGCTATCCAGGTGCCAGTATCAGAGCTCACTGGAGCAGAGGAGTCACCATGGTGACAGTCACACACCTTCTCCAGTCACCTCACCTGGCAAATCGTCTCCACCTGCACATAAGGATTGTGTAAATTAGTGGAAAGTGGGGACATAAAGTCGGCGACAGCTCTCGCACATGTATCATCATCATCATTATTATCATCATCATCATTCCGAATCATAAAGCCAGAAGAAAACATCAGTGAATAAAGTGTGTTCGCTTCTTAAAACTTCCCTTTGTCTTAATAAATGAGTCTGATTGTCTGTAAACATAGACACTATGGTGTTAAAGACCCACTTAAAAAAGACCCATTTAAGGTTGGAAGTGGGCGTGGCGAGGGCGGGATGCGAGGCGGAACCAGCTGCGCACATTCACAGGTTGATTTGGGATTTCTAAATATTTTAAAAAATATATATATATATATGGAGAGAAAAAATGGAAATAGACCACTGGCTTTATACATCAGAATTTGTATTTTGGTGGCGTATATTTTCTTCTTTTCGACGTGCATAAACCTTTAGTGTGGCTCCTACGCAGTGTTTTTTAAATGAGACGGACCCCCCACCACCCTGCCGGACTCGGAGGCCCCTTGGAGGATCTGGGGCCTGGTTTACGGTCCAGCCTCGGGTTATTATTATGCGTATTTGCAAGTTTCTCTCACCGTTGTTCTGGCCTAAATTAAACGGTCGGTAGGCCGAAAATAAGTTTGTCATTTAAACAAAACAAAAAAAGATACAACATGTAATGGGAAGATCAGTGAAACTAAACGCAACGCTACCAGACGTAAACGGAAACTTGTAGCTAAAGTTGTGGCGCTTCAAACGGACTTGCAGGCGGGTTTGTGCCACTTTCCGGTTACTTTTTAACTCCATTGATGGTTTAACTAAACAACACAGCTGGCAACAGCCATTTTAAGACGAGCAGGGGGCGTGTTTTTTTTGTGGCAACGAGCTGCACGTAGTCCCGGTAGATTCAGCTACAGAGAACAAACACCTCACAGCGTGATGGGTACAAACAACGACGGTGCTCTTTCGTTTATGTTAACAGCTGGACATCACAACAACAACAACACACAAACACAACAACGTGGTCACACATTGACACTCACGCTCTTGTCGATGTCGAGCTTGAGCTTCTTCTGGGAGATGCTCTTCTGGATCCTCTTGCTGAAGGAGGCGTTGCCGGCAGACCGGCCGCAGCGCTCCCCGTCCTCGATCAGACAGCAGCTCTGCCCGTAAAACGGCGGCGCCTGCGGTCCGTCGTGGCTGTCTTCCTCGGTGCTGAATCCATTCATCCTGTACTATCGCAGTGCAGGAGACCAATAAATAATAATAAATTAAAAAATTTAAAAAAAGAAAAATCTGTAAAATATTTAGTCCGGCGACCAAATCAGTTGGTGCCTCTTTTGTGAAAAGACAATCCGGGAGCTAGCTAGCTAACTCTGCTACGTAGCAGCTAGTGACGCGAGCTAAAAAGCCACCGTGTTTATTTTTGGACACCGGCGATTTAATTTGAATGCGGTCAAATACATATTCCCGGAGCTCACTCGCCCCCCCTCCCTGTTGGATCCGCACCGCGACGGTTAACGTCGGTTAGCTCGAGCGCTAGCAGAACCGCAAGGTGGCTGAGCTGCCGCTAACGGACAAATTCCTATGGTAAACGCCGTCAACCGCCGTTTCTCTCCCCCTCTCCGCTACTTTTCCTCCCCCTTTCCCCGTAAGATTCACATATCACTAACAAAAGCGTACGCGGTTCCCGGAGGTCAAACGCGACGACCGACAGGGGAAGCAAACGAAACAACTTTTGAGAAAGAAAACACCGATTTTTAGCTCAACAATCGCGGCACTCTTTCGCGAACGGCTGATACAATGGACGGGCTCAGTTTCCGTGGCGGAAGTTCCCGTTCGTGGCGGCGATTGGCCGGTTTCCGCGAGGGGGCGGGCTCAGCGTGCGATGTTTGCGGTTCCATTGGCTGTGCGGGGTATCCATCTTTTAGCGGTTCTTCCTGTTACAGTCGGCGTCATGTTTTTCTACTACGAACAAGAGTTGAAGAAAAGGTGGCGTCGCCGTCATTTGAAGGAGCTTTGAACTACAGAGCCGATTTGCAGATAGTCGGCACCGTTTTTCGTCACATTTCGACAAGATTGCACTTTGAAGAATTTCAACATGTCGTCTGCGTAATAAACTGATCCAAACGTGCACATATTAACAATAAATCCACATTCAAAGTGCAAAGCTGCGCTATGAGGTCGACTCTTTGGGGATACAACAGACACATTGTAATCATGTCCGTGTTGCAGTTAGTCGTTCACTGCGTCAAAGACTCATACATAACTTCAACGAATTGGTTTGTTTTTGCCGCTGCAGGATATTGATCAGGACTCAACGTGCGCGTAATGACAACGTCAACCGCACGGGGGCGACAAAGGTCCACAAATGATGTTTACACCATGCAGCGGCCTGTCAATCACACGTTTGAGTGTTTTGTGCCAACATTTAAAAGGAGAAATCCTTTAAATTAGAATTGAGAGTAAATGCTCTTATCTTTGATATGTCATGTGTCCAGGTTAAAATGCATGTATATTCAAGCCTCCATCTTAACTATAAAGTTATCCACAAAGGCACCAGGGTTACTGTGTTATACTTGACAGCTGTATGACTCTTTACACATGCTGGGAAGTACTCTCCATGACAAGTATACAAGCTTTCATGAGTAAATCCAGTCATGCAATCAAATGTGACAACTAAAACAAACTCTTTCCTGTATAAAACAATAAAGCTGTAACACCGGCCTAATCCGAATAGTTTACGCTGCAACAGATAACGTATTTTACACATTACTGGGAGGTCCGTTATATCAACATGACAACAATACATACCCCCGTGCACAAAACCAGGTCCACGAAAGAAAGAACCGCTTTGACCCGACCTCGAACCCTTTGGGACGAACACCAGACCGTCATCATCCAACACCGGCCTCCAGCCTCGCCCCTCTGCTAATCCCTGCAAGTCGGGGTCCCCCAAATCTTGTGGAAAAAGCCTGAAACCGTGAAGAGCGGCTGGCTGTTCCAGCAGAGTGGACGAGCCGCATTACGAGTTAATTTGGGGAAGCAGCCAGTCAGCAAATCCAGCGAGCGAGTGGGAAAGCTTTAAAAGCCCACTTAAATGTGAAGCCGTCCGTATTACGCGCGTTTACTAATGATGCTCTTTGTTTGTTGTCATTCGTCTAATGCAATATTTGCTCTTGTGTGCAAACCCTTCTCCCTCGCCGTGCTCGCCTAATAGCTCAGAGAGGACGAGGGGAGAGGGAGATGGAGAGAAAATACTAAAAAAAGGAGTAGAGACAATTGGATTATCTTTTTTTGGGGGGGTTGGTAATAGTCCTGGGCTCAATAAAGACTCTTTAATGGGCATCTTTTAGAGGAGACTGTGGAAACGTGATAGCCCGGTGTCTCTCCCCAACCATGTACGGGCTCATGAGTGGAGGGGAATACTGATTGTGTGCTGACTGATTGACTTTAAAAGTGGTAGAGGATGGAGCGCCGAAACATTAACAGGTTTTTCACTTTGCAATTTAGAGGTTTATATCATCAGGGAAAGGCCTCTAAGAGGCAATAACATGTAAAGTGGTCTCTCAGTGTATTCAAAGTTGTCTCTGCACCCCTCCCTCTCCCTCTCTCTCTCCCTCTCTCCCAGAGCATGGTGTGATAAGTTGAGCGTTATATGACATCCCATGAGACTCAATGAAATGGGCCACGCTGAAAAGCAATATTACTCCAGCCATGAATAAATCACTGCTGGCTAAAAGCTATCGCAGCTTGTGTGTTGTCAGATGAAATGATTATGAGATTAACAGTTAGTAAAAGTGTGTTTTAGCGCCATCAATCACAGGGATGATTCAAGTTTAAAAAAATAAAAGTAAAACAGAGGAGGTGACAAGAGAGGCAAATCAGAGACAGTTCCAGTGGACGAAATGTTACGGCTTGAATGAGCGTGAGTGTGTGAAACCAGCGCAGTGTCACCAACTCTCTTTTCCAAAGTCAGTGGCGATAGCGGCAGCAGCTCCAAACGTCACAATGAAAAAACACTTCTGGTTTAATGGACTATAGGGTTGTAAAGCCGTCTCGTGTTTCGGCCGTGACCATCTTGTGACATGAGAGGGTGGAGCCAAGTACAGCCGGATGCTGATTAAGACATTTTTATGTGACCACATTGACCGTTGCAACGACCTGTCAATCACAAGGCAGTCCCGCCCCTAAAGCATCCCCTGCTTTATGGTCTGTTTGACTCTAAATGACCATAATTTAGTAAATGGACATCATGCTGTATCGAAGACTTGAAACTAGATTAAGAACATACGCTAATGTTTAAAATGTTTACTGAGAGAACAAATAAAGAGAAAAATAGAGCACTTTTTTCATAAACTATACAATCAAACTCATTTTGCAACGAGAGGCGTCGCCCTCTGCTGGCCAGTAGAGAGAATGCACCTTTGGCTTCACCCTTAAGTCCGGGAGGAAGCCACCAGTTATATGACCTTTAAAGATAAATAATTAAAAAGGTGCCACCCTGCATGAAATTGTCTATTGAGGAAATTATCCTCGCGTCATGGTCGCCGTCTGATGATTTATTCTAATGAGTGAAAGGCAAGCGTTCTAATAAAGTTGTCTTTGTGTGAGGCAGGTGTTTTACTTTACACACCAGGTGACATGATGGCCACTACTTTAGGGACTAACGAAGCCCTCGGCCTGAAAAACACTGCATATCCAGCCAGTCACACGGTCTTCTGTGGCTTTGCGTCGTCTCCAGCAGACGTGTCACAACACTTTATGAAAACCTCACCCCCCCCCCCCCTTTAAAAAAAAAAAGAAAGCACCTGCTTCTCCAGCGGAGTAAATGTGACTGAAAGCCAATTATCCTGCCTGTCACAGAGGGGAATGGAAAATTTCCACCACCGTCTCATTTTCTGACACTCCGTGGAACGTGAAAGGACAAACAGGTCTGCTTTATGTGGGCGGGGGACTTTTTTTTTTCGAGATGGGGATCTGATAAGCTGTCTCAACACCGTGACATGGACGTCAGGGAAAAGAAAAAAAAGAGAAAAAGACTGCGACACAATCTGCTTTACCTCGGAGCGCAGGGCGGCTGAATCCGACAGACTTGAACAGCCACGTTGGCTGAAACAGACGTGGAGGATCCGTTTGGTCATCACATTCATTTTTTGTCACTTAATTTGGTCATCATTTAGATATATTAACATTAAACAACAATACAAAAATGAGGTTTGTCAGACAGATAAGAGAAACTTTTACATTATTGAAAAATAATCATTTAACAGGAGTCTCTGAGCAGAGTACTGGCTGATTAAGTTGAGGTAAATTGCAATAATCCTAAAGGATTTAGAGACACTATACTCGTCATAAACAAGGAAAACACACACACAGAAAAGAGATAGAGAGACACTTAGTGAAGACCTCGGTATAACAATAACAATAACAATAAACATCCTTTGTGCTCTAACTCGGTTGTGAATGTTGCAAAGGTTATGGAAAAAGCACCTCCAATAAAGAAAGAAGCATTCAGCGAAATATAGAAGACACAAAAAAAAACTGCCAACGTTACAGGAAGTAACCGCTCCTCGGCTCCGCGGGTCTAATCCATTACCTCAGCTATTGAAGCAACGATAAAGACATCTGCTCCGACGGAGACAGACAGAGACGGAGAGGCCGGGAAACAATAAGTGTACTCGGAGGGTAAGACCGCAGGCGGTGAGGACGGACATTAAGCTGTCACGATTCATTTTGAAAACTACACATTTGCAGTTCAAAAGAGAGTGCTTTCTTTTCTTTTTTGTTCATCCAATAGAGGTATTAGAAGTATATCTCATCCGGCTGCAATATCTTCCGCGTCCTGTCGTATTGACGGATGGCGACCGACGTCGGTTAACGAGACGTCGGTTCAGTCGCCGGACCGCGACGACGACGTCGTTAACGAGACGTCGCCGATCGTGGCGGTGTTAGCGCTCACGGTCCAACAAGTCCTGAGATCTTGAGAGGAGTGAGCGACTATAAGGGGAGCGAGCACACTTACTGCACTCTCATCGAGCCGCCACTGTTTCCAATGTGAGGAATCCAGCTAAACTCCTTCATATCTGATGCAATTCAGCACTTTAATTGAGTTTTTTGAGCAATTCTGATTGCAATTCATTGGATTCAAACATCTTTTTATTATGTTTCCAGCCGCCGGGCCTTCAGTGTGAGTTGTTGGGCCTCAACAGGAAGCCATCGTGCCTCCCCCATCGCTCACACAGAAACACTGGCCTCCGTATTGATTGGAATATAAAAATAAATAAAACGGAGAGCATCAATATTTGTCTGGGGGAGCCTGCCTGAGCTCCTGCAACATTATTTTTCGCAGCTCAGAGTGCCGTACATTAAAAGTGCGGCGGCCGCTGCTCTTAAATCAAACCGGCGACAAGCAAACACCAAATGACTTAATGATTGAATCCAGATTGATTTCTGTGTTTACCTTTGCTGTTTCTCTGCTAAACGCACCGATGATGCGCAGAGAAAGTGTGCAAAAAGAAAAAAAAAATCAAATCAGGCAAGCGCGCCAACACTTTGACTTATTGCTTCCTGACCTTTCGTGGCATTTTGGAAAAGGGCAACTGTGCATGCAGACAGACGCCACATCCGCATATGCAGATTGATAATGTTAAGGCGGCGGCGGGCCGTATCTGTGATTTAAACCTTGGTAGCGCACAAGAGCTGCTGATATTTGAGTCATGGGGGAGCGTTTTCCAACGCCGCTAAAACACACACACGTCAAGTCAATTTTATTTACATAAGCCAATATCGCAAAATTATAACACCGCGCCTTAACGTTTAAAAGTCGATCAGCGTGGTCTGACATTTCAGAATGTAAAGCGCTAACTGAAGCTCTAAAAACCGGATGAATAACCATAAAAATCATCTGCATGCAAAGGGAACTCTGAGGCAGTTACACTGACATATTATTTATGGTATTTTGATTGATTGGCTGGTAGTCGTCCTTGTGAAAGCATTCACATCTGACCTGAAATCCTTGACCTTTCTAACTTTCCACCAATCTTAATCGCAGCAAATTCCGCGAAGAAGGCCGCGACTGCCGGCCAATCAAAATCACGCAAAATCAATCAAAATACCATAAATAATATGTCCATGTAACTGCCACAGAAGTTCTTTGGGCATGCGGATGATTCTTCTTCGTAGAATTCGCGACAATTATTGCTGATGAAGAAGATTGGTGGAAAGTTAGAATGGACTTTGGGTCAGATGTGAATCTTTTCATCAGGATGGCAGCCTTTATGTACACAGCTCTCAGAGTAAAATTGTCCATTTCAGAAAATTAATGTTGTAAAACAAACAGGGAATTGGATGCGGTGTCATAATTAATCTTCGTGTCAACCTTAACGCTGATGTGTCCCACTGATTAAAAAGACACGTCAACAAAAATGTCACCTCATAACAAAAAGACGGCCGACCCCTGAAACTAACGTATGCCGACTTTGCAAAATCGCATTTGCGCAGACTGCAAATCACAAGACACATGATTGGAATTATTAACATGCGAGAAGGCTTTCACTGTTAAATAACCAAAACTGACACTGCAAATATCCACGAGGCTTAATCTCTTCTCATTCAGCCGCTTTTCTACACGGGAGGTCAAAAGGTCAGGGTCAGCAACACCGGCCTGCGAGCTTTAAGCAGGCGCAACATGGATGCTGACGAGGAGACTTTGAGGATCCCTGCTGCACACACATGAGCTCGACATGCATTAGCATCGTCCTGAGAGAGAGAGAGAGAGAGAGAGAGAGAGAGAGAGAGAGAGAGAGAGAGCCACTCATCCCTCTCTTGTTCTGCTCATCCGTACCAGCCGGAGTTGTGACAATTCAATCTGTTTGCCGTCTTCTCGCATGAATTATGGAGGAACCCCGCGACCTCTGAACGTGGTGGGGATTTACGTTGATGGAGCAGACCTGCGCTTCATAACTCCTCCTGTCACACGCTCAGAGTGGATTTGAAAGCGGCCAGAAAGGAAAACAAAAATAAATGATGATCGAGGAGATTTTGCAGCACGATTAAAAAAAAAATCAGACATCACAATGTCGTTTCATAAAACAATGTGTTGTTTTATGATCTTGTTGATTTTATTTGGTCACAAAAATATTTTTTCTTCAAGATACAAGATGAAAGCATGCAGTTTTTCAGTCTTCACAATTTACAAATTATGGTACATAGATTTTATTTATTATTGAGGATAGGTATAGGTCCTTTTATTTAGTTCTACCTGCATGAACATAGTTATTTTCTCAATCAATCAAATCCTTTGAGTTTTAGACATGTACCTTTTTAAAGATATTTCATTTATATTACCGTAAAAGTCAGCTTACAAGCTGCTACTACCTTCGGTGGGTGTCCCCGCTAACTCCCTGCTGTAGCTAGCTAGCGCTGCTGCTAGCACGCTAGCTCCCTGCTCGCTCCCTGACAACCACCAGGGTAGCAGGATCAGCCCCGGCTAGACGCCCGACTCGGGCAGCGGGGACGCAGACAGTAGCAGCAGCAGCAGCTAGCAGGGAGCTAACAGCAGCGCTAGGTTGCTACAGCGGGCACACCAACCAAAGCTCGTAGCGGCTTGTAACTCGACTTTTACGGTATGTACGTTTGGATTGCTGTTTTTAATGGTTCCAATGAAGGAACATGTCATGTTTTCAGGTCTCAATATTTGTTCAGATGTCCACAAACACTTCTCGATGACAGGTGAAGTTCAGACCAGCAAAACGTCTGATTCGCCCAGAAAGAAAAACATGTACTTTCCAGCTGCAGTCGGAGCAGTGTGTGTCTGTCCTGTCGGGCATGAACATTACTTCAGCTGCTGCACAGAGTCTGTGACGCCCAGAGATCAGCTGTCACAACAGAGACAAAATATTCATGCTGCGGTGCTTCGGGAGGCTCTCCGTGTTTTAACAACTTTAAAAATCAGTCAGGGAACCACAAAAATCTATTTTCTTAATCCGTGTTTTGAAGAAGACAGAGTTTTATCTGACACCCCACATGACTGTCAGGGTAGTGATCAGCCATGAAAGTGAGTTTTTGAATCCTAAACGTTGACCAAAATGTCACTCAGAAAAAGAAAAACAAAAAAAAGTCATTCTGAAATTCACCATAAAAAGTTAGTCTGGGAGTCATTTTCCCAGAGCGTGTAACCTCTGCTTCCTTCTCTCTTTACTCTGTCTTGTTGATATTCATTCATCCTCCAGTCGGAGAAAATCTCATTTCGCCTCCATGTGAAAGAGGGAATGATGGCTCTGGGTTCTGTGACTGTGGGTAAATATTTAGGAAGCCAGAATTGATTGAACCGTCGAGTCAGTAACTCAACATTGTGGCTCCCGGCTCTCTGACTTTGGCTCTGACATTGCTGGAGGTTGTGGAGACAACTTGGCCATTGCATATTTAATGCGAATGAATATCTCACTTTTTAATTAGACCGCCGGTTGCAATGAGTCTGAGAGAAAATTAATCTACTTCTCTCTTGATTTATTGGCTCAGTAAACATTGTAAGCATGAGTTTATGTCTCAATCTCTAGTTTCAAGTCTCCTTCAATACAGCAAGATGTTCATTTAGTAAATTATGGTCATGTAGAGTTAAACAGACCATTAAGAGGGTGGTGGCTACCTCGTGATTGACAGGTTGTTACCATGGCATTGTGCGGTCTGAGAGTTAAATCGCTCCTTCAATAGTAGCATCTGCAAATAAGTGTAACACTTTCTTATAACATGACCCCAAATGTTCGATTGATTCATCCGCTAAGTCACGCCCTTCAACAGCACACTGGCCAATCAGAGCTAATCAACCATCTCGCTAAATGTTTCCTTAATGTGACGTTTCTACATCAGCTAGCATTAGCGCTTCTATGCTAGCTGGCTAGCTTCTGAAGGCATACAGGAATATATAGAACTGCTGTTTTTGCTTTTGAATGATGAAAACGTGAATAAAAGACCTACATGTCCTGAATTTCATCATCAGGTGATGTGGTGGTTGACATTAACACTGACAGCTTTAGCTTCTATCTTCCTCTTTTTAACATGTTTTCATAGCTAAATCAGTTTGACATCCTGTATATATATTCACACACACATCAAATATCGTAAACCGTTATGTCCTGAAGAGGCAACTTGATATCCATCAGCCAGGCCACGGGTAATGCAAGGCGTCATCTTAGGGCCGTCTTGAATGAAGGGGATGAGCTGAATAGCATCATTGGCGTAGCAGGTATAAGAAGCCACGCTCGTGTATGCCAACACCTTGTGCAGAGCGGTTTGGAGTTATCCGTCTCCTTCCCATTACAGCGGAGGTGATTGGTGTGAATTTGTGGCACATCAAAGCTATTTCCCTCCACATGTTCTTTTTCTATTCTCCGGCAGAAGAAAAGAATGTCCTAAATGATACCAATTTGGCCCAGAAATACACAACAGAAGATATTTTTGACAGACTGATGCTTTTTTATACTCAGTGGAGCTCTTGGGTAAATAAAAAAAGTCAAAGGAAGCGTGTGTGTCTGTGTGTGTGTGTGTGTGTGCGTACACACAGCTCTGCTACGTCTGCAGAATAGAAAATTAGATTACGTTTTTGGAGGTTTAGTGAGAAAAGTGTGAAAGTCAGTTAGAATAAGAAGCTCAGTCAGTCATTTATGAAAGCCAAATATTGAATTTCATCACTAGAGAGAGAGAGAGAGAGCCAGGGATGAAACACTTCAGGAGAAAAATAGAAGAATAACTTTGTCTTTATTGGAGATGGTTTCCTAACTCAGGCTGCAGCTCTAACTGAGCATGTGCAGAAGCGTCCGCTTGTTTTGGGGTCAATACAGGGGCAGTTATGGGTTAAAATGGGATATTGCACATATTATATCTACACACACACACACACACACACACACACACAACGCATGCAACTCTGAACAGTTTTCATCCTTCATCAAATTAAATATATCATATGTATATATATTACCGTGAATGAAAGTAAAATATTTGAAAATATTGCAAAATACACATTTTATGTCGTTTTTTTTATCAATCTTTTTTATATCAGTGTAAGTCAAATTTTTTATTATTTCAAATGACTAAATAACTTTAAATTTAACTATACAATGAAATGCCACGGAAAACCTGGTTTCAAAATCGAAATTGTTTCTCCAACATGAAATATTCATAACTAAATAAAGAAATGTCAAGCATTTTTTATTGAGTTTTAACACAAAAATAAAAACATATTTTGCTTTGTCAGAACTGTGTGCCTGTAATCTGATGGACAGTGACCAAACAAACCTGCTGTCAGAGATTTAAATGTTGCTAAATCCTGATCCATCATTCTTCCTGAGAAGATATTTGACTACATTTGTTCTCAGGGTCTTTATAGTCATTGTTATGACGCCGCATTATTGACTTTGAAAGCCCCCAAATGACTTGAACTCACAACCCGGCTGATGAAATCTGATGAGCTAACGTTTTGCAACAATCAGCCATGAACAGGCTGCGTTAAAGTGAATTAAGGATCAGTCAGTCAGGTTAATGTGCTCCACATCTCTCTGTCTTTTCGCATTGCTTCATTAATTTCCATTGTCACTTTTGAGATGTTTACGATGCTCGTAGTGATGGAAACAAACGCAAACTCCTCTGATGTCCCATCGGTGTGTTTTGTGCTGCACCGTGAATATTAACAGAGCAGAAAAGAGCCCGATGTTCAACGACTTTGACTTCATCGTGGAGTCAAAGGACAGAAAGTAGAGGCGAGGCAATACAATGCAAAAAAAAATAATTAAAATGGAGACAACCGCAGATGGTCTTGTTTGCCGTATCGCGAGTAGAAAGCCTCCCCTATGAGAGAGTAACGTGGTTGATTACTCAGCATAAAGCCTGTTCTCGACTCGAAACGCGGGAGCAGAAGTGATTCACAGAGTTACGGTGATTGCTAATGTCGTAGCGCGTGAGCAAGTTAAACATCTGAAAAGTCCCAAAGACATTATTTACAGCTCAATTTGGCTACAGCAGCATGAAGGTAAACCTGAGAGACCTTTGTTGCCCTTCACGCCCAACTTCCTCATATCGCAGACTTAAAAAAAGACGCACGCAAAGAGAGCCCTTGAAACCGGAGACATATTCCTTGTCTGTGTACACACGCGCCGATTTTAAATCCAAAGCTTTACAAGCGTTCCTTCGGAAACCCGAGGGATGACATCTACTCGCATGTTCGTCTTCGGTCTGGGCGGCTGCCTGCTGGCACACAACCTCTGTTTACTAAATGCCAACTTCTGTCTTTCTCGCTGTTGTATTCATTTATAATCCCCGTTGACATTCTGACAATGACATGAGGAATTAAAATGCCACCAGCCAATCTGTCGTGTGAAAGCTAATAATACTTCTCGTCTCGTTTTGCCAATCCTCACAACTGCTTGGAAGTTCGTAGACTTTCAAAAGTTTTGATATCAAAAAAGAAAAGTCATGTTTGTTGCAACATTTATTCTCTGAATTTTGAATTTGGCACCTGTAATTGTTCATCATTTGTAGTGTCGTTGGATAAGCAGAAAATACTAAATCTGCCAAAGCCCTAAAATTAACAATTCATCAGACACCTCCATCTGCACTACTTGCACTGCTCTGACCACTCCAAACATTTATCTTGTTATTTGTATATAATATGTACCGTAAAAGTTAACTTACAAGCCTCTCCTACCTTCGGTGGGTGTCCCCGCTGCCGCAAGCTTGCGCTCCCGCTAGCTCCCCGCTGCTGCTAGCTCCCTGCTGCTGCTACTGCTGCTCGCGTCTCTGCTATCCGAGTCGGGCATTGAGCTGGGGGCTGGCAAACTAGCAACAGTGCTAGCTGGCTACAGCGGGAAGCTAGTGGGGACACCCACCAAAAGGTAATAGCAGCTTGTGACAAGAGTCAAATTCCATGTATGTGTACACACACGGCCAATAAAGCTGAAGCTGATTGGGATAAATTACTTAAGTGTGCTTAAAATTTTACCCAAATCTTTTTTTTTTCCTATCTAATTTCCATTCCCTTTAATTTCACAAGTCCAAGTTTTAGAAAGTAAAAGCAGGATTGCAGCGGACCAGCGAGGTGTCTGTGGTATCGACTCCACCTCCTGTCGTTGGACAGTTTGAGGGCGGAGTCCAAGCAGAACGCTCCATGACCATTAGGACTAATGTGGCAATTTGACAAGAGAGCACCCGGACGTTCCACTGCAGCGCCGGGTTAATGCGGTGTCCAGTTTCATTTCCTGGTTATTAGCGTTGAGTGATTACGACAGCTTTTCTGGGAGTTAAATTCCCACTGCTGTTTGTTCTCTGCCGCTGTGTGAAAGACCCTCCACACACAGAGACGGCGATAGAAAGAGAGTTACCCCCTCCGCCTCTTCATGTCATTAGAGCTTTATTTTCATTTCTCACTTTCGCTTTTCTAATCTTTCATTTCTAACCCCAGAGTAAACGCACAGGAGAAGAAAGAGAAGACGGAGCAAACCGGACACCCTGAGCAATTACGGTGACAATAATGGTGTAATGCATATTTCACCTTTTTTAAGTGAATCATCATCAGTAAGCGATGCGAGTGGCAAAACGCTCTATGGATGGCAATGTTGGCCCAAACTGAGAAATCTTTAAATCTCCTTGATGAATTTGTGAGACGCAGACTTCCTCTCGCACAACTGGGAAGTTGACGTCTTTGATTTTGAGTTAAATGTCTCGACAACTTCAACTTGATTTGCTCCAGATATCCAAGATCCTAGGGGATGAAAACACAGTTTGCATATTCTTTACTCTTTCTATATTTTAGCTGAGCATCCATCACAAAATCATATTTTGTGGATACAGTCACCAGTGTGATTAAGACGTTCTTTTGTGCAATTCGTATTGTTGTTTGTATGTGAAGTATTTCACTAATTGGCTCCTCCCGTCGAGCTAATTCTCTCTTCATTGCGCTGTGATCTTTTAAATTCACAAAGCAGAGTCACTCAAAGTGCACCAGCGAGAAAAATGACTAGGGGGGAAGAAGTAAAAATGAAATAATGATGTTATTATTGAGCAACAAATTCAGCATGATGGGATGGGTCAACAATGGGGATCAACAAAACGCGCAACACGTCAGGAGACACGGCCGACTCGTTTTTTAACTAGAGGAATTAATTTTCTTTCTGACAGCAAAACAACATGTGAGCTGTCAGGAGCTCCAGTAAAAACCCTTTTAAGGATGACCAACTCCAAAAGACGCAGACTTGCCGAGAGCAACATTGAGGCTACTTATTAACGACAACGCAACACTATGGAGGAGCCAGCGTTGCTCCTTCAATAGTAGCCTCTGCGTGTGTTGAATACGTAAAAATAATGTTGCACTTTCATAAAACATGAACCCAACTGTTTGAGTGATCTCTCGGCTAAGTCACGGCCTTCGACAGCACAGATGGCTCATCATAGCAAACCAACCATCATGCTAAATGTTCCTTAAAACTAGCATTAGCGCTTGTATGCTACGCTAGCTAGCTTCTGAAGGTATATGCAATATATAGAACTGCTGTTTTTGCTTTTGAATGATAAAAATGTGACTAAAAGACCTAAACATCCTAAATTTCATCGTCTCGATCTCCAGGTGATGTTGTGGTTTACGTTTACACTGCTAGCTTTAGCTTCTATCTTCCTCTTTTCAACACGTTTTCATAGCTAAATCACTTTGACATCCTGTATATTTATACATTAAATATCGTAAACCTTTATGTCTGCTTCTTTATTAGATAAAAATATATTCAGAAAGTGCAGTTAGTGACGGTGTGGGCTCCACGGTTGCTCTGACGGCTTGATGGAGTAACAGTGGAGCGTAGGTTGGGCTAATTCCCTGAAAAAGATGCTGTATTACAAGTAGCTGACAAGAAAGGACAATGGTAGAGGTTAATGACATAACAGTTGTAGAACAGCCACACAAGCTCCCACAATATCTGCTCACGATGCTACCCTTCCCATAATGCTTATTCATACTTACACCACATGATTACATTCTGTGAGGAGGAATCCAGTCTGATTGCACCTTTCCTCAACATTAGAGAGACACTAGACTGCAGATTTTCATTTCAAACAAAGACTCAACCCGCTGATTAGCGCTGCTCCAGATGGAAGAGAAGCGCTCAGTGAAAGCACCTGTTCAGGTGTTCGGTTTGATTGAAAACCTGGAGAGCGGCGACTCCGTGACGCGTGACTGGCTTACCCGAACAGACGTATGAACACAATCTTTTGTGGTCTTTATTACGTTCATTCATTACATCGAATCCTAAATCCATTTTATTTTGCAAACATGTGATTTTTTTTTACATTTAAACATTAATGTAGTTTACTGTTCAGTTCATATTACTCTTAAACGTTTGAGTTAGGGACTATATTTAGAGCCACTTTTGTAAAGTTCAGCAGATTATAGTTTTTGCTCTTTGGAAATGTAATACAAACTTAATTTAATGAAGAAATGTGTTGTGGAAGACTGTGTGCACAGCTATTGAAGTGCTGGTATGGAGATCATTAAACTTTAGTTAGCAAAGTTTCAAGAGTAAACACTTTATTCCCAGATATTTACTTTGTTGTATCGAATGTAATCTATATTTTCTCATAAAAAAATCACACCATATTGTATTTAAATAAACCACAATGTCATTGCAAAGGCAAGATGGGCCAAAAAGTTTAAAGAATAAAGTGTGATGAATTGTAAAGGATATGCGGGACTTTTTTAAAGTGGTCTTCTGTGTGTGATTTTATGTTTTTATGTGGAGCTTTGGTTAACTGGGCTCAGCTCATTTTAATGGCTGCAGTCTGCTGGTGGGCACAGCAGCTCGTTAGGCATCATTGATTGCAGGTGCGGTTCGTTCATTATGAAACCTTTCAGTGCGCTGGTTGGTCGTTCTGGGGTGTGAAGTGTGTGTGTTTTTGTGGTTTAAACAACACAGTTACGCCATTAATTGATCCGTTTGGAAAAAAAAGAAAGTCCCACTCTGTTCACTTTGGCCACTTTATGTTCGGCAACGTTAAAAAAAAAAGACAGCAGAGGGGCCTCTAAAACAAACACGTTGACTCGTACGATGCCACCTCTTCTAAACCGTTAAAAAAAGATGGAAACAAACTGCATCTGTATTATTAAAGAAATCACAGCGCTGAACATAACCATCAACCCCGGATCGTCTTCCCAGGACAGTTGGGGTGTGTTCAGCGTTGGTCCTCGCAACTATAGCTAAATGAGGCTCTACACACTTTCTTGCAATTTACCTTCCTCCTGCGCTACACCAGCGGTATAAATCAATGCTCCGATTACAGCTGCGTGGTCATAAATAAGTGCAGCTAATCTGCCGCGGTAAACATTTATTCAGCTTCTTTTCTCTATTCAAGGAAAATCTGCTTGCTCACAAACCTTTTAAATTAAGAGTTTATCTCTAAAATGAGCCATTAAGAGCAGCTATTTTCCAGAGAAAAGAGATAATTTCGGGCTAATGGAACAACACCTTTTCATGCGGCGTGTGTGTGTGTGTGTGGCGCTTGAAAACATTAAAGTAAGACCAATATATCAGCCTGCCACATTAGTTTATTGACCTCAAAAGCTCAATACACACATGAGCCCCCCTGGTAATACTAGTCCTGGATGCATGAAGGCCTTAATACTGCTTCTTCGTTATAATGCCGCTGTTTTAAAGCAATGCCCATTTATTTTCAGACCAAAAAATGTATAAGATATCGAATGTTGGAAAGCCAGACAGCTTCAGTGGTTGCCCTTTGCAGCAGATGGCGGCCTGTTGGACGGCAGCAGAGTTGCACGTATTTCAATTTACTTTGCACTCCAATCAAGCCTGGATCAAAATCTAGAATCAATCCCAGTAACATTTCAACAGCAGGGCTTGTGTATGTGCTCGCATCTGTATGGCGAGAGACGACCTGTGGCCTCACAGGACGTGAGGTTGTGTGATTGAATCCTACAACTTCTGTTGCAAACCCGCTTCTTAACCAACAGGGTTTTCTAGAGCTTTTTGAGCTGCATCTGATCTCGCAAAGAACAAAAAGGTTGAGCTAATTAAGATCAGGCTGCATAACCCAGATTTTTTATAACGCATCTACCAAACAAAAATCTGCGATATAATGCGATTTCGTTCAAAAAATTTCAACCGCAAATTGTCCCCAAAGGAAAACTTTGTCAACAAAAAATAAGATGATTTCATTATTCTCGGACCAAAACGTTTAGAATTGATTGAATAAAAGATCGATACTCGGCTTCCGTGTATCGATATAATATCGCCACGCAAAATATCGCGATACTATGCTGTATTGATTTTTATACACCAACTCCTGAGAAAACATATCTGGATCAGTTTGCCTTGCAACTTGTTTGTCTCTCTAATGGACACTCACGTTTACTTTGACTCTCCTCCATTTGGTTCTAGCTGAAAACACACTCAGCTCTGAACTTGTGTGCTAAAAGAAGCTGCTCATGTTTATACTGAATTTGAGGCGCTGAGAGCTGGAATGACTCAATCACGAGGTCTAAACCCAAAAACAACGATTCGATCTTTTGCGTGCGTGAAAACAAGAGTTTCTGCCACACAATCGGACGAGGCGTTTTCCCTTTTTCTTTCCTACATTACATCTTCGTGTGCTGCTCTGCGTAATTGGTTGCCACAGTTTGGCATTAAAACCGGTTGGATGTCGGAGAAAACCTCACGAGGGGCTCGCGGTGATTGTGTCATGGCTGGCAGTCGCAACAGGTTGTTTCCACAAAGCGACGAAGCGTTATCATGTCAAACCTTCTTGGTAAATTGAATAAAATGACAGATCTACATTCAAGCTGTGGGGATATTTATGTTGGGTCGTGTCCACCGCTTCCTTCCAGGCGCCTGCTGACAGACGATTCGGTGTGCGCTGGAGCGAACAGAGTTATTGTGTCAGGAGCGCTGTCTCTTAAACCGCCTCATTGTTGCCGTGCTGGAAATCTTCCGCCAAGATTTTCTAAAGAAACCTTTGTTTGTAGTTTACCGTAGTTTGTCTAACACTGTCTCCTGCAAAATGATGCTCCCATACAACTAAACTGCATTCTCAATTACAGTTTGAGAGAAAACCTTTTTTTCTCCCAGATTACAGACGCAGTTGGTCTGTTTTGTCAAATTTAGGTGTAAATAAAAATAAAGCATTGACTTTTGGTTTAATAAACAGCGGCTTCCTGGTGTACGAAGGTAGATTTGTGTCTTTTTTACTTGAGCAAATTTCATGTTTGTAATTAAATTATCTCCAAATCTTTGCTCTCAATTCAAAAAACTGTCTAAAAAATAAAATAAAATTGCTCTAAAAAAATTTAAAAAAATAAACGCTCTCCAAAAAAAAAATTGCTGTCAAAAAAAAAACGCTCAAAACTAAAATTTGTTCAAAAAAAGAAATGCTCGAAAAAAAAAATTTTTAAGAGCAATTTTTTTTAAGAGCAAACTTTTGTTTTGAGAGCATTTTTTTTTTAAGAGCAATTTTTTTTTTAGAGAGAGCAATCTTTTTTTTGGGAGCCAATTTTTTTTCGAGCAAATTTTTGCTTTGAGACCTTTTTTTTCTTTTTTTTTTCGAGCAATTTTTGGAATTGAGAGCAAAGATTTGGAGATAATTTACCTACAAACAAGAAATTTGCTCAAGTAAAAAAGACACAAATCTACCTTCATGCTGGTGAAGGCTCTGCTCCTGTCGACCAACACCTCCAGCCCCTCCTGCTCCCTACATGGACTTCTGCAAACTATTTGTGATACGTCTAAAACAAACATAATCCTGGAGAAAATATCGGTTTCCTTCGAAACCTAATTGCCAATGAAGCTTCATAAAATAAGTTATTTTGGGCTATCGCGTGAAAAAGGAGCCGATCACTGCCGAGGACGATTATTGGTCGAGATCCAGACGCTGTGAGGGAGTGACGCTGATCCATACGGTGGGGATTATTCTCATGTCGGCCCCGTGAGCTGTCAAATAAACTAGCGTCTGTGTCTGTTTAGTCCAAACTGCCAAAGCCGACCCATACGGTCGCCTCCCAACCATTGTAATCCTCTCCAGTACATTAATAGATATTTATAATAACAATTAGTTGGTGCCACACTTGATAACAATCCAACAAAACGCGTTAAAAAAACACCCGTCGCCATTGTGCAGCGCCAGAGCTGAATGCTATCCAAAAGTAGGTGTCAAATTGGAACTATATATATCTATATTTAATCCTGTCGATAGCAACGTCAGATCGGAAACCACCGATCACGAGCAGCTGTCAGTCCTCCTCTCTCTCTCCTGACCGACGCCATCAAGTCTCCCCTCCTTGTTTCCTGACTTTAGCTATCTTCGTCTCGTACCTGCCCTCTCCCTCGCTGCCTTTGATGCCTCTTCCTCTTCGTCTCCTGCCACCTGCGAGGAGCCCATTTAAATTTAAAAGGGCCCAGAGGACTCTCAGCCGGGCTGTGAGGAGCTCTCCGCTGCCCTGACCTGGATAATATGTGGCTCTTTTAATAACGGGTAATGAAACTTACCACCTCGGCACTTAACACTGATGTCTCTCCTTCTCTCTCTCTGCCCTTCTCGGTTATTCATCTCCACTTCATTCATTTGGAATTCTTTTATCTATTTCAATTTATTCATGTGTCTTTCTCTTAATCTTTGTCTGTCTCTCTGAGGAGTCTTAAGGGAATCTATGGATGGTAATTATCTCCCTCTCAGCCCTGTCTGTCTGCCTGAGACACACACACACATGCACATGCACACACACTCTTATCTTTCCACTCCATCATTGAGTGACAGAGGGTGAATCAGCGTTGGACTGATGTGACACGGTTAACACTTTGCTGCCCGAAACGCGTCGGTCTCCCTTCACTTTGACCACTTTTAATTGCAAAAGTTACCGTTACTTTAATTTGAAAATGTACAATTTAACCAGAGCTCAGCTTCCTCGGTGTTGGTTCTTCCAAAAAACAGACAAGCATGCTCGCTAATCCGCTAAGATTTTACAGATGTCCCGAAGAGAGAAAGTACACAGCTTGCACTTCTTTCTTTGCAGTCGTCTCTCTGCTGACTCTGGTGTCTTGTTCATGCTGCAACTACAAAACTACATTTGGATAACAGCAGGTTTGAAAGTGCATTTTGTCCCCCAGGTCTTACAAAGGAGCCTCATCATGTACACTAGGAGCAGGAAGAATTATCTCAGGGACCAATAAATACAAGTTCTCTGAGGCAAATTTTTTGACTTTAAGCTATACATTGAGATATATGTATATAGGTATATATCATATGTATGTATATATATATATATATATATATATATATATATATATATATATATATATATATATATATATATATATTATTTAGTGTTTACAACTAAATAAGCATCAGGAACGCCCCCAGATGGAAAGATAAGTTTACTTGGGCATAAATAGACTTTATTTTCCAGCGCATCAAAAGGTAAAAGGAGCTTAAGGCAGTCCCGCTAATTCACTAGTTTTATTGGTGACTTATTTTTTCTCCTCCAGTGTGCACCTCTCTGTGCCTTGCCAGGAGCAACGTAAAAAATAAAAACCCTATTAAACGACTTGTCTTCATTTCAAGTTATTAGGAGGTGGCGTGTCTTTAGCCCTCCCAGCTTCCTCTGAATCCCACTGCTGTACCGCTCATAACCAGCAGAGGGCGGTAATGCAACATTACACTGAGCTGCTGTTTATCAATACAACAAATGAACAAAAACGGGTAATATTTAAAGGGATGTAATGAAAAGGAGGGTGGGATATGAAGGCGCTTAATTTCAAGAACAGATAAGAGCATTGTCTCCAAAAACATTGTATCATTCACTCCACTCATTAACAGTCTTTTCCATCTTTTTTTTTATTTCCAAGGTTAACGATAAAATCTTAAGGGCTTTGCAGCCTGTTTCTCACAACTTTTCTGTCTCTTCCTCGTCCCGCTTTTCATGCATATTTCATGGATATGCGCCTCCTTTTTAGCGGGGGAATTATATTTGGAAAATGAATACACAAAAGGGATTTGATTATCCAAACAACTTTCAAACTTTTTATTTAGAGACCATATGCTTGCAGGGTTGTGTGTAGGAGGCGAAACAATGACTCCCTTTACACCGCCTTAAAATGTCAGTTGTGAAAACGGGGAACATTTAATATCGCCCACATGTATTCAACCTTAAGTCGAGACGTCTAATTACCATTAGGAAACAATTGACAAGTTTGGATTTGTTCTAAATATTTATCTTGCCTTGCATGTTAATGCTTGTGGATTTATGTTAAACTTTTTTTACTTGAGATGGATCAGGACTTTTTGTGTGTTGTATAACCTTTTTTCTTCAATATCTTTGACCTTATTAATAAGTGACATTTCCATTGCACACGTTACTGCGGCGTTGGATGTAAATGTCTTTGCAAACAGAAGGATGTTACTGGCAGAGGCACAAACAGCTGATTGGTTGATTCAACTAAGCTTTGTATATTTTTGTTTTTTGAGGAAGTATAACTCTGATCAAGGTACTGAAGATTGGTGGCCGTCTCGTCATTGTCTCGGTCCACTATTGATAAATCAAAAGTATTGTTTCACGGATTAAGATTACGCTGCCAGCTGAACAAAAACAAAGCTGATCCATAACGTATCCTCATACAAAGGTTCCTCATTTTTCATTTCTTTTCCTACAAAATCCAGCAAAGCGAGTCAATTTAAACTAGTTACACGCATAGTTTGTTTTATTTCTTAAAAGACTAACGTTTCAACAGGATACAGTTCTCGGGTCTTTTATGGATCCATCCACCGTCTCCTCACACCTACAGTTTGTCTTTTTAGGTTCTTAAGACTTCGTCAATCCTGCTTACGTGGATAACATACAAAATGTGTTATTTTTTTGTCTTGCTTTTAATCAGTAATTTGTTTTTATCTTGTTGGCGCTGAACTGAGTCGCCAACTTAATTTCGTCTTTTTTTTTTTTTTTTACAATGACAATCATCCTCAGATTTCTGTAAGAATTACCGTGCATCACTTTTCATAGCTTTGCTACTCATGCCCGATGAGACCAGCCGGACCAGGAAACACCAGCACAGCAGAATGCCGGAGGGTCCACAACTATACAGATGTATACAACCGGAGGAGACTACTGCTACCGGGAGAGTTATTGTAATTTAAATATATCGTCCAGAGCCTGTCGGAGTCAGAAAATAAATAGTTAGGCACACCATCCGCTTACCATCCAGGTAGTATTACATGGCAAAAACTGGTGCCTTTCATACAGTGGATAAAAGTCAATCGGAGGGAAAGTGACAAGCAGTGTAGTATTTGACAAGTTGGGAGTGAGAACAGTGGAACAATGGTCTCCTGGGTGAAAGTCCTATCGCTCTGTATTGAGAGCTAAAAACAGTGACTTGATTTATCTTCCTGTACATCTCTTCTGTCTCCACATGAAATATATTTGTAAAGTTGTAACCTTCCTTTTGTGTTAACCTCGACACGACCAGTTTGAGGTTTTAAATGCATAAAAGAACCACAAAATGTGTTGATTGCAACTAAGCTTTTTGTTTTTTGTCATAAACCTCCATTTCAACCAAATGAAAAAAAGTAATTAAAATGTTCTGAAATTCTGACATTAGTGTTGTTGGGTTTGGTTTCAACCTGGTTATATGAATAAGATTTGCTTGATTGGTTATTTGTTTGACCTTGCACATCTATTTTGTGTGATGACTTGTTCTGCTTTTCATTTTGTGTTAGTGTTATTGCTGAAAAAAAACTAATTGATGTTAATAATATGAAGGATAAATAAAACACATTTATTCAAGAGATGTTTTAATACCCCTCAGTAACTCTTACGGATTATTTTAACATGCTTTTAATTGCAATGGAGGGCTATCTGGACAAAGAAAAGGCCCAGAGGCCCACACCCAAAATATTAAAACGTACAACATGTTCATGTGTAAGGAAGCCTAACAAGGTAACCAAGAGATGAGAAAACTAGTTGGATGATATTTGATTTTAGTGTATTTAACAGCAGCTTTAAGACATGGCTCACACCGACCCGCTAACACAAGAATTGCTAATGCAAGAGGAAGCTTAACACAAGAGATGCTACTATAAAGCTAACATAAGAGGAAGCTTAACACAAGAGATGCTAACAGAAAGCTAATGCAAGAGGAAGCTTAACACAAGAGATGCTACTATAAAGCTAACACAAGAGGAAGGTTAACACAAGAGATGCTAACAGAAAGCTAATGCAAGAGGAAGCTTAACACAAGAGATGCTACTATAAAGCTAACACAAGAGGAAGCTTAACACAAGAGATGCTACTATAAAGCTAACACAAGAGGAAGCTTAACACAAGAGATGCTACTATAAAGCTAACACCAGAGGAAGGTTAGCTTGCGTATCGTGTATATGAGGTGTGTATAGGTAAAGTCTTGGTTGACGTTAGCTCTGTACATGTATTTCTGGAGGTTTTTCTGCTGGTGCAACCTGATAAGACTGTTGAGCAATAAGAAAAAAAGAATCCTTGTCTTTATTTGTAAAGATAGTGGATCTGTTCGGGGGAGGAGTGCACAGGCCAGAAGATCTCTCGGGAATGATGTGCTCCCTCGAACGCCTTTCCTCCTCCTTTTTATTCTCGAACATAACACTTCACTGTTTGCATGCATTGGAGTTTGTTTTGCATTTCACGCTCCAGTATTCGCACTTAAACAAACCAACTCTCATGTGTTTCTCCCTCTTATTCCTCCTTCTCGTGTTCTCGCTATATTTCTGCACACCCCCTTCTCCTATTTATTTATTTTTATCTCTTCATCTGCCTCCTCCCATCCTCACTTTTCTGTCTCCGAGCTCCTCTCCGTTACCCGGTTCCACTTAAAAGCCACACGGCTAACGCCGCTCTGCATATCTTTCGACAGTGTGGCTGCTGTAAGCCCCGAGCAGATCCCGAATATTTCTCTTTGCTGCCTCAGCATCAGCTGTGTTCTGTCCTGTGTATTCAGTGGCAGCGTCGGGTCGGCTGAACTGAATCCCTTCAGGGTGACAGAGCCCGAGATGGAGAGAATGGGAAGGCCTTTCTAAAAATCCCCTCCAGACCAGCCTGCGCCATCCTGCTCGATGCTCCCATAACTGCCCTTTTTTAAATGACATTTCAGAGTGCGCAGATGAAAAAAAGCAGCTTTGAATCTTCAGCCAGGAGGAAACGGGTGGTTATAATGGAGCATCTTTGTCTGAAGAAATAACTTGCAGCTTGAGTCATTGATGCTGAGTGACGGTGTCCAGGTAATGAAATAAAAAGGTTTTTTTTTTTTTTTTTAAATAAAATGAATCGACCTCATTGTGGTAATTTGACACTTGCATCATTAAAATATGTTTAGTCACAGTAATGGGGGACGTCAACTTGAACTACACATTTCAAAGTCAATTTTTGGTCATTTCCTGTACGTCAAGATCGTACATTTGCCAAAAAGGGGGTTTAGTATAATTTAACATTTTCCATCCTTTTTAATTGTAAAGCAAACATCCTCCTGAAATTCGTTTATATGCACACATGAGATAACAAAATGCAAGCTATTAAAAGACTCCTTGATTGCTTTTGTCACAGTGAATATCTTTACAAGTCATTCACAGGGCAGTAAAATGCCTGTAAAAAATCCCCGTGGCTGTCCACTGACATTTTATAATTAACAGTAAACCGCGAACATCTCCATTTACAATCACGACCGGCAGCGGCTTCACACCTGGATGTCGAAAGTCACTCTGTGTAAAGAAAGGCCATTAAGTTGATAAAAACACAGCTTTATAGCTGCATCACGAAACTATTGCATGAAAAAAAATGGATTCAAACATAAAAAAGGTTTTTATAACAAACCCATTTTACTAAATTCACTTAAAAGTAAACGAATATGGATTGGCGACAAAATATTAAACCGTAATTCGTAGGTAGCCCATATTTATGTTCTTCATGTGACGCCCGCATTTTGATGCATAGGAAAGTATAAAGAACAGAAAGCCAGCAGAGGACGGATGGGAGGAATTACCCCGACAAACATGGATCTTTTACCCGGCAGACTGTTGTTGTTTACGATCTTTTCCTAAACCTACATGAGTAGTTATGTTGACTAAACCTAACTAAGTTGTTTCCTGTGATGTTTATTTTGAAAAGAAGGCGTATAACGAGTAGAAACTGACACGCCCTGCAGGATTTTCTGAGGAAAATGCATTCAAAATGAGGAGCAACTCCTCGTGATATATAATATATATACCGTTCTACAGCATGAGAAAACATTGCTCCCCATTAAAAGGCACCACACTTTGGTTTTGATGACGATTATTAGATGTGATGTTAAAATACGAAGGCTATTTTGTCATTATTTAGTCGTATAGATCCACCAGACGGTCGCTTTGTGATCCTTCACTGTCACCCAAACGTGTCAAATTATTCGTCAAACATTGTTTGGGACTTCTGAGAAACACAATCCTCCAGTATCTCATCAGCTCGGAGGAGCGGGAGCACCACGGCAGAAGAAAATGAGTTGCGAGATCGATCCTGATTTTTGCGAATTAGTCTGCTCTTCGTTGCCAGTGAAATGTCCTTCATCAGGGCAAATCCAATTTGAGTCGCAAAGGATTTTCATTTTCGCTCCGTGCGGCTGACATCGGAAGAGGAAAAGGCACGTGGAACAGAATGAGACACGATCTCATTCTGTTTGTTTGCGTCCTGACATATCGCCTCGGATGGCAGCGTGGTATGAGCATCCATCTGTCGGTCCGTATCTAAATATTCTGGTCCGCTGAATGTGATCCAATTTTCTGCCGCAGAGTGATTGACATGGAGTCAAGGGATGTTGTTGGTGAGTTTGTGGACGTTGCAGAGGAATTAAAGGGGCGGTGTGAGAGGATGACAAAGTATTGGAGAGTTCAGTTTGTCCGTTTGTGGTCCTGGAGGCTCAAACCCATCTGTAACAACTCAGAAAACAAGCGTAACATTGTTTTATGGGTTTAAAACGTCAGGACTTTAACTCATTTTATGAGAATTGAACATGGTTTTTGAACAGATTGCGTGTGCCACAGAAAATGGCGCATTAAGAGCCATAAAACGTGGTAAATACAATGGTTTGGATTGTTATGCTCTGTCTGTGATTGGTGATAATACTAAATTATATTCAGCACCTCCCACACAAATCTATAATTTAGATTATTTAGTTGTTTTAGAACTGTTTGTTTATGACAGGGAATTACACATGCAACACCTATTTTGGCAAATGACATTGCTTTATGGTCATTTAGGTATTTTGTAACTTTTTAATCAAAAGGACTCAAATACATATTGGATTTTAAGAAAGTTCTTGCAGAAAAAATACAAATTAAAAAAAAAAAGGATTTTGCATGATAAATAAAAGCAATGTCAACAAAACACGTTTTTTTAACCGACCTGCAACACTTTGATGTCACTTTGTCCAACTGTGAGAAGTTCTGCACGGTGATATTTTAAATTTCCATAAGAATTACAATCATGCCGCGAACTGGCATCCGGTGGTCCTGATCGGCGTTTGGCAGCAAACTAAGACGACCTGCGTCTGAATGAATGAATCCTGGCAGACCAGCGCAGTCGTCTTTGCGCTTAATGCGGTGAGATGGAAGGAGAACACCAACTGTCTCCAAACCACAACTCAATTAATCTGAGAGCTTTCCCGGCTCCTCAGAGGAAGGAGAAGAGCTCGAGTCGTGGGGCGTCCGAATGCAGCTCATTGAATAATTCATATTGAGGCAAAAGTCAAAAACATGAGCTAATACACTTTTCTGAGTATGATGAATGAGGAGGGCCCCCAGCATGGTTTATTACGTCTGAATGACTCAAACATAAAGTGAAATGTTAATGGACAATTTACCTCTGAGGACCAGAGAGCGTCCTATACGACGGGTAATCGCTCTGTGATCCGACTGAACGACATTTAAACGAAGGGCTTAAAGTACTGCATTGGAAGTCTGTTTGATTATTATAACCACAAGTTTGGAAGTTATCGCACGGTTGACATGTCGCACAGTGATTCTTTATACAACTCAAAAGATTGAAACAATAAAAGTTTGTTTAATACGTCAGAAATGTGAATTTCATAGGTTGATGCAGTGCAACGCCGGGTTTAATGTCGAGCTCTTGCAAAAGTTGACTGTTGTTCGTGTCAACCAGAAGTCAATATTGATTGATTTGTCACGTCACTTACATACCGTAAAACACATGTGGACCCCAGAACAAGTTCATAGCGCTATTATTCATATCTTTAATCATGTTTAATTGACGATTCCCTAATTTTTCACACGATTCTGAGCCTTTTTTTAGCGTCTCACCCATGACACACATGTTTCACTTTGAGAAGTTCTACAAGGTAAAATAAAAAAAACTTCCATTTTCCTTTTTATTATTGTATTTTGTTATATTTTTATGAGAAGTATATTTTATCAGGTACACTATATCGGGTAAAAAATATGCCCGGCGTCAGTATTTGTAACGTGAGTGCTCCAGGGTAAAGTGACAAAAGTGCAATTATCTGAACCGCAACTACAATCTTTTCCTTCATCTTGTCACACGGCAGCGAGGTTTGTGTTGGCTCTGGGTTTTGTCTCTTCCTGTTTTATTTTGAAGCTTAGCTCCTCTTGTTTCAGGTCACTTGCCCTTCCTCACGTGTCACCAGTCTGATTGTCTCCTGATCCCTGATCGTTTCCACCGTTCCCCTCGTGTGCTCTGTGTCGTCTCATCGTCTGGTGCCAAAGTGTGTCGTCCTTGTGCCTGAGCCCTCATCCAGTCACTCCATTTTACCAACAGTTTGTTGCTACGCCACGTAGGATGTTTTCGGTTTCCTCCTTTTGAGAGTGATTTTTCATTAAAGTTTTCTAGTTTAGCTTCGATTTGGTAGTTTGTCATCTGTTTTTTGCCTCCCCTTTGGGGCGCTTTTGTGTTTTAGTACCAGATAGTTGTAGAGACGCCGTTTTAGGCGAGCCTTTTCTTTTGTCCCGTTGATCAGTAGCTTTGTGTTTCCTCCAGGAGAGATTTATGTTGGGATCTTTCCTGTTTCTAGTGTATTTTTGTCTCTCCCCTTTATTGAAGATTTTCCTTAATATGAGGTTATTCTTACCAGGACTTAGTGAGTTTTTCATAGACCATTTTGTTTGTCACTCTCCAGAGAGGATCTTAAATCAAAGTGTGCTTGTACGAGATATCCTCTGCATCTGAGTCCTCAGTTTAGTCTTTAAACAACATAGATTTTAATCTGACTGTGCAGAATGTGTGTGATTTACTGGCGGCCATGTTCAAATGCAGCTTCGTATACTTCAATCAGTCAGACTTGGTAGCTTGGTTCCCAAAACCTTTGGGCAAAATTGGCGTAGTCTTGAGCTATCCTGACTTTACAGCCCTTTCACATTCCCAGGATGAACAAACTCTGAATTTTCAGCCAAGAGTCCAGTGTTCGTCCCAGGTGTTATTTTCAAGTTGTGTGTGGACTCACTAAGGCAGGGAGAGCATGTAATAACGGAAAGCTGCCACATTAAATTACCTATAGCACCAACAAATTTTTTAAAAAAAAGAAGCTTCGCTGAAGAATATTGGTCCTGTGTGAGTCTGCGTTTTTAAAGTCATTATTTCTTTCCGCAAGGATTCCTCTGCCTTTTCTGCACTATTATTCTTCCTCCTGTACAGACGACATCATCGAGGCTGTGTGTGGCGTAAAGTATTAATGAAATATTCAGGAGGCTCATTTAGCTGCACAGCGGGAGGATCCATTTGCAGGAAGAACTCGCTCAAATCCATGAGAAGATGAAATTAATGACACATAATGAGATGGAATAAATCAAGTTTTTTTTCCTCAACAGGTGCAATACAAACGTATTGGCTGCCGTGTTTCACTGCTGAAATAATTCTTGAAATCTGGCTCGAAAATGTTATTCTGTGTCTTCTGTTTCTGTTCATTCGTGTTTGTTTTAGATGTAGTTAAGTGAACATTTCTAGAATGAATATTTTGTTTCGTTGGCCCTGTTTGTTAATTCCATTTCACTTATATTCCACTAAAGAGCTCATTTAAAAAAAAAAGAAAAACTAAAATAAACTGTCAAACATTTGGTTTTGTTGCTTCTTTTATCTGGTTCATAACTGTTATTTGAAACCATCTCGATTCCTCGTCGTTTTATAATTGTTTTTGTAGCCTTGACTGTATTTGTGTCACTTCATTTTTGTTATTTACGTGTTTAAAGTCACAGGAACATGTGAGGGGGCTGAGGCAGACTGAGAAGCAGTCTAAGGGCTGTTTAGATCATTTTTTTGCCCAATCAGGTGAACGGTTCACCTGCATGTAACTCTTAAGGTGCTCTGCAAGGAGCTCTCATCCGTGCCTCATTCTGTTTAACATAAAACAGGAAACCGTGACACCTCCGATGTGCATCTAACTCTGACGTTCTTATTTTTTTGCACTTGTAACTTTTCCAACGAGCACATACTTTTAGTCGGAGGCTGTTTTGTGAATCCCCTCCTCTGCTCTTTTGTTTAAAGACTCTGAGCACTCTGAATAGTACAGATACAACAAAAAAACAACCCCATCTGCGCCACTGTGACGAGCTCTGTGGCGCTGAACCACATAATGGTCCTCAGCCTCGGGCTGCAGCGCCTGGACAGCTTCTCATCAGGACTCGGGTGCAGTGTGAGCGTGGTTGAGTTCACAAGTTGCAGAGGTTGTTAGTTGCTGAATGGCAGCTCTGAGATTACACGGCAGCGCAGATTGGTAGCCGCTGCACGCCGGAGGCAGAGAAGTCGACGCAGCAAGATGTATTGTTTATGCCACTCGCAAACATGATGCTCTGGAGGCAAACACAATAATCTCATTGTTGGAGCTGAATCTCAGTCGGCGAAATCTCACCAGGCAAAGTCAAATAATAGCATTTTCCTTTTAGGCGCTAATTAACTAAAAGGCTCATTTAAATTGGGCAAAAACTTTTATCAGACGTATTTTTTGACTTATCTGCTTACGTCTACAGACCAGACCTGCTCACAGTATTTATATCAGTGCTTTGTTTCAAACTTCATATACCGTAATCAGTAAAACAACTGGATTCTTTAATTTGCGATTTTAGATATACGCCTTAATAGAAATATACTTGAAGGTTTCACTGAATTTTACATTCAAATATTTTTTTCCACATATGTTAAAGTAATTAAATGACATTTTTATATAAAATTATATAATTGTTATGATAAAATGAATTCATAAATACCAAGCTGGCTCACAGGCTAACCAGCTAAGCTAACGTTAGCTAGGTTAGCTAGCTCAGCTAGCTCAAGTAGCTGTAGTTATTTAAGGGAAAAGCAGAATATCTTTGTGAAGCATTCACGACTATTATCTCATAATCAGTTGATAAGCGCATTATGTTTCGACCAATGCTTGCTATTAAATTTATATTATGTACAATTACAACTTTAAGTAATCGGATGTGTACATAAATACGTCAAGTAGTAAATAACCCATAGTTTAACTAAGATACTTGTGAAGCTTTGTTAGTCTGAGTGTGCTGTTTTTAAAAATATAAATCCTACTGCGACTCATTTATATTTTGATATATAAATTGAAGACAAACAAATATGATTACTGTAAATAAATTACTGAATATAAAACAGGCATCACACACACATCACATGTGTACTTGCTTCACACTCTCTAAATATATTATACATCATTATAATTAATTATTAATATAATTATATATATATATATATATATATATATAAATATATATATATATATATATATATATATATATATATATATATATATATATATATATATATAATTCACCTATTTTTACTTCCAGTGTTTTTTGTTTTTTTCTTTTGTGAGAATCAGCTGTTGCTGTTGCTAGGCAACGGAGCAGCTGCTCATGTCACATGGGATGTCATGAGCAGAGTGGCTTTGAGGTTTGCCTAAACTGCCCCAAAGTCTATATAAAGGGCACAGAAATGTACCTTTCCGTTTTGAGGTTTTTGCAACCAGCAGAAGAAACCCTGTTTTCTAGCAGAGGATAATCCACCACATCGTCAAGTTAGAATCAATTGAAACATTAATATTTCGCCATGACGTCCCAGATTAAGGAGATCCCGTCGCTTAAGGAGAGCCTTTGCTCCATGATCAGAACCTTTTTTGAAACATTGACCCCTGATCAGGTGCTACTCCTGCTATCGGGAACAATGGACGACACCACCAGACCCCTGCTGCTGGAGCTCATTTCAAACATAATTAATAACTTGTCCTCAGCCCTGCAGGCCCGCGTTGCGGATATGGACGCCGAGGTGACGGAAGAACTGGTCGTTTCCAGCCTGGGCAACGTTGTAACGGAGAGTTTTAAAGCCGCTCTGGACGTCAAGGCCCAAGGACAGAGTCGCAGCGCAGAAACCTTTAGGGACATGATCTCCCAGGAGGTCATGGTCAGCGTCCAATGCTCCATGTCCAACACCCTGAAGGAGCACGTCACGGCCCCCAAAAGACTGGACCGGATGCTGAAACTCGTCGCCAAGATGATCAGGGCGATCAAAAGGAAGATGTTCCCGGCATGCACGAAGGGAGAAGTTTTAGAGCCGGAAGAACCACCAACTTCCGATGAACTCCCTAAGTACCTGTATATTGCAGAACGCATAGAGGACGGCTCTGAGGGAGACCCAGAGGAAGTCTCTTTTGAGGGCCGCACTGTATCCACTATGGAGCACGACACCCCCGATGAGATGGAGGAATATGATGATTCTGGCAGCTCGATGGAGTTTGTTTTTCCCAGCGCCGAGGTCGAAGAGGAGGCGGTATCCCCGCTGGCTCCTCCCGATCTTTCGCTGGAAGAAATGAGGAAAAATAGCGTCTTGCTGGTCTTGGAGAGGCTGGTGTCGCTGACCTACGCGAGAAGCAACGTGAAACACTACATGACGGACCCCGCGGGCCTCATCGAGCGTCTGATGGCGAGGACTTGGGCCGCGGTCGAGGACGTCGACTTCGAGTATTGCCCCAAAACCTTCGCCAACCTCGAGGAGGCGATTTTCAAGGGTCTGGTCAAGAAGTGGGACGGTGAAGCCTTGGTGCTGGCCAACATGAAACTGGGCTCACCGGCGCTCGAGAAGTTCGTCGCCGACGCCGTCAAAGCTCGCCTCTTGGCGCAGCTGGAGAAACGCAGCTGCATCTGCCGGTTCTGCTCGTCCAGGGGCCGAGTCATCGGCAAGTGAGGAGTGTGAGTCCGTGATGGGGGTTTGGGAGAGTTTGAGTCCGTGATGGGGTTTGGGAGAGTTTGAGTCCGTGATGGGGTTTGGGAGAGTTTGAGTCCGTGATGGGGTTTTGGGAGAGTTTGAGTCCGTGATGGGGTTTGGAAGAGTTTGAGTCCGTGATGGGGTTTGGAAGAGTTTGAGTCCGTGATGGGGGTTTGGAAGAGTTTGAGTCCGTGATGGGGTTTTGGGAGAGTTTGAGTCCGTGATGGGGGTTTGGGAGAGTTTGATCCCCCGTGATGGGGTTTAGTTGAGCTCAAGTCCTGTGATGGGGTTTGAGTCAAAGTCGTTAAATGTGAGAGAGCTCGAGTCCTGACTCCTGCCCCTCATGTAGAACAGTGAAGGGATAAACATCCAGTTCCTTCACATAACATCTCACAACTGATGCAATAAAAAAAAAAGTTTAAATTATGTGCTTATCTGTTTGTTTTTTTGCTGTAAATATTTAACTCGGACCAAAGTTCTGCTAAACAGTTATAGTATGTTCTTGTTTTTATACATTTTGAATAGGCTTGATTCATATTTTGTAGTTATTATTCTCTTGCATTCTACTGCTATCATTGCCTAATATGAAAATAAAGTATAACATATATAATCTTATCTCTTAACTACGAGATTACTCATTGAAACAGCATTTTAAAGAGTGATTCTGTCTCAATCTTTTTAAACCTGATAACTGTGATCACTATATATATATATATATATATATATATATATATATATATATATATATATATATATGTGTGTGTGTGTATATATATATATATATATATATATATATGTATATATATATATATGTGTGTGTGTGTGTATATATATGTATGTGTATCTATATATGTATATAGGTATATATCATATGTATGTATGTATGTATATATATATATATATATATATATATATATATATATATATATATATATATATATATATATATATATATATATAATTGTATAATCATAAGTTGTTTAAACATATTATAAAACTTTCTGTTCAAATCCCGGTGGTCTTCTTGGAAGAAAAAGTCAAAAAAGTTATAATAAAAAAGATGCAAAGATCCTCCACAGTTAAGCCAAACCATTTGTTATGGGCCTTTTTAAATGCGTTTTGAACCAGATTCTGTTGTTTTGAAATAAATATATATAAAATGATAAATATATATATATATATATATATATATATATATATATATATATATATATATATATATATATATATATATAAATGCAACACCACGGCACTGCTTTCACGTTGAAGGCGATATACTTACCATGTGCTCGTGTCGGGTACCAGTCCTGTGAAAACCTGTTTTAAGAGTTGGTTTCTTCCCGTCTTATTCCTGTTTACCACTCGTAAGTCCACGACTATTTTCTTCTCCTTCTTCTTCTGCGTTCTACATGCAGAAGAAGTGAACTCTCGCTGACTCCATATCCACATTTGTTAGCCGGCTGTAATCGGTGTGATCGGAGCAGCTTCTTATCTGCCAGATGCCAAGACTTCTACGCTGTACTTCTCTGCTGCACTGAAGATGACCTTGATACAGGATCACGCTCGCGAGAGGGGAAGTCAGAGAGAACGCGGCAAAAAAACACACACACACACACACACACACACCCCTGACTCATTAACGTACAGTTCTCAGCCACACGCACACACACACACACACAGTTATGATGTATATTTCAAGCTCTATTGGCACTCTCTATGCAACCTCAGCCAAGCCCGAATGAAACATTCATACAGTGGGTCCCATTTACATATCAAGCAAACCCTCCACATCTAAATTTGGTCTTCTGTTGCTCTCCACAGTCTCCTCCACCAACCCCCGTCCCGTTGTCTGTGCGCCCAGAAGAGTCGTCGTCGTTGTTCTAAAAGTGTCTCCTTGCAACTTGAAGCGCGAAAAAAACAACTTGATACGGGAGTAAGAAAAGAAAAAGCAGAAGCTCAGACGGCGCTTTGGGAATAAAAAACATTTCCAAGAACTCGCAGTCGTGGAAGGCGAAACTGCCGGCGCAACAAGTTTAATATAAATCAGGTCGACTCTAAATCGTTGTCCTTCACATATCGAGACCGGCGGGAGATTGCAGACTTTACTATCGGGAGGTCAAACGCCCCGGACGCATCTCTTGCAAAGATCCGGGTTTGTCTCAGCAATCAGGAATTAAAGGAGAGCTTTTTTTATTTTATTTTTTAAATCAAAATTGTCTTTTATATTAAAAAGTCAGGAGCGATAAAGAGCGTGTCTTTGTCTTGGCAAACTTGTAGATGCAGCATAAATTTGCAAAACTGCCTGCAAAAGACGCTGCGCACCGCTGAACCGCAGCCGGCCATAACATTTACTTATTTATTTATTTATTTTCTTCTCTTAAGCATCTTATTCGACTGGGCTACCAGCTGTTAAAGCCCTGTGGTCTTTACCTCTGCAGCTATAACTCCTGTTTTTCTTTTCTATCCCGTAATCTGACAATTTGGGCCACGGCGCGGAGACCTTTCACTCAGTCAATTTGTCCGTTTCTTTCTCAAAAGTCCTAACAGCGAAATTGCTATAATTTCACGCAATTTCGACGGTTTAGAAAAGTTGGAGTTTGTGCTTGTTTGAGAATCCGCTTATCGGTATTCTCATTCAGAAGAAGCCGTCTCTCATCTTTGATCCCAATTGAAGCGATTAAAACACAACTGCTCCCTCCTCATCAGAGCCCGAATCCAGTTTATTGTCATGAAGGTTTCACGTACAAGGCACGTGTGTCGGTTTTACCACACGCTGTTTAGCGTGCGTCACATGCATGTGGTACACACACACACACACACACTGTCTTTTCAAAATAAACTTCTGGGTTCTCAGGGAACAACGTGTTTAGGTTTAGGGAACAACGCCTGACCGGGGTTTGGTTACAACATCACGATTGTTACGGAGTTAAGAACACGAAGATGAGGTTTGTGTAAATAAGTCAACGTTTGGTTTCACAGGACATGGACTCTGTTCTCCGTGGTGAAAGTCCTGTGATTTCTCTTATACTGTAACTTTCACATGTGACTTTTTCCTGTCCTCCCTCGCTGTCAAGTGGCTGCACGACCAATAAAATAGTAAAAGGACGATTGAGACCTAAAAGAAGAGTAACTGAATATGATTTTTAATTTGTAAAACCTAGACTGAGCTATATAAAACTGTAAATCATCTTAGTTTATGAAAAAACTGCCACAAACTGCTGTATGTGGATGTATTGTATAAGTAATATACAAGTGAAATATATGGTTTGGTTCATGCAGATGTGTGCAAATGGGCCCCAATGCAACATTTTGGAGTCCTCGCCTGAATGTTCTCTGAACTAAACCCTCACGAACTTTATTCTGCTTCACTTTATCAGAGTCAACCTTTGCAGAGAGAACGATCACACATTGTGCTGTGATCTGGGTTAGAGTTGGACTTTACAGCTGCATCATTTCAACAAAAAAAAATCATCCTGAAAGTGTTTTCTTTTCTTTCGGTGGACCTGAAAACTTTTGCGTTTTTTGGCTGCGTCATCTTCATTTACTCTTAAACAGCAACATATAGACTAATTTGCACACATCTGAACAAAATCTCACATGTGTACCTTTTTATTACAACACCAAAATTACTCAAATAGCCCTCGTGGTTGCAGAGATACACACCTTTTTAGTTCGGGGTAGCAATTTTCGAGGAAAGGGCCTAAACATGTTTTATTGGTTAAACCCCTGAACGTGCTCCGTTTACACTGACCAGCCACATTCATTTTCCATCGGTTATTTGTGGCATGCTAGCCCTTAGCAACAGTGCAATCGTTTTGTGTTGTTATAGTGTGTGTTTGTGTGTGTGTGTGTGTGTTGCTGGGAGCTTTTCCCCTCTCCCTGTAAAGGCTGAAGCATTCGTTTTTACCCCGGCGGCTCGCTGAAGCTGCATTTCCATTCATTCCACCATCCGTACCTCCAAGGTTGCAACCGTCTGTATCCCCAGACATGCGTCCGTACCGCAGAGGCTGACAGGCTCTGTGTGTTGTTGTTGTTGTTTTTGTTTTTTTTACTCCTTTACACCTCGAAGGCTTCAGATGGATGGATCTCCCCGTTGCTCCGGTGTAAATCTTCCATGTGTGAAATTGTCTGTGCTTTAAAGAAGCCGTCGGCGGCGCCGACAGCGCCGCGGTGCCACGTTACACCCGGAGATCACTCGCATCAGCTGTTTGTTTTTTTATGATTCAATAAACAAACTATCTTACGACCGCGCATTTACACGTGCTCGCGGCGAGTCCGCGGGAACGTTTTGTCTTTCTTGGTTCTTTAAATCGCTTCAAATTTGCACCGTTTGAATTTGAAGGGTGCTCATTTTTGAAGATGAATTAATTAGCGGTTAAAAAAAAAAAATTAAAAAAAAAATCACATGTATACGTAAACACCTGTCACTTGTGAAGACAGGTTTACCACAGGAGTAAAACACACACACACACACACACACATGCGTGTTGATGGGGCATAACATCTGTTTTAGTTCTTCCCCTTTCTCTTGCAGACATGTACCTGTATTCCTCGCACAAAAGGCCACAACACACACTGTCACACACACACATTATCCCGCCGGTGTCTGACCCACCAGCTGCATCCACAGCTGTCTGACTGACATTTTGCCTAATAATTTATAAGTGGTCCGTCAGCAGATGTGTGCCAGCTGCTGCCTCGGGGCGGCTCCGTACCCCTCTGGCACGCCGCTTTACTGCAGGCGGCGCTTTATTTAGACATTGTGATATTTATACCCCAGACATTTGGCGGATGCTGTTAGTCAGAGGGCGACGCATGACTGCACGTCAGCTCCCTTCAGGGTGACACCGGGAAGATGATCAATGTGACATGAGTCCAACATCTGAGGGGGAAAAGGTCGAGAGGTTTCTGATCAATGATTGACGCACAAAACCGTCTCTCCCTGGACACCGACGTCCAGAAACCCCGCCCCCGCGCGTCATTGAATTTGTGTTGTTTTAATGGACCCTGTTTTGTTCCAGATGTCACCTCTTAAGATGTTTTAAAGTGAAGTCATAACGCAGCATTAAAGAACTGCAGGTCTCCGCGGTTGAAATATTGCAGCTGTGAGCTCCGACAGTTTAATTACTGTAATCTAAAGACGAATTGTAGCTTAATCTCTGTCACGGGGGTTTTGCGATCTGTATTTCGCTGCCAGAGAACGGGGAAATGGCATCGCCGCAAATCACACGCGGCCCTCTGGCAGCCGTCCTCGTCGGGGCCTTTTTTTTTTTTTGATTTGGTACGAGTGGACCAGAGGCAGTCGTTCAAAAAGCCACTAATGGAGAAAAGTGAGGAGCGCCTCGGTTGTTCCTCATCGTGATTTACAGCGACACGCTCGACTGTCTGCAAAGTCACGCCGAGCGCAGCGTCGGAGGCCGGTCCTCTGCAGAGAGACAGAACGAATGGCCTCAGAATTGTTGATACTTTGAAAGAAGAAAAGCAAATGCATGAGAAGTTGTCTTAGTTACGCCGGTGCAGAGGCAGATTTGCGGCGATCGTCGGGGCTTTTTGGATTTGACAGAACAGCCCACGGAGCGCAGAGCTGAACCAAACAGAGGCTGTTGCACACGTCATGCGGTGGCAACAACATCAGCCCTGCAACTGAGAGAAGAGAGTCAGAGTCGTAGAACACGACCATGAAACGATCCCACAAAAGAGAGAAACGTAAAGAAAAAACTGTGAAAGAAATACTACAAGCTGATGAGAAAGGCAGAGAGCAGGGTCGCGTTTGTTTTCCAGCATCTGCCGCAGAATAAGAAGCCCTCACTGTTTAACTTTGACTTTCCATCAGGTGAAAACTGAATTTGTTCAATGCAAAACTCATGACTAATGTCAACCAATGAGCGCGTGTTCATGTTAGGAGCGTATATTGTTTCCCGTGCATGCTGTTGTGAGCGTGCTCAAAACAAACCCACCATTTTTACATTCATTTCTTAAGACTTTGAACTTCCAGCCTCAGCGGCTGTCGGTCTTTCTTCCCAACGTTCAGTGCATCGCCTGTGAATGTGCGCTTTATTCTTCTTCTAATAATAATAATGTGGGCAGGTCCATTCATGAAATTCCAAACAGCAGCAGTACCCTTTTTACATAATTAGCCAATTACCCTGAATAATGCATTATGAACAATGACCGTAATTATGCTGCTTAAATGAGGAATCGGGAGTAAATGTGCTTCGGTTTGATGGACGTGCGAAAGGGATTTCCACAGCGAAGCGGCTCAACAAGTCCTGTTTTCTCTTGCGAAGGTGAAGAAGAAATATTTAAACCGGCGCTGCTCCCAGTAGAACGAGGACAGTCTGGAGGGACGATGCATTTTAAATAGTCTTCATGGCAGATGATGACACGCTCTTCCCGTAATGATTGAAAGAAAAAAGGCACATATCTAACGCCGAGAAGCTGTTATCACCGACATACAACCCTGTCCACGTTGCGTGGCTACATCTGTGTGCTCGGTGAAAGCGGTAATGGCCCTTCTGTTTATTTTTTACCGTTGTGTTAAAAGCCAGCACTCTGCCGCTGTGCCGCCGCCGCCGCCGCCGCCGCCGCCGCCGAGCACCTTTTAAGTGACAACCCCATTATTTTTTAAATCGCGGCGCCGTTTTCGCCCGCTGTGATATTATCAGCCACAACAAAAGGTTGCGGCCGATTCTCTAATACCGACGCGAGATATGAAGAAAAAAAAATAAATAAATGGCAATGAAATGGAACGACGGCGGATACGAGCCCCGGAGACCCGAGATGAAATACGAAAAGCAAATTTGCGACCCGTCGTGAATCAAACGGAGAGAAGAAAAAAAAAGTTTCTCAGAGGCCGCTTTCATCCGACGCTTACCGGAGAAATATATTTCTAAACAGACTGTGAGTGAACTAGTTTAATAGAGCTATTAGTCAAATACACGGGGTGAGAGATAAGGTCTGGTTATCGTGCACACACAGGCCTTTGGGTGTAGGGCTGAATTAAATGCCCATAGAGAGGATGTAATCCACGAGCACTAATACATCTCTTTCTCTGCCTCTCTGAGGAGACGCTTGCCGCCGGTGTGACTAATATCCCAACGCTCCCGCTGGCTCCTGAATCCTTCAGTCCGGGGGATCCGGGGAGAGGTGTGACAGGCCTGCTCTGCTCATAACCCATCAGCTGAATAATTACAGCTAACCTGCTTCTCCAAAGGGCTTTAGAGCTATAAACGGCCACCGCTGTCACACACTAATGGAAAATCATGGCCGTGGCGGTGTCGCAGTGGCAGGCGCGGCGCACACGGGGGAACCCGGGGTGGACGTATTCGGGTCAAATCCTTTTAGCTGGTTGCGCAGGCCCTCTGCAATCTACACGATTACACGGCGAGGCAAGTTTTCAAGTCGAGCCGAGCGACGCTTTCGGTGCAAGTGATGTGGACTTAAACTACAGCTCGCTGGAGGCAACGAGCAACCGGGCAGTGTGTGTTGTTTTTTTGTTTTTTTAAGAACGCAGCAACCGGCGACACTGTGCCTCTAAAACCTCTTATTGCCCGCGCTCGCTCTTCACCGTGACGGCTTTTTTGCTGAGTCGAGCGCAGCGTGAGCGCCCCCTTAAAGGACCTCCGGTTCTGGAAAAGTGAAGCTGGAGAGAACTTGTCTTCTTCTAATCAGCAGCCGAGGACGACTCATCTGATCGCAGAAAAGGAAATCTGACCGCGTAGAGTAGAAGACGAGGAAAAATGACCCGACGTCCTCACTTGATTTATAACCTCAGTTAACATCGTGAACATGAATTTATGAGTTCATTTAGTAAATTATGGTCCAATTTTGAGTATAAAAGACCTTAAAACAAGGAACGCTTCCAGGCACGGCTAGCTTTTGATTGACGGGTCGATGCCACGAGTTTAGTCCGAGTTTCCGTCGTACAGCTTTAACACTTTCACATCGTGTTTCTCAGTTCATGAAAGTTTAATCAGGAGAGACTTTATGGGAATATTTGATTACATATGCATAAGAAATGTCTAGTGCAAAGTCTTTGGTGATTGGCCTGCAGAGTCCAGAGACAGGTGGTGGTGCTGGTGGTGGTTGCTGCGATCCAATGATTAATGACTGAAGGTCATCTGAAAGTCACATCATCGCCCACAATCGGCTAATAAGAGGAGAAACAGAGACGGAGAGATTATGAATGAAGTTTCACATGTCTCATTTAATTGTAAAAGTTGCCTAAAAATGGTCTTACTCAGCAATTGTCTGTACTTGGCTCCACCCTCTCGTGTACGGTTGCAAAAAAAACAAGATGGCGACGCCCAAAATGCCAAACCCGAGACCTCAAAACTATCCGCAAACTGAGGCTCTCTGCTTCCCCGACGTTACAACTCGGTCTCAAACTAGTCTTTGGGTTGTGTGCAAACTGAACCTATGAACACAATACACACACACACACACACACACACACACACACACACACACACACACCATTAAGAAATGGTGCCACAGGCTTAATTCCTCGTCTAAAGGGCTGATTGCTAATGAGCTCAGGATACTGTGAAAACTACCTGATGACAGCAAAGCTCACATCAAGTTCATACAAAGTTTGGAAAGTCCACATGTGCAGGAAGGTGATTTAAAAGATGCAATAGTTAAATCAGGTATTAATAAGCTCTCACATTTAGTCCGTATTGGGAAGGGAAGGCAGAGTTGAACACAGTTTTGACTGTCGAGGTCAGAGTTGGAGGGTTTCTAATATCATCCTGAGAGATGGTCTTTTTTTTGTGTAAAATATTGACAAATCGTTCATCCTCGATCTCGAATGATGCCTCCTCACTCTGGCAGTCCCACCAGAGAGGCCTCCAGGAATTGATTCACAGTTCATGGAGTTGGTTTTCACCTATTCACGACACTAGATGGATGTGTTGTACATTATTAGGTTGTGTCACGCTCTAGTTACAAACCCCAAAGTAATCATATTTACCATCGTTTCATTGTCTCGGAGGAGACTAACGGCTTTAGCGAGTAGAAGGTTGGCAGAGGGAAGTCCGCTCGATCGAAGAAATAGATCTGGTTATAGTGAAGATTACTGTCCTTCAATCCCCTTGATGTGGTTGCTGACGTTGGAGGGAACTGCATTCATAGTGGACGTGGAAAAACGTTGTGCCATTGAGCGTAATCCAGGGTTTTGCAGAGTCTTTGAATGTCAAAGGTCTTGTCCCTCGTGGCCAAGGCTGACAGATCGCACATCTTTCGGGACTCTTTAACAGTATTCCCGAAGCCCCGATGCCTTTTGAGGAGGCACATGTCAACTCCAGTGTAGCTCACAGCAGAAGAGGAGCTTAAGTGTGGAGTGAGACGGCTTTTCCCTCAATGTAGAAAGAACAACCGCTCGGCATTCAAGAAGGGTCATAATTGAAAATACAAGAAAATGCTCTTCCCTTTGTCAGAATTAACTCTCAGAATAAGGACATCACACTTTCTAGGTGCTATCAGTCACGTTTGAGTTTTTTGCGGCGTCCACCGTAGTCGTCCTGTACCCAACTGCTCCACTAGATGCCGCCAAATCCTACTCATTTTACTTTTAAATAGAAAAATGGCAACGTTACATAAACGCCATAGATTTCTTGCATTAAAAGTAATTTATTCAGAAGTTTACAATAGTTGACAGTGATAGTTGACAAATGAAGGTTGATGTAAGTTGAATAATTCTGCTCTTCTGCACCCTGATTAATGTCCAATAATACAACCACAGACAATAAATAAATTGATAGGTCAAATAAAAAAGAAAGAATGCAGTCGAGAGGTGGCGGAAAAAAATCGATAGTATCGCGATATTTTGTGTGGCGATATTGTATCGATACACAGAAGCCAAGTATCGATCTTTTATTGAATCAATTCTAAACGTTTTGGTCCTATAGAATAATAAAATCAATTTATTTTTTCTTGACAAGTTTTCCCTTGGAGACAATTTGCGGTTGAAACATTTTTAATAATTTGCAATATATAGCAATACTCAATGTATCGCGATAATATCGTACCGAGACCTAAGTATCGTGGGACCTCTGGTGATTCCCACCCTTAATGCAGTCACATAGTTGTGGTTCAGAATATACTGCATACTAGTGTTACTATCCAAAACATCCATGAAATACATATTTACACATTTTGAATCCATAGATAAGTCTCTTCATGTTCTATTAATACAGTATATTAAATATTCTCAACGTCACAGTGAGAGGGAGCAGAAGTGGACGGCGCTTCACTGCAGGGCAGCGCTGTTCTTCTCCACACAGAGGAGGACTCCTCGAAAAGAGGTTAAAAATGATAACCAAGTGTCTTTTTGATTCTCGGGCAGCTCAGAGGGGCGGCTTGATTTTCTTTTTTTCCCCCGTGTCATTACTGTCGGCATTTCCTCTGATCTTTGGCTTTGGTATTATCAACCGTATCAAACACCAAAAATCAAAGCGTATGATACAGGCTTAAAAAAATTGGACTCATTTTAAATAATCAGTGTTTCTGGTGTCTCCTTTCACGTCACAAATTCTTCAGGAAAACTGCCCGCTCTCACAAAACGGCGCAGGAACGACACACAAGTTATTTTTGCGGACGGGACACACAAACACATAACACACAAAGGAGCCGGCGTTCGAGTCTTTACATGGGCTTTGTGATATATTTCTGTACTTGTGTCACATTGTCTTTTGTACGTATTTTGCTTGGGTCACGTCGTCATAATGAAGCACAACCATGATGATCTTACTAAACCTAATAATGTGTTATTTTTGAGTGAACCTAACATGTTTCACGTTTATACGACTGGCACATAACTCTTTGTTCAAGGCCTCCCGATGAGATGAGCTCGACCTCAAAAAACATGGTTAGTAAACAGTAGAAAGAGCTGCATGGAGGCCAGCGGGAAAGTAACATTCATGACTTATTTTTATATCTGCTGCTTGTTTAGTTTCTCTTTCAATGTCTGCTTGGAGGAAGAGCGACTGACGGATGAATTTATGGCTGAAATGCCAAAGAAAGCCAAAGAAAAGGGGCCAAAATTAGCGTGTACAGACGTTAGCGGGTAGCCATGAGGTGCTACTGGGCTTTTGTCAAGTGAAATACACTTCTATAAAACATGATTTTTTTTCTTAAGAGCTATTTTCTAATGCAAACTACTACCTGATTATAAAGTTTTACTGAACAGGGTTTTTTTCTGTCTAATATTAACAAAACCATTCCTTTTTAGGCTTGGAAATGCCTTTGCAATGTTGAGGTCCGGCCAGAGATGCTTCCAGGAATTGATTTGAAGTTCATATAGTTTGTTTTCATCCATCTATAGCAGCAGCACCCCTCGGTGCCCCAGTGTACAAGAGAAATACAGCAGAAGTGCCCTCTTGGAGACCCCAAAGGTTGATTAAAAACAATGCTCTCGAGTGCCCTTGCAGAGGAGAAAGCAATACAAGACGGATGTGTTGTAGATTATTAGGTCATCTGGTGGTGTTGTTGCACATCCCCAAATAATCATATTTACTGTTATTTATTTATTTTTGTGATAGGGAGTTGACAGAGGGAACGGCTTTGCTTGATCAAAAAACAAGTTAATGAAGATTGCTGAGTTTTTTTTTTCCTCTTCAATTTACTCGATGTTGTCCTCACTGTCAACAATCTTTACCTGCATCTGAAAGATATGGGAGACGGTGCTGGAGCTGACATGCCCCAACCCCCAAATAAAGCAATTTCCACTGCCAACCTTGCTCTCCCATAGAATGAATAATGTACAACACATCCATGGAGTTTGGGCGGTGCTATCAACCCCTCACACAATATAATCTTTATTGAGAAATAGCTGGTTGGGTACGCTCACGTAGGCCTCGGAGGCTAAAATCAATAGTCAGCGGCAATTTAGAGAAATACAAATGTTGCTTTCCCTTTCGTGAGGCTTTTGTTTTATCCTTTTTTCACACAGAGTGCAATTGCAATATTTGCCTGGAAAGCTATTGCCGCCATTATTTGCTGTGTGTGCTGAAATCACACTGTGTTTGTGCACAGAAGTGGAACGTAAGTTAGGGCGAGCGCCCTACCTCGTAAAGTCCGATAAAGTCACTTTTCTGCGGCATAAGTTCCTCCTCTACCAGCGTGATGACCTCACACAAGGCCATCGCTAATGTTTGTTGACTTACATGGAGGTTAAGTCATCACGGCGAACCCGCAGTGGTTGTATCAAATCCAGCTGTGGGCAGGAAATACAACTAAAATCGCTGTTTTTTCCTTTTTTCCTATTCTTTTCTTAACACTATTCCCCTTTCTTTTCATATATTTTGGCTTTTTGTGTGTGCATATTTCCGAGACGGCCACTCAAGTGATCCGCGTTGGACGAACGCGCCACTTGTGTTGTTGTACCAGCGTCCTGTGAGGATATGTGAGCGCACATCCTGGCGTTTTCATACGTTTTGCCCCCCGTTTCCATTCAATGTCCCGAAACCATCCAACTCCTCAAAGAAATTTTACTCCACTTGAAATTAGCTTCTCCTAATGAAATTTTAATTTGTTATTACGAGCACAGTCGCTGCCTGAAGCGCCGCCTGCGAGCCGCAGATTTTTAAAAAAAGCCTTGAATGCACTCAACTTGCAAACAAATGGATTCCAGGCTGGGGGGAAATTGGATGGAGGCTATCCATTAAAGCGACGTTACCCGGGCAGAAAATGAAATTTGACCGTTTGTCTCCAGCCAACGACGTCGGTTCAGTCCAGCACGGAGGGACCTGATGGTCGATGGGGCATTCAGCAACGGGACGGAGTCATTTCACTTGACAATAATCACGGGATCCCATCAAGTCAATGACTGCATTTACCGCAAATGCCTTGGCGAAAGATTGGGCAATTTTCTGTCCAGCAAATCCTTCTGTGATGAGCCTGAAATTGATTTTCCAGAGACGAGGCGAGAGTCGGCGAGAGTTGAAAGTTTACGTTGGGAGAGAAACTTGTGTAACACTTTTATTGTAGACTCACAATAAATATGTTGCCTTGCTGAAGTGTTTGTGTTCCCTGAGCACGGCCGTTTTTTTTCACAATGTGTCTACAACAAAAAAGTATTGATGCGATAAACATCTTTCTGCTCGTAACGCACCGCTCATCAGTCCACAATTTAAAAGAAGAATTTCAAATTCTGAACATTAATTGATCAATGGGTTGCTCATTGTGAGAAACCCAAACGCAATCGAGCGATCGGCAACTTCATGGAACGTTTTGGCCTCTTTCATATAATTGCACTAAAACATTCATTTCATTTAGCTAACGCTTTTTTACAATAAGTTCAGAACAAGAATCAGGAAAGTACAATTTCTTCAATAAAGTCAAACTACAGAGTAAGAGGCATTAAAGTGCTACTTTCCATATTAAAGGTCTAGTCGAAAAATGTGTTTTTTAGTTTGCGACGGAAGATGTAGACACTTCCTGCTGTCCTGATGTCAAAGGGGAGCTCGTTCCACCATCGAGGAGCCGGGACAGCAAACAGTCGTGACTTTGAGTGTTTAGCTCGCAGTGACGACGCTACCAAACTATGCAGCTAATGTTTCAACTCCAGACAACTTTTTTTTTCATCAAACAAGCCTCTGATGAACCGAAAGTAAGCCACCAGACGAAACTGGAACATTTAGAGGTTAAAGAGCTTGATATTTAATTCAGGAGGTGCGGGAGACCAAAGCAGGAGAGCGAATAGTGGATTGACAATCGTCAGGTGGCTGAAAACACAACTCCAACTCAACCAGGAGGGACTTCATTAGAGAGAAACAATAATGTATTACTACACACTGGACTCACAGTATATTGCTGAAGAGTTGTGGAAGATCACAATGATGAGACTGTGGGCACAGAATGAGATGGAAACGTGAAAATTTGAGCTTCAAATGACTGCTATGAATGTTGTTTTTGTATCTTCTGTAGCTGCCGACATGTTAATAACCCCTTATAACGTCATAACGCGCCCCCTAGTGGCCATGCTATCAATTGACTGCAGCTTTAACCGGAGCTTGTCCTCATGCATCAAGCATGGCCTGTTCCTCGCACCAGAAGGACGCCATCATTACCCATTAATGGAGTCACATGTCTGCGTGTCTGCTCGGCTCTGCCTGCATGTCAGCCTCTACTGCAGATCCTTGCCAGACATCCAGCACCCTGTGTAACGGGAGGAATGTTTTCCTTCTCCAGAATGAGACACATTGAGATATGCTTTTGATCTTACAAATTGCATTTTCTTTTTTTTACATCCAGGCCCATCAAGACGATCAGCGTGCGCGCAAAATTCACTTTGATACCTGTCACAGCAGCTGGTCTCCTGCCAAGACAGAGGATCGGACCGAAACCATTTTGTGAGAGATAAAAAATACTGTAAGTGACAGAATTGATGGCAACATGATGCCACTGAACCTATATTACCCTAAAACCTCCTGTCTCGGGAAGAAACTGGCTACTGTAGAGTGACTATACTGTGAAGAGCAACATGCTAGATCGGGATTATAACTTATTTAGGCAACTACAGTGTTTTAATTGCATTTTTATGTATACTTAATTGTTCTAATTTGACATCTAGTCTTTCTTGCATGTCAGCCCACATTCCCTCTCTCTGTCTCTCCATCAATATCTAATAAAGACATGCAATTATTAAAAACAAAAGCATTAAGGGCGCGTCGGCTCTGCTTCTCACCCCCCTCCAAATAAACGTAGGTATTGCCATCATTGCTCAATGATGTTGAGATCCTCCTCACATTGTTTACGACCTATTAGCGCATTAAAAAAGGATGAGTAATCTCTGTGGAAATAGCTTTTCCAACAGTTTTAGTTCTTGGACATTATTCATGTCAGCCTACACAGGCGCGAGGCACAGAAAGCCTTTGTTTTAAATGTCACAGGCTCCACCGGACTAGCAGCTAATGTTCATTATTTATTTTTTTCCAGCCGTAATCTGGGCACCCAAAGCTATATTATGTTTTGGACCTGCCCTCGCCTTATTTATTTTTATTTTTTTGCAGGACAATGCGTGACAATATATGTCATATTCGGCCCAGAGGACTGAAAAGTTCATCGCTAACCGAGCTGCTGCCGTCGTTGCTTTACAACCGATTAGCCTGATATGAACAGTGTGTGTTACAGAGGACAGACGGCTGCCTTCTCTTAAATATACAACGTTGCAGGTGCACTGTTCTGCGTGTCAGGCCCAACAACGCCTTTAAACTGTACGTTACTGACGATACGGCACTGCCTCTCGTACCTTATTGCTTAAATATAGCACTCACATTTCATGTCACAAAGTTTTACACACAACAAGGTCTGTGGTCACTGGGTCAGGATTTCTGGGAGATTCAGAGGATGAGACGTGTGATAGAACAGAATAAACAACATAATGCAATCACAACAGAGTCAACCGGTATGAGAGACTGAAAGAGAGCTTTTGAGTTTTCAAACGTGTTTTTTTTGGGCTTTTTGAGCTCCACGAGCCGAGAGCCGGCCCCATTATATATCAGAGAGGAGGCAGACGTCTTCAAATAGATCTATATATCGATAAATATCACGACAGGTGAAAGGAAAAATCTAAACGTACACCAACAGTCTGTTGATTTACGTATTTGCCGTGCCTAAACCCGGGATTCTCTCACATCTCCCGTGCGAATTTGCCCTTTGGCGCCTGCGTTGAACATTGTTTGTGTGTCAACAACATAATCTGCTTTTCAGAGTTGGACACGCTGGAGCAGTCGCTGCCCCATCCCCCCGAAACTCTCCAGCCCGACCGCTGCCAGTAATGAAGCTGCGTTTGTTCATAGCCGGTTTCACATCCTCTGGCGGGTCGGATGGGAGCTCTGAGCACAACACACTGAAGCAAACACTCGACACATGAATGTGTTCATAAAGAGCTTCTCTGCAGGATGCACAGTCGTCTGAAGAAATACTTCCACTGCATGTTGGGTAGATCTATTCTTAAGGAACACACACTTAACAACAGCAACACACACACACACAACCTTCTATAAATACAGCAGAACTGTAAAAGGGGAAGAGGAGTGAATAATTTATCAGAGGAAATTACCTCAACTTTATTTCCATTCTTGGAAATGTGTTTTTTTTTTCTCGAGACGGTGTGAAGTGATTTAGTTGACATGAAAGCGTTCATTTAAGTCCATCAACTCAAAATGTGTTTTCCTTTCATGCCGCATCGTGATTAGAAGCACTTCTAATCGTCTCCATCTCAGAACAAACCTGACAGAGATTTTCTGTCCAAACATTGCTGCGTAATCTGTTGCTTTCACTGGAATTGTTACGTCGTTTACGTCTAATATGTGTTTTACGTCTCAAAACAAGTCATAGAGGAGCAAAAGGGTGAAACATGTCTCTAAATAATAAGTGCAACAGATGGAACTTCAAGAGCAATTTTCACAAATATGTTTGCATTGATGATTTATTGCCACATTAGCCCATTGAGTCATAAAAAAATATACATAATTAAATAATCTATGTCAGTATTAGATGCATTACGTTCAATTTTATTGATCACTGACTTTTCTTCTAGCGGCATTAACAGGTGTGCAATTTCAGTTACAGGTGAAATATCTCTGTCGGTTGTAAAAATTGCCTTAAATGTTGCACAGACGGTCATAATGACTTAACCAGAGATTTAACATATTGATATTTCATCCCTCACAAAACTACAGCATATAGTCTTTAACTTTTTAATTTATTGCTCTTTTAAAGGTTACAAAAGTCTACATTTATTGATCTTTTTTTCAAATGTGTTCCCTTCACAGTGCCGTCCTTGTTTGAAACGTAAAGACACCAATACATTTTTCAATGTGTGTTTTCATTTAAACTACAAACCTCAGTGTTTCCGACACCGAACAAGTCCAAAGTCCAACGAGACTTTTGCCGTCTGTGTTTTAATTCAAATGTTTCTCCCGACGTGACTTTATTTGGCACGAGTTTTATTAAATGGAAACGATGCAAACAACGAGGCCTTCTCGTTCCTGTTGGGCTGCCTCGAGGGAGGGGAACCGGGCGTTAAAAGCCGAGGAGGTGCGTGCAGGTGGACGCCCGGCTCTGACCGCGAATCTCTCCCGCCGCCAGACGCAGCTTTCCAGGTGAGCAGCTGCAGGCAGGATGATGGACTGCGGATGGAGGCCGCCGCCCGTGTGTGTCCTTCCTCGGGGTCATTCCACGCGACCTCTGCTCCGTCACTGTTTTTCTGCCTCATTAGAAACCTTCTCTCCGGCTCTTCTCTCCATCATCTCGCCTCGCGGGCTCGCTCGACAGATGGCGGCCCCGGGCAACTCGGACGGCCGCGGCACATTTTACGAGCGTGGCGAGAGCCGCCGCTGAAGGACTGTGTGTTTCTGTGTCCGTTTCAATCACTTCAGGAGATAATTGAGGGCACGCCGACGTCTATGGGGTTATTCAGCGAGAGTTACGTGTGAGTGATGAGCACTCGACAGTCGACACGCGCTGTGGCTTTTTGATCGGACAGTGCTCGGGCATGTGACGGCAACAGTGCACCGCGTCTATCTGATGAGGAGGATGGACTTTGAAAATATGTGCAGCTGTAGGAACATTTCAAAACTTTGGACATCAACATCATTTGAGGTGATGGACATTGGTTTCTCATGTTTTTTTGTGACAGAAAAGAAGTATAGCGCACCGTGATTATGGCGGTGTTGTACACAAATACAGCTATAATGTAAAGATCTTTGGCATTAGCAGGAAATGCATTGTTGCAATCCGTTGTGAAAAAGCCAAGCGGCCTGCGAGGAAGCCGCTAGCTATCCGCTAGGTAGCCGCTAGCTAGCCGCTAGCCAGGAAGAAGCCGATCTTTCTGCAGGTTCACAGACGCAAACGACTGGACGTCTTCGTCTTCTTACCTTCTTTCGGTTCTGGACTTCTTGGAGCTGAAGAAAAACTGGGAGCAGAACTATATTTATCGCAAGTCTCACATGGAAAGACAACCTGTGTCTCCTAAAAATCACGTTCCACTGGAACTAACACGCATTTTCAATTACGTTGACTAGACGTATTTTCTCCCTGATTACGTCCGTTTGACGTGTTACAAATACGTTGCTCATACAAGTATTTTGATTTTATTGTTTTTAAGTTCATGTATTGAAGTGTTGAGCTTAAATTCAGCGGGAAAGCAAGACAACAATAGCACAAACACACGATTATTAACGCATTATTATTATTCGAAAATGCGCATTAGTTCTAGGGGAATGTAATTTTCAGGAGACAGGTTGGAAAAGAGGCTCGTTCATAAACGATTTCAAACGCAGTTTTTGATCTTTATCCAGCATGCAATTCACACTGATTAGTTATTGTATCTGTGAGATGGCATAATGGGTTCAATAACCCTTAAAACCTTTACCTGAGCCAATCTTAGTCCTGTCAATATGTTGTATTTCAGTTTACGAAGCCGAGAAGTTCACATCTCACACATTTTTCAAACGCAGCCATTCTTTCAATAGCTGCTTTCATGCTCTGACAAAACTGTCCTTGCTTGATAAAATGAGTCTAATCTGGTCTTTGGTCACTGGTTGTTATTATTCTATTGACTGCAGCATATTTGTGTTGAAATCTGGAATGAGATGAAGCGCTTGAGAGTATTGCATTTTTATCGATTTTATTCCTTAATTTGTCCGTTGCTGATGGCGGGTGAATTATCCGTCTCCTCTCCCAGCGTTCATTTGCGGTGATGTATTGGAGCGAAAGTAGAAATAATTTACAACCGTTGTCCCACAGTGCAGGTGGACTTTGGATTGGTTAATTGGAAAATGAACAAGGGGAAATGAAACAGGGGGAAAATCAAAGGATCTGTCTGAGCCTGTCAGCTCCCAGACTGAATTATTACCTCGGAGCTACAGATTTAAAAAAAAAACAAAAAAAAACACTCCGCTGCAGAGGCACTAAAATTAAAGCTATCCATCCATCTGTGTGAATACAATTGGCATTTTATAAATACAACAGATGTTAGGATTCATAAAGTCCAGACTTATTAAAAAGCTCTATGCTGCATCGATGGATTTATTGCTAAAAGACTTCAATGTTCCTGTCAAACAGCCAAGTTTTGCAAAAACAAGCTTTTAAATGTCCTTTAAAGTTTCCTGTCTTTCATTTCCATAATTCCATTTTATTTTCCTTGTCGCCACCCAATAAAAAAAACTTCTCTTTGACCTCTATAGTTGATATGGGTGCCTTTAAATGGAGAAAACATGACACAGTTCTGACTCAGGTGACCTTTTAGTGGAGAAAATGTGATGAAGTGACCTCGAGGGTTCCCTTGAACGAAGATATGTTGTGTTTCCCTTGTAGGAGACACAACTTCATGAAGTGACCTCTCAGGAGCCCCTAAATGGAGAAAACATGATTAAATGCCTCATAAGTTGCCTTTAATATGGAGAAAGATGCAAAGCAGTGACATTAAGGGTTAAGTTTTTCACTTTTTCCTCAAAATACGATAAGTTTCTCTGTTATCAAGAGCTGTGCTAAATATTTGCCTCGAACGTTTTACGTAACATCTGTCATGAGGGTCCTACCTTTGTCCGTCCAGCTATCACCTTACTGTACTAATCTAATTTAACAATACCTTTTGTCTAACTCTTGTTCAAGGAATCATTTTCTGTTGGTAATTACCATCATAAATCATAAAGAAACCTCTAATAAAAACCTAAATACCAAACAAGTAATGGATGTCGATTGAAGGTTAAGCCTTTGAGTTTTAGTTCTTTAACTTCCCTTTGAAAAAAATGTACTTAACTGGCATGATAGTATGACAAATAACACGCACAGGGCTTTTGTTCTTTTTGGCTACTGATGATTCAGCCGGATAGATACGTACAGGAAGCTGTAATTTATTTGATGGTGCTCCAAATGGCCACGGGGAGCTTCTGGACGTCACAGTCTGGAGCTGCAAACAACGAGCGTGGAAAAAGGAAGTCTTGAGCCGGATATCTGATGGCAACACCAGGACCCTTCAGAGATACGGCCCCTTTGGCCCCGGAGGCGTCTCCGGCATCAGACGCATACACCCCTTTCGGTTTGGACTGTTTTTCTGTTGTTGTTGAAATCTCATTGGCTCATTTTCATCGTGTTCTTGACACGTTGTGACGAGCGTCGCAGCTGCAGGCTCGTCCTGCCAGCCGGGTTTTGATTCAGTGCAGTTGTGACACGCTTTATACAAACCGAGAAGGCGTTCACGTGTCGGCGAGACGTCCAAAGTGTGTTGAAGGTCTTCAGCTTCGTCAGAAAATCATTTCGGCTCGCTCCCTCCAGGCGCTCGCGTCTTAGACCTTGTACGCCTTCCTGTCTTTACAGGAACTCAGTAACTGGGTTGTAAAGGAGCTTCATATCAATCGCCGGTAGCAGGATTTCTTTTTCATCCAATAAAGGAAACACTCACATGATTCCTGCATCCTCAGGGAAAGCATGGACACCAGCAAGAGCACACTTGCAACAGGACAAAAGTGGAACCACACAGCGCTGAAAAACAGAAATATGATCGAATGTTAAGAGCAGTCAACATGGAATACATTCGATAACGTACTGAATTCATCATCTTCCTGTGTGAGTGTGCGTGTTTTACCCGTCTTGTGGGACGCACATCGATTTACACGGTCACGTTGTGGGGGAAGTTGTACTTGCACGTAATTTAAATGATTATGTTTAAAGGTTAAGACTTGGTTTACGGATAGAAAAGGGGTAAGGAGTAGGCCAGTAAAGGTCATGCATAGGGTTAGGGCTCCAGGAAATGAATGTCAGTCAAGGTATTGTTCCTTTTCTTTTCTTTACTGCTTGTATAAGGCATAGGTTGAAGACAAATCAAGGACTTTACTTCACAGTTGGCCTCGTCCTGCAAGCCTCAAGGTCTCTGTATTCGAGTAAAAGACTTCCTTCAAAACCTGCAAAGGCAAAAAACGCCGGGAGAAGACGCACAACCCAATTCAACATGAATATATATTGTCCTTTATTTTACAGAAGGTAACATGAGCAGTGGGAGAGTACGTCTGGCTCCAAGCTAAAAGCTTGGGGAGACTTGATTTAAAGTGCAGGTGAGACCAGCTTAACCGCACACACGGATAGATGGCGTTTGGCTTGAAGGGGCTGCGGCGAAAGGACCTGCAGCGCCTCGGAGCAGCAACCTCGGACTTGTAATAAAATACGTCAGATTCAATTACCTCAGCTGCAGCACAGCCGCAGGACGCCTTGTTTCGTCTTGACCGCCATCTATCGAGTTATTGATTACCCTCTCTTCCTCGGCAGCACCCGTGACGCTTATTAACCCCGCGGATTGTCTCACACCGAAATGGGAAAGTGTGGGATTCCTCGCAGCGCTTCGGTGGCTTTTCTCTCGATGTCGTTGGAAGAAGAAAGAAACACAGGAATGGGAAGAAGGGAGGAAAATGGACTCGGTGAAGCGTACAAGCTGTTTGAATAATTCAATTCCCTGTAGAACATTTTATATTATCCCAGCGCGTGACATTCAAAGATAAAATATTTAAAGTCGCTCATGTATGACAAATTATCTGCAGTTAAAATGAGTGTACGGACGAGAGGCCCTTCAGTGTGCAATGTGGGAAGAATCAGCAAGTGAGGAAACATCAAATTCTGCTTCCAGACCCAATCCTCGCCACCAAAGGAGCCAGAAAATCACCTCCTCAGACACGGCCTGGATCCCATGCCCACTCCGACTGCCGGAGGGGTTTGTCACTGTGACCACGAAAGCTAAAAATGGGTGCACTGCTGGTGCTGTCAGGCACTTTGGATAAAAGCCTCCGAGCAAGTGGCTTACATTCATTTTCATGTTCTGTCATGGCAGATGGTGAAGGCAGACTTGGGGGGGAAGCGTCAACTTTCCGTGACGAAGTAAATACCAAAAATTGGTCATGCATATGTAAATATCTACCAACAATGTTTTACTTATTGACTGTGCACTTATTAAACCCACCAGGTGTATATGCATGGTTGAAGCAACTGGAGGCAATAATTGTAACTTTATTTACTTGCATTTCTGTTGTTACATTACTTTCATGGGTTGTTGCCCTTTAACCTTTTGGAAACCGAGCGCAGAAATCCTCCCACTCCATTTTGAAGTCCCAGCATGCCCCATTCAGACAACATTTTGGAATAAAATACATAATTTTTTCATTTTTGAACCAAACAACACAGTTTTTTGACTGAAATTCCTTCCTAACAGGCCGAGGCTCTGTGTCATTGTGATTTTTGTTGCAGATTCTGATTGCTTGGGTCCTAATCTTTCCAAAAAGGTGTCTTATTGACCGCTCCAGGAGGCATTTTGGGGGAATCTGGCTCATATCATGCTGGATGTTCATAGTTAGGATCAAATTATCTTTTAAAAGTGTTTTTTTTTGCAGATATACATTTATTTCCCAAGACTTTGCTGAACAAATACATACAATAAACACAGGTATTGGAATTTATTTGGGGTTCCTACGACTTAAAGAAAGAAAAGGAGGTCTGGAGACAAAACTGGCTCCACAGTTTTCAAACGGGTTAAACCCTAACCCTTACCCATAATCCAATGTATTGTTTGAGTTGTTTAGAGGTTGTACATGGGGATTATATATTATTGTAGCCCTGATTTTTGTGTTTAATTCCATACCTAACATGTTTTTTGGGGCGTTTATATAATGTTTGATTTGTACCTTGTGACCTCTAACCCTAACCCTAACCCTCAGGCTTTAATCAACAATAATAATGTGCTTATTTGGTTAAAAAAAAGTTGCATTTGTATGCTGTGAACCCAACTAGCTCCGTCAGAAGTGTGATTCGTGCTCTCGCTCACACTTGTTTGCCAATTGCTCTCATTGACCTGACACCAGAACGTTTACAGAGCGCCCGCTCTCTGGATCAGATGGCGCTCTCGTCAACCTGCGACCTCCATTACAAACTGGGGGCATCGCATCCGAGTGCAGGTGAGGTGTGAAGCAGCCGGGATGGGAATCAACGCGTCGCGTTCGGAAGCAAAATCTGCACAGGATGAGGTTCAAGAGGGGTCAGGGGAGGCTGAAGAGTGCGATAGGACTGCTGGAGAGGAAGGTGCTAAACCTGAAAGTAAAACGCTCCAGTCACTTATAATCATAAACTGTGTGTCGTGACCGGAATAATGGAAAGGAAAAGGTTTCATGGGCTACTTTGCGAAGCCTGCTTCCAATATGAACTGTATCAGCGGCAGAAAGTGGATGGATGGACTTTTCAATCTGCACATCCCTGAAAAGGTGACAATCTGAGAAGGTTTGACTTCTTATTCTGCTGCCACAGTTCGGAAAAAGTTGTGAAGACATGTAACCTGGCCGCATGGATTTTCTGACATTGATCCACAGGAGTATTAGTGAGATCGCCACAGATGTTGGGTCATAAGACCCGGCTCACCGTTGCTATGTAGCCATTCCTTAAGGTGTTGGATGGACAGGACTCTTTACAAGCCAGTCAAGCTCTTCCACCTACAAAAAAAACCAATCATTTCACAGAGCTGGCTTTGTGCGCACACGGGCATTGCCAAGTTTTCCCAGCCTGCAAGCTCTGGTCAATATTTGATGCTCGAAATCTCGGCCATGCTGAGAAAAGAACCCTCTCATTATTTCAACAAAAAAAAATACAATCAAACTTGGACTGTTAAAATGTGCCTTTTGAGTCCATTTAACTGTTCCAGCACACACCTCGTACACCACACACTCCAGACTAAAAGCCCGTTGACGCTTGTGTGTGTGTGTGTGTGTGTGAGCATTGATTCATGCCTGCCAACCGTGAATGCATTCCCGCTGATGAGAGTGGACTCCAAAGGGGGATCTTCAAAGGCCGAGCCGGTGCCTGAAGAGCCTCCTCCTGTAATTCACCTGCACAAACTGAATTCTGTTCCTCTGAGTGCTTTTTGTTTCAAAATAGACATGTTTGTCTCAGTGCATGCCCACTGGTAATCAGGGATGTGAAAAGGTACACAGACAGGGGAAAATTGGGATAATCTGACAGGTTTTTTTCTTTTTCATACAAGGCAGCTGGATAGGGTTTTTCAAAAACAATGGCAGCTTTTATTGTGGTCTAATGGATTCTAATATTCCTCTCTGTGGATCAACATTGAGACAAATTGCACTCGAACAATTCATAAGTAGCTATAATTGCCTTTGAATGCCACACATAGGCGCTGTGCGTAAAAATAAATGTAGCACGGTGTCTCCAGCTTTTCATTTTGTCCTGATGTCTTACTTGTGGCCTGCTCAGATTTATTACATCTGTCAGGCCGCTCGCCTGCATTTCCAAAATAGTATGCTTCTGTTACTGTAAAAACCGTTATTTGGCATAAATACTATTATGTTAAGGAATCTGAAACCTTTTGGTAAAAAAAAAAAAAAAGAGCAAACAAACATGGAGGCTTTCAGCATTCAAGGTAAATGAACCATGATGTAATACATGGAGATGATATGGTAAATACACCTAGAGCTGAAAGATAAATACATTCAGTGTGCGAGTACCATTACAAACAAACAAACACGAACCACCATGAATACACACAGGAAACCAAATTAGGTAGCACTCAGGTCTCGCTCCGACTTCCCACATCACTCCATTGGTGTGTTTGATGTGCTCTCTATAATCTTCCTTTCCAGTAATAGGACGGAGCGGTTGTTGTTGTTTTTTTTGCCGCCGGGGGGAAAGCCATCATGTAGAACAGCCGCTTCAGGCTCCGGCTGATGAAATTATTACCTGCCTTATCTGGCCTGCCTGCTGCTTTGTAGTTTACCGGCTACTTGAGGTAAACAAATCCCTGGAACATAACCTCTAACCCCAAAGTGCTCGCACAGGAGTTTTCCAATCGTTGTGGCATGAAGCTGCTTGTAAGACTGAGCCACTGGCAGAATGGTACGTTTGGTTTGGTGTTCAACCGTCACCAAGACGTTTCTTCCTCATTTACCTTTGACGAATTGATTTGGGGTCGTTACCAAGAGGCAGTGACTCAACTTTACATACGTGTAGTTGAGTTTAAATGAGGCCAGAGCGATGGCGCCGGAAGTTGGGGGTTAGAAAGTCGACATGGCCGCCACACTTTAGGCCACTGGCCTGATTTTGGCATCGTGACCGGCGTGATCCAATCCAAAGATATTCATTTTCTTATTGTATTGTTTTGCCAAAACCATCAGTAGCGAGTAACAGAGGTGTCTTTCCACCCAAGTCCACCTAATGCTTTTTAAATTTAAAATATTTGATTACTTGTTGACTTAGACCATGTACAGCTTAGCATGTCCTCTCTGCCTATCACCATTTTTTTTTAAATGAACGTAAACATGGAGCTAGCTTGCTACAAGAAGATGCCATCCCCATTCTAAATCCCACTTTTTAAAGCTCTAATTGGTCAAATACATATATATTTTTCAACAGACATATGAGCACAACACCAGACATATTCCAAGGTTTTTTAAAACCTTTTTTTCTGAATTTAAATTCCAAAGTTTATCAGCCAACGTACCTAATAGACCTTCCCTTCATAGACTAGATAGTCCTTTGTGTGATGCTTTGATAATGGTGGTGGAAAGAGCTACACAATCTTTCATCGCTTTCAGTTGTGTTGAGATTGAGTGAGTGCTGCTCAACACAATCAGTGCACTCATGTGACCTGAAATGAAGCAAGTACATTCCTTATGTTTCTCGCCTCATTCACGCAGGGTTATCCTTTTTATTTGTGTGTGATCTGACTGTTTGTACTGTGTTAATTTCTATTCATCCACCGCATTGCACTTCACTTTTACTGCTTAACTGCTGAACTGCATTTTGTTGTCCCGGTACTCGACAATGCAACGGCAATGAAGTTGAATCTGAATCCAACGCGTCATCTTCCAAGCACACTGTGAACGTTGCCGCCAAAGTTGATTTTACTTCTACGTTAGTTGTCCAACAGAACAAGTCATCTTTGAATCTCTTTTCTTTTCAGTTACCTCTGCTTCTGACCCACGATTAAGACTCCTCTCTGAGAGGTTCAGTTCTCACCTTTGGGTTTCTGTCAAAGGCCCACAAAACCACCACAAAAAAATGAAATAATCATGAAGCGTATAACATTTTCATTGTGCTCTGAATTTCAATGCATGAGCCCAGAAAACCAGCGGAAAACATTGTACTTCTCATGTGACTTAGCAAAGTAATTTCAAATAATTTCCCAAATTTTGAAATTTGAATTACTGTTTGATTAACTCTTTATTCACTTATTTTTTAGGTCACATCAACATTAAACAAAGTAGAGAAAACAAATAATAAACATTGAAATACATTTTCATAAATGCACGTTTTCTCCCGACTAATCAAAGTACTCGTGGGTTGGTGTTTAAAAAAAAGAAAAGAAAGCTCGCTGTTCAAACTCATTCATCATTTCATGGATCTGTTTGCTCGCTTGATTTGAGGTATCTCGGCTCGGCTCGGTGATGAATGGGGTTGTGAGTGAAGTGAGACGTTTTGTGGGCACAGCAAGTATTCATGTGTGTGTGCAGCTGACAACACCTGTGTTTTCGAGGCCATGATAGCACAGGTTGGAGAAAAACGTGGAGTAAATAACAGGGTTTCCAATTGTCTTTAGAGAAGGACTGTCATCACAGACTGTGTGTACTGGGTACACTAAGATACCAGACATGAATATGCAGCCCGAAATATGTTTTGTCAGTCCTCGGAGGTCTTCGGAGCCGTTTGTCCCCGGCACACATTTGGCAAATTTTGGTTTGCCAGTGGAGAGTTTATATTCTGCACTGCCAATCAGAGAGTAAAATTATGCCCCATTCTTCTGTGAATAGTGTTTAATTTCAGGAGAGGGATGTTTTTTCTTTCTTTTCCTTCCAGCAGATTCGGGCGGCTCGCATGTTGTGAGCGCGGCACACAGGTGCTTTATTAACGGGGAACTTGACAGCAGCTCATGAAAATAAAAGATCGCGATTTATTCAACCACCTGGGGAGGGTCTGCTGATTGGAAATTATTACCTGAAAGACCCCGGGTTGTGTTTCATCATGTCCAGATTATACATGTCAGTCCTTCTCTGGAGCCGAAATCACCTGCAGTTTCGTGCTACTCCTGTTTTTCTTGTGTAATTTGATACCGCTCGGATCGACATCTGGTGTTTACGGGAATTACTGAAATGTGCACCTGGCATCTCCATCACAAGTGCCACATAAACAGTCTCAAACACTGGTGACGCAGTCGTCAATGGACAAAGCCGCTCGTGCTGTTTGTGATCACTGGTGGTGATGCAGGAACAATGACATGGACCAAAAGTTTAGGAGGTTTAAGACCTGCAAGCACTGAAGAGGAAGCAGTAGGATTGGTAAAAAGACACTTCCACGATCACTCGGCGACCTCTGTGACCCTTTGAATCACACGCGCGCCACCCAAATAACGCGGCAGCGTCGTGAACTGGATGCTTTTCAGCAGCCGCTGTCGCTTTTAAAACACCATGAAAATTGATGTGTTTGCACAGTGTCCCGGGCCCTGAAGACGAGCTGTACTTCACGATAACACAAGTTACTGATATGCACACTGATACGAGATCTCTGTTAAAGGGAAAAAGGGATTTTTTTCCCTTCATTTTGACGCACTCGTGCAGCTAAAGGGATTATTCTGGGTCACAGGTTCAAACAGCTACTGTAGTTCTTGTCTGTTCTCCTGAGCTTTGCCTGGAGCTGTTGGTCTGCTTGCTCTCTTTTCTTTCTTTCTTCATATATATATATATATTTTTTTTGAACGTTCTCTAACTTTCTTTTATTTATTCTGCTTTATTCTTCATCTACCTCTTCTGTCTGTGTGTCTGCCTCAAAGGAAGGTGACACAAGGAGGCCTAACGGATATAAACAGGCTTTTATAAAACAGCCTTGGAGGAAACCATAAGAGCGCTCGATGTTCGGAAACAACTCCTCTCCAACAAGAGAGGAAGGCATCTGGTATCCAGAAGCAGCTCTTAAAAACTCATTGAAAACAGTTGAAGGAGGTGAATCTTCTTCTTTTGCCAACATGTCTAATACAGCATGATGTTACTGGAGTAAATCTATGGTCCCATTTTGACTAAAGTAGACCATAAAGCAGGGTAAGCTGTAGGGCGGGGCTACCTCGCAATTGGCAAATAGCGACCACGCCTGTGTGGGAGTCAACTGTGTTTTTGTCTTAAAACTTTCATTTTTTTTCATGGTATTTTTTCGGTTCACGACTGTTAATCGTAAAGCATTTGGTCGTCTAAAAGTGTATTATTCAGTGTTTGGTTGTACTTCGTCTCGTGTCACTTTTTGTTTCAAAAGACCAACACGGTGACGGCCCCCCAAAAAAATCCAAGACTCCGTCTATACACGCTCGCAGCTTTTTGCGCTACATGCTAACAATGGCGATGCTAACAGGCTGTTGACGAACAGGCCAGATGTTCACTGTGTTCCCCATCTTCAATAATAAAGCTAAGGATATAAAGAAAAGCCGATGGATTCGTCCTTCGGGGATAATTGATGTCTCTACAAACTTGTCTGGCAATCCATCCAACAGTTGTTGAGCTATTACAGTCTGGATGTTAGCGGTGGACAGACTGACCGACAGGCTTGCACTGCCCTCCATAGAGCGTTGGTTAAATAGAAAACCATGAAGATAAAACAGTGTTGACATTTGTAACCTTGACTCCTCTCTATTTCCAGCCCTTTCTTGTGCTTTATGCCATTATTTGATACATGTTGTATCACACGAGCGTAAGTGGAGGAAGAGAAGAAAGAGATGGGGAAAGAAGAAAACACTTCCATTTCACTTTGTCGGAGCTAAAACACCATTTTGACTGACATCATCGGCTTCAGGGAGCCGTACAATATGCAACTTTAAGGAGGTTGAATGTCTCGGTAAGAGACGTCAAAAAGAAAGTGTATCATGACGTTGGAGGGCTCTGATAATCTCCTAACAAACGGCCCTAATTGTTCTGAACAGCGTTTTTTAACCCTGCGCCGCTTTCGTAAAGCCGCCGCAGCTCGTCGTTGATGCTTCCCGTGAACTTTTACGATTCCGCCGTCGCACAGTGCACTTTGGTTTCTCATCTCCTTTCTTTGTTTGAACTCTGAAGGAGAGAACTCAGTCTCCCGTAAAAACAAGCATCATTATCGCCCCTCCTGCTCCCACGCGCCACGCGCCTGCTGTAATTGAGACCTTGATCATCCCACACAAGACGATGCACGGATGGAAGACAGAGGGAGACAGACAAGGCCCAATTAGCATCTCCGCAGTAGCCTGACTCCCAGGAGCTCCAGGTGGTCCCAGGGATCTAATTTGAAGACGGTTTTGAGAACTCAAAAGTTATCGCAGTCATTTTATTGGAGAAGAACGGTCTCGCGGAAGGATGGTTTGCACATATTATTTATGGGATGAATACCAGCACCTGCCAATCATCACGGTTATTACACATCCTGTGCAGTCCCAGTTCACTGGCTGAATGTTTTATTGATTTTCTCTAAAGTCACTGTATGCATTTCTTTCCTGCATTTTTTGCTTTTGCATATAAGCTCACATAAAAGTCAGGTTACAAGCCACTACTACCCGCTGTAGCCAGCTAGCGCTGCTGCTAGCGCTCCGCTAGATCCCTGCTAGCTTCCCGCTAACCACCGAAGGTAGCGGGACGCCGGCAGTAGCAGTGGCAGCATCATCAAAAATCATTTGTCAGTTCGTTCCAAAACGCTTTTGACAGTTTATTTAAAATACACTTTTTGGATTGGAGAGATAATGGTCATAGTTAGAAGAAACCAATGTTTACTGTCAGTCAAAACAAGTAAGCAAAAGTGACACCAATTAACGATTGCACAAGAAAATTACGCAACGAGATGATGTATTAGAAAAAAAAATACTGTGGCAGTCGAACCACAAATGGTGGAAAACATGACGAAAACGTTACATTATTACATGAAACTATTGGCTTCATGTAATGATTTCAGGAGGTTCACAATCTTCTCATCACTCACTGCATTTCCACATCACTTTTTTTTTTAAGAGCAAATTGAAAAGTCACTTAAAAACAGTTAGATGCAAACACATATCATTTGCACAACCACAATGTCCTTAACAGGTAGACCTACGGTCATTTTTTACCTTTTTTTCAGTTTAGGACATTCAGATTGTGTTTCATCCCACAAGGCGTCTTGCTATATAGACCGTTATGTATGTTTTAAAACATATAAAACTAACTTAAAAGAAATCTACCACCACCTGTCACTCCTCAAAGGGGATTTTCCGAGTATTAAAAGTGCTCCGTCTGCTCCGCTAATGAAACGCTCTGGTAGTGAAAGTGTCTGCAAACTACAAAGGATGTCCCATTTTCCAATTGGAAATGTGTACGAGTCGCTCAGTCGGCTGTTTTGCGGAAATGCGGCGCAGATTGAAAGATCATCTCACTTTGTAGCTTTGAAGTTCGACTATAACAAGTAGTGTCTTACCAAAAGATCAAAGCCTGAGGTCTCGCCTCACCCTTAAGTTGTGCCCAGATCTCTTCCTCACATCTTTCCTTGCACTTATTATTCTGCAGAATGCATTCTCTGTGACAACAACTCGCATTACTCCCAGACTTCAAGGTGCCTGAAGTACATTTCATTTTTTTTTTTTTTGTGGTTTCCAGCGGCACAAATGATTCTCGTCTATTTCTTTGTTCTCTTTTTTGGTCTGCTTTCCACCTTGAAGTTCCCGAGAGGAGGAAACAGCCGCCGCATTTTTAAAATGTGATTCCTCTTTTGTCTGCATGCTTCTCATCCAGCGAATTCACGTCGTTCATTAGCAGTCACTTTGTTCACCTCAGAGTACCAATAACCGGCCTCTCTCTTCCCGCTCGCCCATCAAAGCAGATCTCTTCTGCGTTGAATGTAACGCACATAATGTGCTCCAGTTAGCTCTGCTCACATCTCTAATTTAAAGCCCTTCCCGTGTCCCTTTCTCCTCGTCTGTGCTTTGATTGGATGGCGATGAAGAAGGAGAGGACCGGACAGGAGACCCACTTTTATCCCTCAAAACCCTGATCGAGTAAATAAAAATAGCCCTCTTTGAACCCAGGCTGTAATCTCTACTTTAAAAGAGGAAATGTAACCGCAGCTAAACATCCCCCCTTGTTTAGTCCCCTTATCTCTACACAAGGAGCTTCCAGGGTCCCCAACAGAGGACATGGCACTCCTTCAGTCAGAAACACTGCAAGCAGATCAGCTCTGCGTGGCAACGAGGGGCTCCAGCCTGAACCAATAACCTCCTCCTGTTCATCGTCTGCTGCTGGACATATTAGATGGATCGGTGGGTGAACAACCCTCAGGATCTCGACACAAAGGACATGAACTGTTTGCTTTCTCAGATGTTTGATCCCCTTTTTGTCTCTATGTATAAAGGATAGGAGTACCACCTTCACACCGACGCTATGGGTGCCAATTCCACCCTACATTATTCATTGTATACAGTACGGAGGCAATAAATGTGTTTTTAGTTTCTGTTTTTGCAGTTAGCATGCAAATCAGTATTATTACAGTAAAGGAGGAGCAACCACCGGGTGTCAGCACAAGCAGGGTGATTATTAGAGTGGATTCAGTTTCTCTATGCACGGATGAAGACATTTATTTTCTTCTATTTATTGCTTATGATGAGAAAAGTTGTGTGTTTTTTTTATTTATGTTTTTTTTATGGTAGAGGGAAGACACTGCTACAAAATAAAAACAACAGAAGGCCTATTAAGTAAGTTCAAAATGATGTTTTTTTGAGAAATGTAAGTCAGACAATAATGATCTCATGTGAAATCATGTATGACATTATAACAACTTAAGAAAAGAGACAAGAAAACCTACTTTGATACATACATTGTCCTGGAAATCTTACTCCTGGCTGTTTGAATATGAGCACAAGGTAATGCTGAAATGGTATGAAGGTAAAAGGGGTTCAATACAGGTAAATATCACTGTCAAAAGAAAACTATGTATCTCCAAAATTGTCAATTTAAATATTTCAGATACACGCAGTGCTGTTGAGCCAAAATGCCAACGTAAACTACTTAAAGCTCTTCCATGTTTCTGCAACATGTGCTGACATATGTCTTAATGCACTTGTTTGCAACATCCTCTGTTTGCATTTAGCAGAGGAGCATCGGATACGTTTGGATGTGGTTGGGGAACATTTACCCTCCTGGTGCTTCATGCAACGAGTTCACCAAGCTACACATGTGTAGGCGCTCTACAAAACAGAGTATGTTGTGTTCAAATGCTGATTAATGCCTAAATGTGAAGCGACTGCACCGGGGTTAACAGAGGAACACACTATGTGCAGCTCAATGGTCCATTCTGTTTATCCCTTTGGTATATGCAGCCTACGGATACAGCGCTGTAATAATCTAGCAGTATTAATATACATAAACCAAAATAAAAATATATTTTGGCTTCCAAGAGGATCCAGAATAATTACCCAAACTCAACTTCATGTTTTTTCTCAAAACAATGTATTAAGGGTTGGCAACAAGCAAACAAAAAAGCATTATAGAAGTTTGGGAACTTTAAAAAGTAATTAGTAGCTGCCGAAACTGAACGACTGAACAATCAATATGACATTTTCTAATTAATTGTATTCAGAGCCGAGCTCTCTTGGACAAAGGACACAGACAAAGTTGTATTTTCTTGACACTTCAGCACCTTGATTTTCTTCAAAAACACAATCTAATTAAAAGTAATTGTAGCAGTTGACTTACTTCCAGTAACAGACTGCAGGAGACTGGCCCAGTGGTAAAGTGGGTCGTCCTTCAATCAGGTGATCGGCGGTTGGATCCTCGGCTTTGCGAGTCTGTGTGGCACCTTGCATGGCAGCTCCAGCCCTCTGTATATGTATGGATGTGAAAGGGTTTATAACATTTTGAGTTGAGCACTTTCAGTATAGTCAGAAGTCTAGAAAGGTGCTCATGTCTTTAAGGCTTTGGGTGATCAAAAGACTAGAAAGGTGCTCATGTCTTTAAGGCTTTGGGTGATCAGAAGACTAGAAAGGCGCTCATGTCTTTAAGACTTTGGGTGATCAGAAGACCAGAAAGGTGCTCATGTCTTTAAGGCTTTGGGTGATCAGAAGACTAGAAAGGTGCTCATGTCTTTAAGACTTTGGGTGATCAGAAGACTAAAAAGGTACTCATGTCTTTAAGGCTTTGGGTGATCAGAAGACTAGAAAGGTGCTCATGTCTTTAAGGCTTTGAATGATCAGAAGACTAGAAAGGCGCTCATGTCTTTAAGGCTTTGGGTGATCAGAAGACTAGAAAGGTGCTCATGTCTTTAAGACTTTGGGTGATCAGAAGACTAAAAAGGTACTCATGTCTTTAAGGCTTTGGGTGATCAGAAGACTAGAAAGGTGCTCATGTCTTTAAGACTTTGGGTGATCAGAAGACCAGAAAGGTGCTCATGTCTTTAAGACTTTGGGTGATCAGAAGACTATAAAGGTACTCATGTCTTTAAGGCTTTGGGTGATCAGAAGACTAGAAAGGTGCTCATGTCTTTAAGGCTTTGGGTGATCAGAAGACTAGAAAGGTACTCATGTCTTTAAGACTTTGGGTGATCAGAAGACTAGAAAGGTACTCATGTCTTTAAGGCTTTGGGTGATCAGAAGACTAGAAAGTTACTCATGTCTTTAAGACTTTGGGTTATCAGAAGACTAGAAAGGACTCATGTCTTTAAGGCTTTGGGTAATCAGAAGACTAGAAAGGTACTCATGTCTTTAAGACTTTGGGTGATCAGAAGACTAGAAAGGTGCTCATGTCTTTAAGACTTTGGGTGATCAGAAGACTAGAAAGGTACTCATGTCTTTAAGGCTTTGGGTGATCAGAAGACTAGAAAGGTGCTCATGTCTTTAAGGCTTTGAGTGATCAGAAGACTAGAAAGGAGCTACAGTACACCAGCACAAGTCTATGTATCATTTACTTTCCACAAAGTATACATTTCCAGCAGCTTTTCTTGGACCAAATCCATATTCAACCCTGGCCTTCTTTGATCATAAACTTGTGGTTAAGTACTTCATAAGTGCTTCAATTATAGTCCCCACTACAGTAGGTATCTACAGGACCACATGTTGCCTTAATGACACACACACAGACTCACAAAGTCAGAACACTACTAGCCACACGCTGTTGCAGTTGATAATGAAGTTGCAAATACATTTAATGCCTTATTTTGTATGTGTTGGATGTAATCTTGTAAAGTCCATTGAAGTTCATGACTTACAGAGAATGTATAATGAAAAAATAGAGGATGATGAGAGTGTAAAACGTACGCAATTAACTCTTAACCAATACTAGCAACAAACCAAGCCATAAAATAAAGTACGATAATTCACGGGGACATGGATTTCTGTCCCGAAATGGGGCGACGATGTAATTGGGCCCTATAATTTGGGATCATTACACTCTGTACAATGGACGCGAGACACCATATAAAGGCCATCTTGTGTTGCTTCCAATGGAATTATGTTATTTTTCAGGCAATAACTTCCAGTTATTATGTGATTGTCGTCCTTGATTTCTTCGTATTGCGGCCATTTCACAGCCGCTATTGCGACATTAAGCAACAGTTCCACAACGTATTACCTATAATTCATCTTTCCCTAACAGTGTGTGTCTCACAAATAAGTGAGAGATTGTTATTTCTTTTTGCCGTGCTGACGTTTGAAAGTGCTGATCAAAGCAGCCAGAGTTTTCACTAAATGAAATAGAGAAAATAACAACTTGTCAGCGTCCACAGCGGGAGCTCTTTATTGATTTTCATGGCTCGTGTTTCTGCCTCATTACTCATCGAGCTACAGTAAAAACAAGGAGGTAGGGCAACTTCAGAGGAGATGCTGCGGCCCACATTTGCCAAAATCACCAGAGGAAAAAAAGTACCAAACCCCAGAACTAATTGAGAGCTAATCAGTTTCAATTACAAAAGGTTTTCCCTTCAGCGCGGCGTTGCTGCCTGCGAATGCCGCCAATGGCAGGAGCGCGGCCCACTGGCGCCCACTCACAATATGTTACCGTGCCATTTTAACTCAGAGTGGTGGGGTGGGAGACGAGACGGCGAGATAAAACGCCAGCAGAAACTGCTGAGGCTTCTCTGCCAAGTTAAACGTTCAACACACCCTCGCACAAGTACAGCCTCCTCCTCCTCTTCGCTCCCTTTCTGGCAGAGTCCCACCATCATAGCTCATTTTCAGTTCTCCTGGCGAGAAGAAAAATGCTCGGTGGTGTTTGGGCAAAATGCTGAACATATAAATGGAAATTGGAACGCGGCATTGGAGTTGGAGCAGAAAGTCGGTAGCCCCTTTTTAATCAGTTAGTGCCTTCATGTTCGGATGGGTTTGCCATTTTTCGTTTGAGCCGCCCGCTGGACGCGACTGTGTCAAGAAGAACAACCGCATCAGAGGCTTCAGTGGATCATCAATAACGACGCGCGATTCGAGTTCAACTAGCCGCATGATTTGCGATACTCTTGTCGGTCAGGAGCAGAAGTTGTGTGATATCCTCATAGAGCCACAGAGTCCAGAGAGGAGGAGGAGGATGGGTCAACAACACGCTGGATTGTGTCATGTGTATTGATCTCTTTTTATTCACTCTCAGGTGGAACTGAAATGGGTTTTTAACGACTTTGAAATATGGGGAAGGCTCTAACTTCAAATTAGTGTCAAGCTCTCAAAGGGTAAATGATTAAAGATCAGAATTTTTAACTTTTAAAAAGTGATAATTCATTCTGCCGTACGTCCATTTTACACAGATACATTATACATATAATACATTTCCATCAACCCCACAAGACAAAAAACATCCTGGACCCGAAAGAGTTATTTTATGCCACTTTGGTCAAACTCTTCTGGTTCAATATAAATACATTTAAGTACATATTTAATTTATTATTGATACTATATTCTTCTCACTGTTTTTTTATTACTGTTTAACTGTTTGTTTTGATGTACTATGTGTCTCTAGTGTGCAATGCTGCTGCAATCCTGTAATTTCCCCACAGAGGGACTAATAAAGGATTATCTTATCTTATCTTATCTTAATGTCTGACTTGGGTCACTATCCCCGACTACAGAACAAGTTTTTCAGAAAATGTGGCCATTTTAATACTCGGCCGGTTTAAAACTTTCATTGTCCTGTCATTTCACAGAGAAACCCAAAACATCCTATTCAGAATTTCAGCTTTTTCTCCGAGGCCATTCAAGGCGAAGGAGCGCTGAAACTTTAATGAAGCGAATGGTATAAGGAGCCGCACGTCTTGTTTAGTGCTCGGTTGTTATCAGGTTGAGGATAACTCACACGGGCATGAAGCTAAGGGGAGAGCAGGTGAGGGAAGCAGTAGGACTGACACAAAAAACGGAAAGACAACGGACCTGAAAAGCACAGAGCAGCGAACGCAATCTTGAGAGACGACAACAGCGTCTCGCCACCGACACACAAATAAACACAACGGCACGGCGAGAGGCGGCGGCTCGTCGGGGGAGTTATGGACGGGAGGTAAACGGCAAAGAGCTGCAGCCGTCGGGGGAACTGAAGCGTGTAGCGTCCGTTAGCCGGAAAAACACTGCTTCTCCACCGGCCTCTGATTTGCTGACTCAACACTCGGTACAGTGTTCAACTCACTTTCTGAAGTTCGACATGCGAGAAAATTGGTCGATGTGTTGTCCAGGATCATTTGTACGAGTCGCTTCATCTCATCCTACGATTGGTTCTCGCATCGGGCCTTTCGTCCTGCGATAAAGTGTTTTTAGTTTTAAAATTAAACTTATTTTTTAGGCCTCCGCTCAAATATTGCATACCCAAACTAAAAAGGTTGTATCTCTGCAACCATAAGGGATCATTGAATACTTTTTGTGTGATTATAAAGGGAACGCTTGTGAGATTTGTCCAGATTTGTAGATATCAGTATACATATTTTATATATGTTACTGGATAGGAGTAAATACAGATGGCATACAAATGTTTTAGGTTCGCCTAAAAAAAAAAATGCTATTAAAGAAACATAATAATTGAACCAAGGTTTTGCAGATTGATAAATATAAGTGCTCGTCTTCTGATAGTTTAGCGTAGACAAAATAGTATATGTATTTTTCAGCTTTAGGGCCATGATATCACTTTACACTTGTGCCTTAGGACAATGGTGCCTCACTACATTGAGAGCTGAGACTGTTCTGCAATTTTAGATGTAAAACACATGAGTTATGTATCATATGCAAGTGACTTTAAGAAATTATATGAAATCGAGAAAAATGACCTCAGAGAGTTAAAAAGATCCCACTGAATATAAGACAGCAATGAGTAAACTCACGTCTCATCTCTCTAAAATGTATGTTATGTGTCATTATGGTGAAGCTTCACACGTCGTCTGTGTGGATGTTCTGACTCCGCGTCCTCGAGTCCAGATGGCTTCAGATTTCCAGTCGACGGCTCCAAACACAGCAGGTGTGGAAGCACCTCCATCCTCTGGTTTAAGGGATTAGACCGGTCATCCACACAAAGAAAATGTGTCTGCTCATTGGAAAGGCATGTGGATTGTTGGGATTGTATCTGTTCTGCTGCCAATATCATTTTGTTTAATTTTCTCATATTATAATTCTATAATATGACTTTGAAATATTATTTCTTTGACTGATTATACTTTTTATGCTTTTTTTTACATATACAATTACTCTTTATGACTTACTATATTATAACTTTGTGACTTTTTTCAACATTTTTACTTTGACTATTTAATTTTGTGCCTTTTATATGGAGGTACCGTATAATTTGCCGCATTATAACTTATATCATTTTTAAACATCAAAATATGAGTTATTTCAACAAACTATACTCTATCAATTTACAAATAATATATTCAACATACTTTTAAGAACGAAATGAGACTTTTTGACATGCTCTACGTTGACTTTCTCTGTCTTTTTTGAAGCATACTTAATATTAATTATATTTTCCATTTTCCACTCGTCAACAGCTTTTGGAGCTTTACAAGAAAAGCCCAAGATTAGAGGCATAATTCATTAGCTTAGCGCTCGCTGCTCAAAGCCATGAAGCTAATTTCCGCCCTCTTGGGGGGCAACATCCACCACGAGGTCATCGCTTTTCTGATGACAACTATGTGGTTAAATAATAAAACACATAATTCAGAAAGAATGCAACATAAAACACAGAATTCATGCACGTTTTTAAACCGAATCTGGAGTCTGGATTACTCGTTAATGACATACCTACACTGTGCTTGTTTTCTTATGACTTTAATTACATTTATAATTATGACTCTCTTGTCACAGAATGTTTTCTATATTCTATACTACGACTTCTTCGCGACTTTTTAATGGCACAATAAGCAAGGACATTTTATTGAATTTTAATGGGCTACACCGTGACGAGGTGGCGCTAGGGTTTCTTTGTCCAAAGATGAAAAACATCCTGAATTTAGGCGCATCCAACGTTACCTAATTAGCATCGATGTTGTTTCACAGAACAAATCAAACACCAAACTGAGACGATGATAATTGGTGGTTTTGCGTGGCTTCTGTGCACGAGCAGTAAAATGTGTCCCTTGTACAAATTAAAGACATTTGTGTTGATTAATGAGCTTTTGTCGCATCCGCGTCAGGAAAAAAAAAGTCACCGTCAACCGTAATTAATTGTGATCAATCACTGATTTAACGTTGCGTCCTGCGAGCTCATCAAGTGCAAATCAAACACACCTTCACTGCTCAAAACAGTCACACATCTTCTGGTGGAAATGAAAGCTGCAGCCTGCAGAGGGCTTCATTTCATAACCTGCCACATCATTTTTCTACCCTGACTTTCGGGGTGTCTGTATGTAAATAAGCTCTCTGTAGGCTGAAACTTTTATTTCCACCGAAAGATGTGACATCCTTTTGTTCCTAAGACATTAAATTATTCATATCAGTAAAGATATCCAGCATATGTTTTTTTTCACAGTGAGATTTCATGTGTTTTCAAAGTGTTACTTTAATTTTATTCGAGCAGTGATCAACAGGTGTGCATGGTGGACGGTTGATAGTTTGTGTGTGTGTGTGTGTGTGTGTGTGTTTGTGTAACCATTTCTTTTTCTTGGTCTTTTGTTGAAGCCACTGCAGAGTTTATATTGTTGAGACTTCTCTTTTCTCCGTTTCTGTGATGTTTTATTCTGCTATTGATTTGATGAGAGATTGCAGGTTATTTATCTTCATAATGTTCACTGGACCTGCTTTCTCTTTTTTTAAATCAGCCTTTTAATTTGTCTGAGTTTGTCCTTCTTTTCCATTGTGTAATCTATAATTAGTTGTATTCAAAGGCTGCCGTGTGCCGTCGATGAAAGTTGGAGCATTTTGTTGCTCTGGATACACTTTCTTGTGTGTATTTTGTTGTGCTCTTTTCATCCCCGGCATTTAGTGCAACACAAAGACGCCATCGCCAATGTGAGTGCACCTCTTGCTTTTGCTCCTGGAGGATTACGAGTGTACAATGCCACTCACACCTTCATTACACGTCTGTTTGAAGGCGCCTCTCATTATTCTGAATGAAAAATGAACACACAATGAAATGACAATACGTTCTCATACAAAGAATACAATCAAGTGATAGATTAGATGTGCGTAGAAGAGAACATCTACTTCTGTGTTGTCTTCACACAATATTAAATCAATCACATATAACACTTTCTCCTTCTGTTGAACCATTTAAATACAATCTACACGTCTGTTGAAGTGTTATCTGTCTTCTTGTGAACTCTTTCATCTCTGAAACTAACAGTAATATCCTGTTTTCTCTGAAAAGTTTGCTGAAGCATTTTAAGCCAAGTTGCCTTTCCGATAACAGATTTAAAGACTCAAGACAAATACATTTGGACATAAGTTGACACCTAAAACAGACGTTTAACTAAAGATAACTACTGCGTTTGGCTCAATGGCACGTTTGTTCTGTGGGGAATTGTAAAGTTTTAGGCATCTGTCGGCTGTACCTGTTGGTTTATAAGTCATTTTTGGGATCATCAAAGATGCACTCCTTTATTTTAATGTCCTCAAATCCAGCAATGCACATACAGCAATAATACAGCAAACGGTTTAATGCTTTTAAGGGATAGCTACCCTTAAGGTTTCAGTACTGGTGGCAACAGCAACTAGAAATCCTCTCAAAATATCACATGTATGGACTAAAGGTGACAGGAGGGCAACGGGAGAGAAGACACTGGTCTCTGTGTTCATGTTGCAGCCAAACAGAGTTTTTATATTGATGAGAAACAAGTAAAAGTTTGTCGTCAACTACGATCCGGTTGCTGAGGAGGAAACCGTTAACATGGACGTTGGAGCGCATGCATGCTTTGTTTCCTGTACTTCTTTGTTCATGCGTGAAACGGCAGACTCCGCCATTAACAATAAAAACTTACGTCGTAGAAAATTAAACACTGCATGTAAATATTAAACGGTATTGCTGAAAACTGACACTTTGAAAAGAAAAGCATGGAGACGTGATTTTTTATTTCTCTGTTCACGGTCGTCGTCACCAGTGGAGACTTCAGAAAAAACCTGCCATAGTATCCTTTACGTTTATTCATTGAGAGAAGATTCATTCATTTCCAAAGTGATTCATACCTGGAAGACCGACAGCACAACCACAACCTGACTGAGCATTGAGCAATAACAAAATGATGCAATTCCTGAAAATCTGGGTTTCCCCGACTATGATAAGTCTTTTTTTTTTTTTACAGCAGCAAACCTGAATGAAAGTGTTTTTTTTTTAAGGTGGACACGCTGCTTCTCTCCACTTTTCTCCATGTGGTGCTTCACAGAGGGAGAGCTTCAGCTCCCACAAACACAAACACACACAGTCACGTTGAGAAAGAAAAGGCCCTCGGAGACGGCCAGCGCAGTTCAAACACTGTAGCATTGATCTTTCACTCGCAGATTTTATTTATCTACTTTTTTGGGGAGCTTCCCAACAAAAGCCTCGGATCAGAGGCAAATTGGCGTCGAGTCGGCGTCGGCGGTTCAAAGACGCGAGTCGAGGGGCCGGCCGACCACCCAGCGGGATGAATATCTGACCTGTCGGGGGATCGAGAGCCAACGAAAGAGCAAGACTCATGTTGAGGTGAGACTCGGGGCTGGGAATTTGGCACCAACAGCTAAAAGGATAAAAAAAAAAAGGATAGAATGTGCATGAACTGTATTGAATCACTTTCTTTGTTTGTATTAAAAGGTGCAAGATCCAGAATTGGGAGCATCATTATTGCCTCTCAACATGTCGACGACTCATAGCTAACGGCGCTGACCATTCAAGCTACGGCACGGGCGCTAAACAAGCTAACGGTGTTAGCGTGAGGGGGACCCGGAGGATCCCTTACTAGATGCTCTTTATTCAAAAAAGATGGTTCAAATTTAGGAGAAATATCACAGGAATCACAGGCACATCATTGACATAAATCCCTGTTGGTGTATAATAACACGAGTTGAATGGAGGATAATAAACGGTCTTGGTCGTCCACTCTACTGACCAGCAGCTGTGAGAGACAAAGACCAAAAACCACAATGGAAAACACAGAATCCTTAATAACCGTAATGACCGTCCCTGTTCTGGACAGCAGCTTATGCATCAATTTGGGAAGCGGCTGGCAGGCTAACCAGAGCCACACAAACAGCTTTGGCTGTGTGGGGCTTAAATGATGGTGACATCATAGCTGCCAGGATTAGCTGTTCCACCGCCTCTGAGGCCAAGCGAGTTAAATTTAGACGCTATTTAGACGCTAAAGGCTATGAGACCGTTCTTAAGTCAAGAGTTTGTGTATCTTTGTTGCATTCAATAACCGTGTCACAGTATGTTTAACTTGTGCCTTATCTCACTTACGGTGTGTTTATTGTAAAAACAATTGGCCAAGAGCACTTGGCTTTAACCAAAGTGCTTTTATGTCTAAATGTTGGGTTTTGCTAACCACAAACCCTGAAACCATTTTCCCAGCTAACGGAGGAGGAAGGCATCCTGGCAGGACGCCAGACTATCGCAGGGCTGACATATATAGAGACAGACAACCACGCTACGGGCAATTCAGAAGTAATCAATTATCCGAAGCGTGTCACGGGGATCTCATGCAGCCATAAATTCATGATTATATAATACTCATTATATCATAATATCATCCTATTATATTCAGAATGACTCGTAAATTTAGACAAAAAGCAATTTAACATTTTTGAGAAATGGCAGAAACATCCAGGGTCATGTTGTTGTCAGTACAATAAAAAGAAGAACACGACAAAACTACAAATTGGAGTATTTCTACAGTAATAAAAGCCAGATGACATCAACGATTTATACGCCGCTTGAATGTATCCCTCCGCCACAGATCTGGGAGGAGGGGCTGTAACTTTTTAACATCGCAACTCGACTCAACTAATTGAGACTGCCGAAGCATCACATGAGCATGAACATTGGAGTGTATTCGACACAGAATAAAAGATTAAGGATTTTTGAGATTTTCGGCTGAATGGGCGACATTTGGCTCACAAAACAATGGCCGCCTTGTTGAGGAAACTCTTACACACAAAGAAATTAGTGCCAGTGAACAGAATCTAGGCGGCAGTCATGTTTCTTGTAACGTGTATTTGTAAAAGCGTAGTTGTAGTATATGAATGTAAAGGCCATTCAAGTCCATCTGCGTTTATTTAGCTTTTACTGTCATGGGTTGCTAATGCTGAAGGCTAAATGGACTAGCGCCTTTCTAGCGCTCCAGCCGCTCAAAGTGCTTTAACACTACATGTCTGTCACTCGTTCACACACATTCATCCACTAATGGCTGCCATGCAATGTGCCACCTTTCCTTCAGTGCTGTCTGACATTCATACCCGTCCGTACAGCGGAGCCTCAAGAGGTTAAAAGTCACCGACGTCACACATTTTGGCCGAAAGATCGAAAGCACACGACCCAAATTTCTATTTTTTTTGAGACGCTGACATGGATGTGATGTTTTTAAAACATCTGTCGGCGTTTCCTTTTCTAATCTCTGTTTGTGAGGCGCTGACATTTAGAGGCAAAACCCATCAGCATTTTGAGACATCTGTTGGTATTCGTCTACGATTCTCTCTCTCTCTCTCTCTGTCTCTCTCTCTCTCTGTCTCTCTCTCTCTCTCTCTCTCTCTCTCTCTCTCTCTCTCTCAGCACAGCAATCCGTTAATTACACAGCTCTCAAACTTCAATATTTCTTAGGCCATAACTACAAAGAAAAGACTGAAATGTATAAATAATGAATTTGCCATTCTCTGTGATTAAAGCTGAATATCAAACCAATCAGACAGCCGTTGCGGCAGCGATCTGATTATCATTCTCATACTTTTTTTCCCCGGCTGGAGCGATGCTCGGGTTCCTCAGCTTTCATGCATGAAACTCCAGGGAAAATAGGAGTGTGTGTGTGTGTGTGTGTGTGTGTGCGTTGAGGGCGGGGGGTAACATATGAAAAATTTGCTATTCATGAGTTCATCTTATTCAGATTTCCCTCTGTGTGATAGTTCATATCGTGGCTTAATATGGTTTCATTAAGACGGGCGTCTTTTTGTCCGCGAGAGACAAAGAGAAGACTTTGAACAGTTTGCACGGAAAGTGCCAAAAAAAAACAAACACGAAACCCTTTCGCATTCGCTGCCTTGACTCACAAAGTCACACGCTAACACACACACACACACACACACACACACACACACAACGAGGGGTGTCGGATGTGGGCCGGCATCACTTGACTCAGATGAAAAATAGATGGCGGCTCAATTTAAAACACTTTCTGTTTGCTCTTCGGCCGCCGCGTCGCCCCTGTCCTCCCACTGCACACGCCTGTCTTTACACGGGAAGAAAAATAAATATTTCAATCCAATCAATATGACTTCAGGCGATCCCTTTTTTTTTGTTGTTTTTTTCATTGATTTCCTCGTTCTCACCGCCTTCTCTCTGTCCTCCCATCTCTTTTTTTCCCTTCCTCTCTACATCTCTCCCACATCATGCACCGCAAATCCATCCATCCATCATTCCCACACTTATCCATCTCCCTCTCTTCATGACTCAGAAAGTATTTAGACTCCTGACTTGAACACAACAAACCCTCCCACTGAATACAAATCACAAAAGACCAGGAGGGGAGGAGAGTAGTACTGCCCACTGGGACCTTCGGGAAGACTGCTGAACATTGGAGGCTGCGCCCGGCCGATGGTCACAGAGTTCATCTTTTTCAATTTCCGATATCAGTAGTTACTGTATGGTCCTCGGGCCGCGGCGGGCTCTGGCATGAAAGGCCTGGTCCCCGTGGCCGCAGACAGAGCAGAGCGTAAAGCTGCCCGTCGGACCGGGCCAATCTAAAACTCTCAACACAGAGTGCTGCGGGGACGACATCCAACCCTTCACGTTGGCATCGCACCGGCTCCCTCCACGAAAAAAAGCCGAATCAATTTTTGGATCCCTCCAGAAAATAAGCTCCGCGGACCACAGAGAACTTACCGTGAAAGTCGGGCTACAAGACGCTCCTATACCTTTTAGTGGGTGTCCACACTGTAGCGAGCTAGCGCTGCTGCTAGCTCCACGCTAGCGACTGCTACTGCTGCCCCGCTGCCCGAGCCGGAGCTGGTCCCGCTACCTTTGGTGGTTGTTGGGGAGCTAGCTGGAAGCTAACTGGAGCACTAGCAGCAGCGCTAGCAGAAGCGCTGGGTGGCTACAGCGGGGAGCTAGCAGGGACACCTATCAAAGGTAGTAGCGGCTTGTAACCCAACTTTTACGGTACTTGTTTCGGTTTTAGGAAAGCTAACGCTGGTAATGAAGTACATGGGCGCCGGTACACACAGCGAGTCGTCGCCACGATGGACGTTTTGGAGTCTGGTGGCGCCGCTCTGTCACTGTAACCCACGTGGAGGTCAAACGGTCATCGTGAATTCAAGCACTCTGCCGCCACCTTGTGTCCACAGATGTAAAGTGCACCCCCTGCTTTTAGTCGCGGCGTTGCGCGGGTCGTCGACTTTGAGACGAGGGAACTGGAAGTGCAAAAAAATGCTGACTCACTTCCCTGTTTCAGCTCTTCCTGCAGCAGCGCTCCCCTCAGGATTATAGTGGCCCCGCTCACCGAATTTATTGTTATTGTTCAAACGTGATCGTCTCGGTCGTTCATCGTGATCGCGGCGAGCTGTGACTCGTGTTCCAGCTCGCCGAGGCTCGTCCCGCCGTTAAGTGTCTTGATTCAGTGCCGTGGCGAGATGCTAACGCTGTAATGACGGAGGCAGCTAAGCGACAGCAACAAGATCACAGGCTTAACTATCATCAGATCTTCTTTATAACCACATAAACCACAACAGTGTTCAAATGAATCCGGACACTCAGATAAAAAACCTCTCAGAGTCTCAGTCTGGGAAGTTGAACATACATGTGTAGAGGCCGATGAGGAGGAAGACGGGGGGAGGAAGGCCGGCTGCGATCCACTCGGTTCGAAGCAAACCGACGGCGAGAGAGAGAGTGGAAGAGAACAATTGAATTTGCTGCAAATAGAGTACAAATGTCTTTATTGTCAACATCCCCGGATCCACGGCATCTTTTTATTAACCTCATACTCAGATAATCAAGTTAAATGCAGAATAACAAACATCCTCTTCACCCTGACAGCAACATCGTGGCCTCCATCAGCTGAACTGGAAACAGAACTGCAGAGTATATATATATATATATATATATATATATATATATATATATATATATATATATATATACTAAATGCCATGAAGCTGATTTCATGGCTGCTCGGTCACCATGTCAACGGCAGCGTTCGTTTACCTTCACAGAAAAAGGTCTCTGCAGGGGATTTGAGTCTTTTCCACATTACTTGATGAAATCGTCAGGCTGGAGATCAGAAAGCCGCGCTGTGGCCATGGCAACAACCGGGACAACAAGGCTGAAGTGAGAGACAACAAAAACAACGACTGAGGATAAATAAAAACCTCCGCACGACGACGCACTCGTGAAGCAAAGTTACGTCCTCGATATCGCCATAAAGACTAAAATGACAAAAGTTTTGATGCTCAATAATACTACATATTTATATACTCAATATGTTAAACCATATTATTAATACTACATATTTATATACTCAATATGTTAAACCATATTAATATAACTATATATGTATATACTCAATAATACATCCAGCAACGACGCCTCAGGCTCTGGGGAAGTGATGATCTTCTTTCACTATTTTGTGACATTTTCTAGATGGTTTATGAATAATATCCCCACATAATCTAAGTATCACATCATCAGCAGATAAAAAGATCCTCAGGCGTCTTGAATGTCTTCATTATCTTTAGATATTCTTTATATGATACTTTATGATTTTGCAGTACAGGCACCCGTCTATCTTACGGTTTCATCTTCTTGATTCTGGAGTGTTTTTTTTAAGGAGAAAAGTTGTATTTCTTGTGGTAAAGTAAAATCTACTTTCTAGAAAACCTCTCTGAGGACGTTGCTTTTCTCTGCAGCGCCGGGGTTGCACGCATCGGGTCGCTCGCTGCCGTCGCCGGAAAACTACACCGCTTTCACTCGGCTCGGGGGAAAGAACAGGTCGACCTTCTGTCTCGGGAACTCACTCACTTGACATCGCGCTTTGTGCTTCGGAGCAAAATTCTGCTCAACATTTCCTGAATTGTAAAGCGGCAACATGTTGCTGACGAGGACAGAAACCGAAAGGAAGCAGAACTTAAAGACGCATCTTTGAGAGTTACCGGGTTTAGCGCGTGATGTGGATGCCCCAGAGACAGCGCAGGGCTTTTTTTGTTGTATCCTTCCACTCGGGGATGAGACGATCTGTGTACCGTCTATCATGTCCACACATTACATTGATTTGCATCATATCAGCATAATATACATTTAAATAACAGAGGTATTATAATTAGTTTTTCGACACTTGACCTTCAGGTCAAAGGGCCCCGGTCTCTTCAGTTTGCATCCATACGGTGAATTCACAAAGCAAACACACTAATAAACTTGGAAGGAAATCAAATTCAGCACAAACTTGTAGTTTACAGTTCACTGAAGAAAGTAACGTCGTGCCAGAATAATGTTGAGCCATGAAACGAAACAAATGATCTTTTAAAATATGTTGCATTTGAGAATCCGAGAAACTCTGCAGAACCACTTTAACTTGTCTGAAGATGTATCGTAAAATAAAAAAGGTGACGCAATACTACGATGTGAAAGGTTGTGTTCATGCTCCAGCTTGTTTTACGGTTCTTTAAACTAAAAGACGCCAAAGAAACACGACAGAATAACGACGTCGTGAAGCGATTGTCTCTTCCTCTACAAACAGCAGCGGCTTGTCGCCGTTTGTCTTCCTGTATTTTATGCTTCAATTCTCCTTCCGGCGTCCCGCCGACAGAAGGATTTCATTTTTTATTATGTGCCCCAATTAGCGGCGACGGGGGGATGCTCTCCGGCTTGTGATTCAGGAGGATAAGACGTCATTACATGGACGTCCGGCCGGCACAGCCTTCAGCCCCCGACAGTCCTAATAAACAAAGAGCTGAGAGGCTGACGGCCGTCTGACAATTTGTTCATCAGAGAGCGAGCGGCCCCTCGCCGCGCCTGTAATCATCTGGCGGGATCCCTCCACAGCGGCAATCAGACTCAGAGCCCTTCAGACGCGACGCCGCTCTCCCTCAGACTCTCTGAAACCCCTCCTCTCCGTCCGTCATCGCAGGGATGAACCGAACCGAGCGGGGTGAAAGAAAAACCAGCAATTTGAAGCCGACTGGAACGGCTGCAGTTTCTCTGGTGGCCACTAGGCGGCGGCGACGACACCCAATCAGAGTCTCCGGGAGAGAGCGAACCTCTGGACGCGTTTGCATGAGCGTACATTTTGGAACCAACTGGTTTTCCTCAAGGGAAACACAGACTAATGGCACTGTCCAGCATCTGTTCACTGTTTTATGTCCCTGTCACACATCTGTAATGATGTGCATCACTCTCCAATTTGTCTCGATGGCTCAGGAAAGTGGCTCGCTTTCCCGCCCCCGGGTTACGTTAGATAGATCACGTTAGCATCTTGAGCTGAAGGAACTGGATAGAAAGTCTGGAGATCACTGAAGGTATTAGTTCATTTCCATCGGCCTCTGACGGTGGTTCTTAATATTGTTAATAAGCTACTTTTTAGAACAAATTTCCAGTACTACAAATGGCACGAGATCTTGTTTTCATATCTTTTCTCTCGTAGGCTACGTATATGCTCACTGAGGCTGCGGGCCTGATGCAGATGTGAGGAGTCATCCGCAGAAATGAGACATGAGCGGTAACGCTGAATCCAAGCACGAACGGCCCCAGTCTTTTTATTTTTTATCTTTCTTCCTTTTCGTGGAACGAGTTTCGACTGTCTGGGTGAATTTTCTCATTTCGTACGTCGTCCTCCTGCAGCGCCGCCGTGTCTCCGATCCTCCGTCTGATCTCCACCTGTGGCCGCCTCCCCTCCCCCCGTCGTTATGTCTTTGGTTTCGGTCTGTCGACTTGTCACTTTCTGCTTTTATCGGCCTCTGTTCTTCCTCTCGCGTCTCCTTTTTTACATCCTCGCCGTGTCTCTTACCTCCTGCACTCGGCTTCATCTCATCTTATTGATCTTTTGGCATGTTGCTGGTCTCTCTACGCTCGTCTGGAGGTGCCATTCAGCCCATCATAACGCGCATAACCCCTGCTTGTATAGATATAAGTCACATACAGGACAATAAAATGTAAAACCCTTTCAGATCACGTGGTCATGTTGTGTTACTATATTACAATCAGCTAAGGGCAGCATAGTGCTTATGTTCCTTATACAATTGGTCTAAATAACCACTAAATTAATTAACTGTGAACATCCCGTCACGGTTAATGGATTTCCTTATCAGTCATGAGAACTGGGTTTAATAAGATCAGCCATGACATCACGTCCTTCCTGCAAAAAAAAGAAGAAGAAAAATAGTTTTTTTAGAAGCCTTTTCCTCTCTCATGTCTGTTTTTTTTCGTTATTTATTTGACACAAATGATCTGGCAAAAGCTTTAACGCGAGTTTAACGCGCCTCCAACCAGAAGTGGGAGTCCGTCCTGCACAGGCCCGATGATGAGGACATATCATGAGGATTGTACGTCCCTGGACCTCTTTATCTCTCCTCCTCCCCCTCCCTCTGCCCACATCTAATTTTCTCTGCTGTCCATTATTATCTCTGCTCTCATCACCTCTGCTCAGCGATCGGCCCATCTGCTCATCCCTCACTCTGTTTTCTTTTCTTCTTTTTTTTTGCCCGCTTCAATCTGGTTTCTATTGTCCAATTTATACTGGCTTTAAAAGCTTCTATCTGACGTTGTCCTCCCATAAATCTGGGAGATTATTATCACTTGGAGAACGTGGAAGGGAACGTCCCGCTGGTGCAGGCCGGCGAGGCAGCGAGGACGCCGGCTGCCGCCGTACTATGAAAAACATTTGTGTTGCAGTTTCTTTTGCGTGTTGTTGCATATAAAAGTATTCCACATGGAAGAGTGACATTATCTGATAAGACAGTATTACACTGCAGATATGAACAATATTATACTTTCTTGATTTCGTGTTATTCTGAGTTTGTTCTCATGGTTGAACGCGCAAACAATATTATACTGTATAATATATGAACATATATATATATATATATATATATATATATATATATATATATATATATATATATATATATATTAATGTATATATATAATAGGTATATATATATATTAATGTCATTGTTACTCAAATATATGTTGTCAAATATAACTTTCTTTGCAGTGATTTTTTTTTCTGCTTCCATACAATTACAGATCATATTCATTTAAATTTGGTGCATAATATTCAGATAATTTGATACCTAAAGGTTTGGAATGTCATGCATTTTTATAATCCTTTAGTTATTATCTTATATTATCTTATATAACAGATATTCGGGTGCAAAACAGGTTATTTCAGCCACAATGAGCCATTTTGTTCGCCAAATGTTACACGACAGGAGGAGTCACAAAAAGTTATTTCAATAAAAATATAGCAATTTGTTGCAATTTTGCATGAACATTGAAAAAATGTTCTTCCTCCAAAGTGAAGCGTAACAAAAAAACAGTTTGAGAACCAGAGGTTTACCGCGACGGGCTAGAAAGCGATGCGAAGGGGTTTGACAAAGCGTGGACATGTGACATGTGAAGTGAGACATTTTGTGGAGGATTCAGTCCAAACCCTCCTGATGGAAACTCAAGCGCCGCGGAGCCTGAACCCGTGTGCCGGAACCGAAGCAGCGACTCTGCATCCTCTCACCTCCCAGGTCAAATATTTAAATGTCAAAACGCACCTCCGGTTTCTAGCCGCGCCTCCTCGTTAATCCCTTCCTGCAGAGGGAAAAGAGATTACTCGCCCCCTCGGGTCATTAGCGTATGTAGACGCCGCGCCCTCTTTTCTGTTCCGCGACATTTCTCTCGAAAACCGCCGCTCTGCTCCGAGCTACAACCTCCGTCTCCGCACTCGTCCGTTGATGGACGACGATTTCTCTCCGTCGCTGCAGTTCCAGTCGGAGGAAGAATCGATGGGACGTCGCTGGAGACTCGTCTCTGCTTTTTGTATGCCCGCCACAGCGCGGCCACGAGGACCACGAGAGCGTCCCGATGGGGACCGTCATCCATCAATCAGACCCGGCTGAAAGAAGGAACAAGAAAGAACGCGCTTCAGTATATATCGATGTGTGTAATGATTCTAAAAACAAATGTTCAGACCTTTTATCTAATCAATGCCAGGATATAAAACTCACTCGTCCTGTCGGTTTCACCTTGGGAGCCACACTGAAACTCAGATTATTTTTAACATCGCGGATTTACGTCCGTTTGGTTTAACGCGTTTGCGGCGTGTTGGTTGACTTGTTTCATTCATGTTCCGCCTTCGCTCGCACTGAACGAGGACGACACATTAAAATGTGATTTCAGGACTGTGTGGTCTCCGTCTTCAAGGTCCTTTCCACAGACGCGTTAAAAGGGCACACGTTTGCCTCTCGAAGGCCTTCCTGTCTGTGATGAGCTGCTTGTTCAACCGTAAAAACGTCTCTTTGAAAGCGTTGTTCAACGTGGAGGGATTCCTGATGAGTCAAACAGAGCGTTTAAAAAAAATACTATGTATAGACACAGGGATGGAACCACAGAGGCCACGGTGACTTGTGAGGAATCTGAATTATCCCGTTTGGGAATATGCATCACAAAGGCGTAATATCAACAGAATCTGTTTTAGTTAATTAAAATAATTTCTTCATTTTCTCTTCCACGAGACTCTGTGGAGTTCAGCTAGTTAGTTTAGGCTGAGGAAAAACATTGAGGTTTATGTTAAAATAATGGTATTTATTATGTAAAATAAGTAGGTATGTCAATACATGACTTTACACACCGTAAAAGCCGGGTTACCTTCGGTTGATGTCGCTGTTGTAGCAAGCTAGCGCTGCTGCTAGCGCCCCGCTAGCTGCTGCTGCTGAGTCGGGTGTCGAGCCAGGGCTGGTCCCGCTACCTTCGGTGATTGTCGAGGAGCTAGCGGGGAGCTAGCAGCAGCGCTAACATCAGAGCTAGCAGCAGCGCTAGCTAGCTACAGCGGGAAACTAGCCAGGACACCCACCGAAGGTAGTAACAGCTTGTAACCTGACTTTTATGGTAGTTAGGTAGTTAAGTACAGTACATAAACTGTAGGCTACATACACTTTTGGTTTCATAGGGTTCATCCATCCACCTCTGACCTCCACCCACGTGGACTTTGTGCTCCATCACTACCTCGACGGCAGCTCTGCACAACCTCGTTTGAGATTACGTGGATTACTTCTCAGCGGTATACACATGCAACATGCGTGAATTGATTTATTTCTGTCGCTCCCTTTGAGACTCGGGGAGCAGCGAGCTGTGAACGTCGACATCGTGGGAACACCTTTTAAAATGGCGACCATGTTCACAGTTGCTCATTCACACAGCCGGCAGACTCAGAGCAACAGCATTGATTTGGAGTCGGGTTTCTGGCGACACCTGGCAGTCCAATATCAACTCTCCCAGCTCCCGGTGTTGCTCTCCTCCGCCTCCCGAGGGAAATATCTGGCAAGTTAGCCGCTTAAATGCTCCCCGATGTTCTCCAGCTATCGCTAAGTTTATCTGCCTGCTGTCGGGTGCCGGGCGGGTAACATGTAATGGATTTATCAGAGCTCCTCTTGATGAAAACATCAGCGCTCTGCAGGGTTGGATGAAAGAAGGAAGAGTGAACCAAAATAATAAACTCAAGGGCTGTAAAACCCAAGGAATGAATTGAAAATTAAGTCACTTGACACTTTAATATGAAACATATTTATTTGTTCAGCTTTAACTTCAGCTCTCGGGGAAAATAGCAGCACCTAGTTTGAGTCCGTGGGACCTTTTCTTCACCTCCTCTTCTTCGTCACCCTAAACTTCTCTGTTTTCACCCAATTCTCTCCTACGATGACAGAACAGCCAATAATAGTCACCACGCGGCCCAGAGGTTGAATCTCTCAGATCCGCTTTGCCCGCTGACAACATGACATGCAGTCATTCAAACATCTTTCCATTTTATTGCATACTTGTAGGGAGAGAGAGGAGAGAGGTATTAGTGAATTACCAGAGACAATTGCCTTTTTTTTAATACATAATCATGCTGAGCCCAATAAATAAGCGTAATGGGAATCTTCAGTTAACACTGTGCTGATGATGTAAGCGCCTGATCTCCGTCTCAGTTACAGCTCATGAGTCTGAGGGAATGCTGATTATCTGCTAATTAACTGAAAATAAAATATGGATGGTGAGACCGTTTTGTAGAAAAAATAACCTGCTGACAGCGTGACGGAAATTCGCACATTCAGAGAAACGCGGTTTCAACAAAAAACACCATTTAGTTCGCAATTTACGCTTAAACTGTTCTCCGTTTGCCGCGACCGCGCGATGATGCGAGAGCTCCGATCACGCGGCGCTCTCGGGGTCGTCCCGGTGTTACCGAACCCGAAACCTTCCCCCCTCTCGCCTCGGAGCCGCCGTGACGACTCGAGCGTTACCGCGACGTCCCCGGAGACTCGGAGAAATGGGCCAACTTGCAAAAAAAGCAATATCGCTCCAGCCACGAATAAATCACCGAAAAACCTGAAAGCTATCAGAGCTAGCGGGTTGCCAGGGGAAATGATTATGGGATTAACGTTTGGGGAGGGGGGGCAAGTGTGTTTTTGCAGCATCAGTCACCGAAGCGATTAAAGTAATACAAAAGCTTCAAGGAGAAGTGACAAGAGGAGGAAATAAAGCTCCGAGCAGCCGGAGTTATTTATTGAAGGCGATCGGGGGCCGGAATGAGCAGCTGGAGCGCCGTCGTCTCCACGAGGAGACCTTTTTAAGGTTCTGCTGGTGACGTTCAGATGAGGAAACCTTGAATAAAGAAATCTACGAGGCACGAAAATACTTCTTTGCACTATATTGACTTGCATTTGGTTAAATTAAAGAAATCTACGAGGCACGAAAATACTTCTTTGCACTATATTGACTTCCACGTTAGCTCAAAACGGGCACAACGAACACAGAACCTCGTGTACACATGGCTTTTACTTTAAGGGTTCAGCATATCTGAATCAACCCATTGGCCGTTGATGTATAGCTGTCATGAACGGTCTGATTTGAAGGTCGTCTCAAGGACTCAAAAGGTCAAGCATCAGCTCTTCACACAGTGGCTGTGTGTCCTGTTTTGAAAGGACTGCAACTCTCTGCAGCAAGGAGACGTGATGACAATATTGTTCTTTTAAAGCATGATTCGGGTGTTTTGTTGACTTTTAGAAAGCAGCAAAGAGCAGGAAACATTATTTAACTAGAACATTTTGATCCATAAAAAAGGTTCAAACACTGATGAAGTTTGTGAACATGAAAACTATTATATTTAAATTCCTTTAGACAGAAACTAAGACCGGCCCTTCCAACATGGTGCAATGTTTTCATCACTGGTTATTAAGTTTGTGTTGAATTCATCTTCTGAGACATGTTTTCATCCAAATATATAAACCTTTTTTATTTTACAATTTTCAGCAAAAATATCATACAATTCCAGTTTAATTGTACAGTTTGTTAAATATCTAAATACACTTTTACAGTTGCGATGTCAGTAGAAAAAAATATTGGACATTTTTTTCTTCTGTCTGGAGATACAAAATGTACACTTTCCTTCCCACACACACACACACACACACACACACACACACACACCACGGTGCGACTGACAGACGCCGGCTGCCGCCCTTAAAAAACCTTTGCGCTTATAAAACATGATTTCTTTACACTGCTCACCAAATTTTAGTACATCTTAAGCAAAAAAAGTACTTTTATATCACAGCAAAAAACTCTAAATGGCGGCACAGATACAAAGACTTTACTCCAAAAGCTGCGGAGAAGTATTGTCTTAACACTCTCATCCACAGATACAAGCTGGAATAAAGCAAATGTAAAGAGACGCCAGTTAGAAGAGTTTGATGGAATAAAAACATACTCTACATGTGCAATGAAAAGGTACCATGTACTCTGAAAAGGTCACGATTCATCAACTTTACTTCAAGGGATACACTGAGCAACATCTTGGGCAACTTTCCCCACAGATATCTAATTAATTCTGTTTCTGCAGCACATAATTGATTGTTTAAAAAAAAAAATCTTCTTCTCTAAAGTTCAACAGTTGTTGTAGCACAGTGATGGCACAGACTTGTATAAACACTTTGAACCGGTTGGAGTAAATTCACAGTAAATCTGCCCCAACACCAAAACTAAATGGAGCCAAAAGAGGCTTAAAATGCTCCAAACTAGCTAGCACGGCAGCAGAGGTTCATTAAAAAATATTAAACACACTACTTACATCATCGTTTTGTTTTTAATCGAAGATTTAGCTGACAAGAAACAAGTTTGCAGTCCCCACGTTGTCACTGGATGGACACGAAGAGACGGGCCCGCCCGAAATGTCGCTCATATTCGTATTGAAACAGTCACTCTGTGATAAGGTCACATGATTGAACGGTCCAGATTGCACTACTGATTAGAACATCGCCCCAAAAGTTACAGTGTTTTAGAAAAAAACAAAACAAAGACAAGTAGAACTGTGGGGGAAAAAATACGTTAAATCTGGGGGTGAACAAAGGTCAGATGGGTGGAAACCGGGCTACATTAATGAAGCAGCAATCCCAACTCACCTCCTCACAATCGAACGGTGGACACGTTGTCCGTGCGTGTACTTTTGTACCATGAGTACAATATAAAACTCTCATATCAAAATTGCAAAGTCAGGATATTTTTTTTCTCCACCCAGAAAGACGGGTGCAAAAGTGATGTGACACTCGTTGGTCAAATCACGGATTAGAGACACGATGTGTTGACCGGTAACTTTATCATTAATCCAGTAGTTGAACCCAGTAGTATTTGCTCTTAGTTTAAATGACTGGGAAAAAAACTGTTAAAAGATGAACATTTGAGTTCATAAGTGATAAAATCCTTCTTATAATCTGTAAAATTTCCAATCTAACCGGCACAGCATCATGTAAATTCATCAAACTGATGTGTCCAAGCCGGCTTAATTTGTGACTTCAAAGTACCTCGACTAAGGCATGATGAGGATGTGACATTTTTGTTTTGGTCTACAACTGATTGTTAAAATCGAATCCCTGGAGGGGATGATTAAAATGGCGAGTACTATACATTGTTCTGCTCCACGAAATGGGATTAGAGAAGGATGGGTTCAGGCGACAGACCAGAACATCCCGGAAAATCACGTTGAGCAGGAAACTAAACCATCATCAGCTGAACCACCGGATCAAAAAGGAACGACAAAAGAACATTTAATTAAAAACAGTAAGGAAAAAAAAACAGAGATATAAAAAAAGTACTTTGGATTGAACGAGTGGGAAAAGACACAACAGCATCATATCGTGATTAAAAGGTTCTGGGTTACTTGTCAAGGCAGGAGGAACATGTGGTGGAGAAAACTAAAACCAAAAAGTATCTTTCGCTCTTTTCACAGCCAGCTGTTACGCGTGTTCGTTGATACGAGTCATGAAGCCGGTCGATGTCCTGCAGCAGAGTCGAGGTCAATTCATCTTCAAGTCATCTTCTGTTCATCTTTAATTCATCTTTGATTCAGGAGAACTCTCTCAATGAAAAGAGTCTCGGTTTTTTTTCGAGGAAAGTTACCGTAAAAGTCGGGTAACGAGCCGCTACTACCTTCGGTGGGTGTCGTCGCTAGCTCCACGCTGTAGCTAGCTCCACGCTGTAGCTAGCTCGTGCTGCTGGCAGCTCTCCACTGGCGCTGCTACTAGCTCTCCGCTAGCTCCCCCGTCAACCACCAAAGGTAGCGAGACCAGCCCCGGCTCGCCGCCCGACTTGGGCAACGGGAATGCGGGCAGTAGCAGCAGCAACAGCTAGCGGGGAGCTAGCAGCAGCGCTAGCTTGCTACAGCGGGGACACCCACCCAAGGTAGGAGCGGCTTGTAACCCGACTTTTACAGTACTTCCTGAATTGAGTGAATTGTTACCATTTGCTGGACATTTTGGACCCCTCCCAACACACACACACAAACACACGTACGTACGTACACACACACGCGCACGCTCTCTGAAAAATACACTCGTCCACATCGAGTCCTCTTCCAACAAGGCACGAAGATTTCATTCAAGTTTATGGTCACACAAGTGCGTTATGCATTTTAAACCCACGTCCGTCTCTATCCCACAGCTACCACAGGGAGTCTACCCAGAGTCCCCCTCTCCCCCCTCCCTCCCGCTCGCACTGTACACTAAAGTGATGCGTCAGCTCGGCTTACGTAGCCAGTCATCCGTCTTTGCAGACCCGCTCGCTGCTTGGCGCCGTGACGTGACCCCTCCCACCCCCGCCATCGCCCCGGGCTCGGCAGTCTGCGACTGGGTCGTTACGGGGACTTGTAGGGAGCAGCAAAGGGTGCACAGAAAGCAACAAAACAACAACACAACAAACAAGCCCTTGGCCAGCGAGAGTTGGCACCAAAAAAACAAAACAAAAAAAAACTCGCCTCTGAGGACGGAAAGCGTAACGACTCATTGATGAATACAGCGGAGGAGAACGGAGGGGAACGGGAGCGAGGTCTGCGGCCTCTTTCTTTGTCGACTTCCACCTGCTACGTTCACATGAGCTCGGCCCGCGGAGAGCAGAGAGCAGACGACTGCAGGCCAGAGGGGTGTCTGAGGGTTGTAAAGGAGAATCAATTCACCGGGTGATTTTCAGAGTGGTTCTGCCTGGCTTCACCCAGGTGTCAGGATGACTTTGGCTCAGCAGGATTCACCCTCCCTTCCTCCCTCCCTCCCCCCCCTCATCCCCAGGGAGGTTGTCAGCGCAGGAGAGACATAAGGGGATTTGAGAGGGAGAATGGAGAAGGTGGGCAAAGGTGCAGTCATGCAGGCAGATGGAGACGGACGTACAGACGGAGCCGGACCCGGGAGGAGGAGGTGGAGACGGAGGGCGAAGGCAGATAGACAGAGGCGGGAAATAGAGGTCGAAAACTTGTCGAGAGGGGGGAGAGAGAAAGGCAATAGATAAAGCTCGAGAGAATTTGAAAGTGAAAGAAAAAAAAAAGAGAGCGGAGGAACGTCGGATAACCCGATCGACAGGCGGATGTCAGAAGAAGAACCGGCGTGTCGGAACAAATGCTCCTCACACGGGGAACCGCCCCCAAAACACAAACCCATCAATCAAGGGTTGAGCTCGAGTCCGTCCCCCAGCTCCTGTGTGTCTCACCACCACCATCATCATCATCATCATCACCACCACCGTCACGCTACCCCCCCGCCCCCTCCCACTCCTTTTCCAAAAGAGACCCAGCTGTCCCTACAGGTCACAGCAGCACGTCAGGAGTCCGTGTTGTTTTCCGTTCTTCAGTTGCCGCCCCGGTTGAAGAGCTCCAGCACGGTGCCGTTGGTCTTCTCAAACAGCCACTGCTGGCTGGGGGACGAGGAGTCGCACGTGTTCATGAAGACGCGGCGCTCGCTGGGGCTGCAGTCCACGCAGCTGTTGCTGACGGAGTGGAACAGCGTCTTGTCCTGGAGGGCGGAGGGAGAGGCAGGAAGGGGTCGACAAAACAACACAATTCAGGCGCCGCTCACGTCACGAGAGGGAAACAGGACAATTTGGATAAAAGCGTCAGCTAAATGTAATGTAATGTAATGAATAAACGATGCTGGTTGTAGTTGCTCTGTAGGACAGTAAAAACTATTTTTTGGTGTGTTTAATTCATGTTTGTAATCCCGCAGAGATAGAAATCAAATCAAATATCTGAATACAAAAAAACTTTAAGGCAAATATCTGAACACCCATCAAACGAATTTGTGAATAGTCACATATTCTGGTCCGTCCCTCGTGTCGCACAATGCTTTAAGGTTCAGACGAGGTTGCGAAATTAATATTCGACACGTCTATGAAACAACCATTTGTTTAACAAATCTAATAAACGCACACGAACACACGTCAAATCGCGACGACGCCTGAAGGATCCACGCTCTTTAGTCGAGTTAAACTTGCAGAGGTTTTTTTCTTTTCTTGCCCGTTTAGCGTTTCCTGAGCAGAATAAAACCACGAATAAATTAGATAAATGTTAATATGCTCTAAAACGTACTGAGCCGACATAAAAGGACACGCGCGTTCATTAGCGTATAAACTTCTACATTTTGCTTCTCGTGTGTGTCGTGACACCTTCACCAGATCCCAGAGGTGCTGCAGAAATACAAACGTGTTTTTGTTATTAACGCGGCGGCAATAATGAGGAGCTTTGAATATCCCTGAGCTGGAGGGCCGGGACTGTTTAAAATGTGCAGAACTTCACAGAATGATTAAGGAGCCTTGAAGTCATGTATTTTGAAGCACTTGTGTTATTAGCTTTGTTGATTTGCACAGAAAAAAGAAGAAGACAGAAACGGGAGGGAGAGGCGGCGTGTTTACAGTGGCGGGCGCCGTTACCTTCCTGTAGCGCCACAGCTGGTTCCCCTTCATGCCGTGGCAGTCGTACAGGGTGACGGGGCTGTTGTGGGAGACGGCGTCGAAGCAGACCTTCTTCGTGTGCATGGGGTCGCCCACCCGGATGTCCTCTCGCCACCCGAACGTGAACACCTGCGGAGGGAGGAGGCGACATTACAGCTGTTGAGTGTGTGTGTGTGTGTGTGTGTGTGTGTACAGCTTTCTTTCCATTGACTGAAAGTGGCGGTACGAGAGACCCAAACGACCCCCAGGGGGGCGCGAGCCCTTCCAGGATTTCGCAGGTCTGTTCAAGTAGTGATATGAACCCCAGATGATTATGTATTTTACATATTTGTTTGTTTTCTACTGTTCTTTTTGGCTATTTGTTTGGTTTGGTTGTGTTCAATGCTTTCATGGTATGGTCTTCTTTTGTTTGCCGCCATTTGGGTCGTGTCTATGCTTTGGAAATCTGTTAAAGCACTTTGTAAACTCTGTTTTTAAAAGTGATATATAAATAAAGTTTTTTTTTTTTTAAAGAGTTCTAATACTTGTGTTATTTTATATCATTTTTTCAGAATTATTTGTGAAAAGATTTTTAAATAAAAAATAAATAAAAAGTGTACCACATTTTGATAAAAACAATTAAAAAAAACACAATAAAAAAAAGTCTTGGCCTGTTATCAAGGATTTTAGTCAAAACTCTGTGTCGTTTGCTTCAAAAATGGAAAACTTTATGCCTAACATGCTGGGATCGGGGAATGCTGGGTATCAAAATCTGCATAAATCCCTCCTTAAGACGTGTGACGTCACTTGACCTTTTTTTGTTTTCATCGTTTCCTTGTCTGATAAGGCTGCAGCAGGTTTGGGGTCCATGGGACTCAAAAGGTTAATAAAAAAAACCCGTCTCTGTGACAAACGCTATGACATCACCAAGACTTCCTGGATGAGCTCCTCTCCAAAAAATCCAAAAAGGACAGCTGCCAGAAGTCCCTCCCTCCTCCCGGTGATGTACAGCGAATCAATTCCTCGCTGGAGCTGATTACAGATTGCAGCTGCGACACAGATTAAACATCGCATCTTCAGATTAAGGCAATTAAAAGTGTTTCGGCTGCGGGGGACAAAAGGAAGACGTTCAATCCATTAAGGTTGCATTGTGAGCTGGGCTTAAAGATCCTCCAGTGTGAAGAAGTCCTTTGGAAAACAATGCAAAGATAATGAAGCGGCGTGTTGTTCACGCGCCAGTTAATTTGACACGGATGCTCGTTGATGAGACAAAACACATTTTAGGAAGGAGATCTGTTAACAAAGGCTTAATCTCATGAGAGGAGGAAGAAGAAGAAGAAGAAGAAGAAGAAGAAGAAGAAGAAGAAGAAGAAGTCACAATTCCTCTCGGAGGTTCGCGGCACTCTCTCAGCATCGGGTATCGAGACGTGGGTATATTCCTCAGACGGCCCCGTTCTGAAGAGATCTGATTACAATCAAACACGACTTGAGGGTAATAAGACCGAATCCAAGATGGCGTCGGCCTGACCCAAATAAAAGAGAACACACGGCCGCCGCTGCAGTCATCAAGAGGAGACAGCGGTCATAACGATTAGCAACAGTATGAACGTATGAATCTGCATCAACCGGAGTATTTCTGCTCACGTGACCTGAGCTGTCCACACGACTCCGCTCGGATCCACTCGGGAGAAGTTATTACACAATGTGTGTTATTAAATATGATCAGGACCCACTAGAAGTCAAACTTTAAATGCTACAAGCTAAAATATGTATTTATGATGCCATTGTCCGGATTGTCTTTGCTTGAACTAAACTACGAAATACATTTTTCTTTCAACATCTACGTTTCATTTAGCTGACGCTTTTATCCAAAGAGACTTATTTAAGTGCAACGACTGTGAGTACAAACTCAGAACAACGAGAATCAAGAAAGTACAATTTCTTCAAGAAAGCAAAACCACAAAGTGCTAACAGTAAATGCTACGAAAGTGCTGCTTTCTTTATTCAAGGTGGAGTAACTTCTCTTGCAAAAGAGTTGATTTGATTAAGTTTTTTCAAGAACGGAGTGTACATTTCTCAATGTTCCCCATACTTAATAAAATAAACCCTGCACAGTTGGATCACGGCTATTTCGTGAAAAGCTGACACGTCTCTCGGCCCCCTCACCTGCCCGTGGCTCCAGGTCACCTCGCCCCGGCCCTTCACGCAGCTCTCCAGGCGGATGGGCGTCCCCGACACAAAGTGCTTGCTCTCCATGCACATGCCGCTGCCCACGTTGCGAATCTGCGGCGCAAACACAAGCGAGAAGGGGGGCGGAGTCAGGAGCGAGGACACAAAAGGGGGACGGTGACTCTAATCACACGGGACATTACGCACGAGGATGTTGGAGGCAGATCCAAGTTTTTTTCCGAATTTATTTCGGGAGGCAATAACATTCAGATTATCTTCAGATTGGCGTCGCATGAACGCGCTCTCTCTCCTCCCCCCGACTGCCGTCGGAGCAGATTTCCAGGCGGCAGCTCGGTGCGACAGACAGACCGGATTATTGGAGCCAACTGGCCCACGATTTCTCGACAGCCTCATCAGTTATTTTAGAAGAAACTGCTGCGAACGATCCAGACTTTGTGGTCTGATGGTTGTATTAAAAATATCAAAAACAGAACTGTTCAGCATGTGAGCACAGCTTGGCTTGATAAATGACGAATATATATATTTTTTGGGGTGAGGGGGAGGGGTCTAAATGTCACAAGAATCAAAAACAAATACATCAAAATATCAACATTTGCTTCGACAACTTTACAGTTGTGTTTAACCGTCGTTCCAAAATGTCTGAACGAAACTGCTGTTATGCAAAAGATCAAAACCCTGAGGAACATATTCAGGGAAAAACAACATTTAAAAAGGAGTCGAGAGAGGAAGAGAAGGGTTTCTCTCAAGGAAAGCTTTGTCATCTTGTCCTTCACGGTGTCAGCAACCCTCCTCCCGTTGTTCCTCTTGTACGTACCTCTCCCCAGGCGGCAGCCGGAGGCTCCACCGGCGGGTAGTGTTTGGGCAGATCCCAGGCCACCTCGCTCATGAACCACTTGAAGTTCATGCAGTTGAGCCGGCTCCTCAGCTCCTTCTGGGCCGTCATGTCGCCCGCCGACAGGTGGCGGTACTCGGGCCGCCGCTGGTAGATGTACTCGGCGTACTCGTCCATCCACACCTCCGCCACGCGCTTCAGGTTCTGAAAACACAAAGGAGAGGCGGTTCGTCAAACAACCAAGTCTCGGGACGGGCAGCGGGCACGCGGGGCAGTAGCAGCAACAGCAGCAGCTGGGAGCTAGCAGCAGCGCTAGCTTGCTACGGCGGGGACACCCACCGACGTAACCCGAGTTTTACGGTGTGTAAAGTCATGTGAAGTTACAAAAACTGACATACCTTCTCATTTTACAAAACAAATATTATTTCAACAAACACCTCAATGTCTTTCCGGGACACGGGCAGTAGCAGCAACAGCAGCGAGGAGCTAGCAGCAGCGCTAGCTTGCTACGGCGGGGACACCCACCGACGTAACCCGACTTTTACGGTGTGTTAAGTCATGTGAAGTTACAAAAATGGACGTATCTTCATATTCTAAGTATCAAATATCATTATTTTAACATACACCTCAATGTTTTTCCGGGACACGGGCAGTAGCAGCGACGAGGAGCTAGCAGCAGCGCTAGCTTGCTACAGCGACTTATAACCTGACTTTTACGGTAAAAAAAAAAAAAGATTATTGCAGCTTTAACTTGTTGTTTTCAAAGATTAGGAGTTAAGAGGTGACAATTTGTCCTCCAACATTTCTAATCCACTCCAGAAACCAAAGTCAAGCGCTGAATATCTTGTTAAAAAAGAAAGAAAGTCATTAAACTTCTCTCTACTCATGTTAATAATAAGTTACGTGGTACGAACGGGAGTGAGCGCTGATGCTAAGTGTAATTGTCGCGTTAGCATGTCTCCGTGCTGCCGGACATGGTGTCCGCGCTGCAGCGCAAACAAAGACATCACGCGGCCGTCCTTGATGCTTGAACTCATCCGACACAACAACAGGATCAAAGCCGCTCGTCACACAGCATCCGTCACCGGGTCCCAGGAGGCGAAGAGATGAAGAAGAAAAACGAAGCGACTTGTCTCCGGTCATGAAAGCAGTCGCGGCGCAGAACTCAATTACTCGCTAAAGACAAAGTCTCTCGGCCTCGTTCTCTCCTCCCCGACAGACGCCGCCTATTAAAACTATCTCTTGAAACGCCGTTTTCCTGCTGAATGCAAACCGCGAGGCCGGAGCCAAAAAGACAGAAAAGAATCAGACTTTATTTTAAATGCTCGTAGTTTATCGTCTTCTTGCAGCAGTCGGAAACATTCTGTGTGTTTGATGTGATATTTCACTCAGTGGAAGCGTCATAAAGTTCCAATGAAGTGTTGAGAGGGAGAAGACACAGAATATGTGACAGTACATTTCTTTGTCTTTTCTTTTTTTTACAGAAGCACTATCACGTCGCATCAGTTTTGGCGGTAATGATGATAGAAGACATTTTAACACTGAGCCACCTGCAGAGGTGGTGTTAAGCCTTTGACGAGACCACTTCCCAGGGGAAATAATGTGCCGAAAGGAAGTGTGTGTGTGTCCGTGTGTGTGTCCGTGTGTGTGAGAGAACCCGGCGAAGCACAAGAGTGAAACACAAATCGTTTTAAGGTGAAGATGAGAACAAAGGTGTCAAGACAGAAATATCCTGACACCGGTCTTCTTGTACAATCCGTCTGTGAGTGTGTGTGTGTGTGTGTGTGTGGCCTACATGCATACATACATACATAATACAGGGAAAATGGGGAGCGCTCGTCTTAGATCAAAAGCTGTCCCAAAACATTTGCTGGCATGGGACATGATATTTTATTATCTTTTAGGTGAGAAGTACCTTTAAAGGTTTTGCACCTTTTTGGGCTCTTCTTTCATCTTTCAGTGTCTTTTTATGACTTATATCGTATCACTCGACTGCGAAGAACGCCACTTGGAAAAAAATGACCTTCAAGGCGGCTATAGGTCGGGCAAAATGTGCGCGGAAGATTATGAAAACGTGCAATTTCAGAATGAAACCGAGTGGAATAAAAAAGATGAGCAGGTGGCTGAAACTGTAAGCAGTGATGACTGCAGGGCAGACGGCGTCTAACAGGCTCTTTAAGCTCAGACAATTGCAAACATGAAAGATTTACACTGGAGGAATGGGAAATCCATCCGCCGGAAGCCTTTTTGAGGAGTGAAGCAGCATGTACATATATAGAAATATATATATAAATAAAATATCGGTGGGCATCTGAGGCGCGGACGCATGTCTGAGAATAAAGATGGCCGCAGCCTCGGAGGTATGGATGTTGGAGAGAATGAGAATACAGGTTCAGGGAGCCTCCCAGGAAAGTAAAAAATACAAATCATGCAGAAAAAAAAAGGAAGAAAAGAAAAATCCCTCCTGCCACGAACACACATTCACACTCGACGCCTGAAGCCAAACGAGGAATCTCCAGGTGAAGTGGAGTTCAGTGGTTCCATCCCTCCATGTCGACTTCACTTCCTCACTCAGCTCTCAGATGTGGAACACACACACACACACACACACACACACACACACACCTGTGAGTGTGTCTGGAGGGCCTTTGTGTGTAATGACCTTCATGCACACTAAGTGAAAGAATGTTTTATTTATTTATATATATACTTTTCTTACCATGAAACAGTTAAATGGATGAAAAATGCCCAGAAAAATCAACAGCGTCTTGATATCGAAGCAGCACGGAGACAAAATAAATACATGGGTTTTATTCACCTCGGGCAGAGGACGTTGACCTAGCACCAAATCCTGACACTGACACAAACTTTTCCAAAAGTACGACAGAATACCCACAAAGCTGTTGGGCTGTTCTTTTTAAAAACAACGGACAGAAAATTCAGACTATTGGCTCCATTCACACTGCAGGCAGATGATTATTTTGAAAAAGTGACTCCAATCGAAGTTTTTTATAACAGTTTCAAAGCACAAATCACGTTGAATCTCATCTTTTGAGCCACATATCAGGTCAGATTTCTTTTTCTGCAACCCAACCTCTTCACGCGACGTGTCACGCAATATCGCGCTGGTGGCCGTCTCTCCGTTCAAGATCACGATCCCACGACTACGCACAAGTAAGAGCAGCTGTTGCGCCGCGAGGAGGCCATAATTAGAAATTTGGCTCCATTTTGTCTTCATCCTGATCCGGGCACTAATACGTTGACTTCCACTGCATGTCAGTTCAGGAGGGTCCGTTCAGGTCTGGGACCAGAAAAAAAAGAGACATGAACAGCCCAAAAAAAATAAAAAAATAAAAAGGATATGAGCAATAAATTCCTCAAAATACCTGCAAAAGCACCGGCTCCTGCATGTTTCCATAAAGCAACTCCAGGAGACCATTTTCAACTTTCCTCGGGGACCAGAAACCTTTTGAAGCGCTCGCTCTGTTTCATGTCGCTTTGTCGTACGTCAGCGTGAGCCGCCTCATCTTCACAGGGCCGTGGAAACACAGAGCGCCAACAAAGGGCTGGAGGGAACCTTTTTAGTTCCTTTAAACGTTAAACCTAAACTGCTTCTTGGAGACGCGTTTATATTTTGTATATTTCTTTTTGGACAGACACTTTCCTGGTGAACGAACGTTAATGGCTTTAAAAAAAACAAATCTGTTGTGATGACGTCATACTTTACACATCCAGAGGTTTACGGAGCGACCTCGCCATTCGTTCGGTCGTATCCGTGTCCACTTTTTATGAACGTCGGTCCAAAAACTTTGCTCTTTTTCTGCTCCGTTTCTGGCTCTTCAGCTGCTTTAAACCCTCGCCGTGTATCCGTTAACTGCGTCCGTCTGTTGTTTCGGTGCCGTCTCCTCCATTCCTGACTGATGCTGGACAAACACGGCCGTGGACTAAAACAATCCGTCCAAAGGGAGAAAAAAAAAGGCTTTTCCTAATTCCTCCCAGCCTCCGGTGTTCCGGTATTATTAAACCTGCTGCCTGTTTGACATCAGCATTCAGCGCAGCCTCAGCGAGGGGCTAATGGTCAGTCCGACGAGGCAAAAACAGAGACCAAGAGGTTTAATTACACATTCAGCCAAGCCAAACAGAGCCAGGTGTCAGACGGAGGCTGAGTCATGCATATTGAATAATATTCAGCTACAGGCCAGATGAACACCTTTTCTTTTTTTTTTTATTCCACTCGCTGTGTCGAGGTGTTGAATAAAAGAATCTTGAGCTGTAGAACTGTAACTTGTATATTGAGGACACAAGGGCGGGGGGGGTTGATTTGTACCCACAATGCAACTCAGAACGCAGACGGTTGGGGTCGGGCGGACGGAGGCGAGGTTCAGAATCCGCCGTGTGTAAAGTCCATGGACAGAAGAAGCCGGAAGACTTAAAGTTATCCAATCACAAGCAGCCGGATAACAACTTTGCCTGATCTCAAATGTACATCACGTGCCACATATCAGAGCATCGATGGAGTGGCGGTCGGGTTTCCTTTCAGTCCCAACTGGGTTTTGCCGTCACATAAAATGGTGAGCGGTGAAGATTTACACGTCTTCTTTATACGCAGTCGTTGTATTTGCCTATGCGTCTGGTTAGTGGCGCTTTCAGTAGCCGGAACAAACATTTGAAAAGGCTCGGAGTGCGTTCATTCATCTCGGGCTGAGCCACAAGGTCTCGCTATTCACGGATCAGATTAGGAACTATTTGAATTCCCGACCGCCGGAACAAAAATTGCCGCTTACCTCGACGCATTCAAAGAAAAAAAAAGGTTTGACCGTGAGATGTTTCCAGCAAAGCATGAACAAAAGCAACAACCCAGACACCCTTGGGGGCGTCCTGGTGTCTACAACAACGTGCTAAAAACAATCCGAGGACTCACCCTGGCCAGGCTGACCCCACCGGGGACTTTGTAGGGGACGTACTTCCTGTAGATGTGCCCTACCCTGGAGCAAGGGATGTCCTCCATCCGGCCGCCACACATCCACACCTACAGAAAGAGAGAGAGAGAGAGGAAGAGAGATTCAGCAGTGATCTCGAGGTTGGTGGGTCGAAGCTGCGGCGCCGGCGTTTGGTGGGAATATCAGACGAGATCGACGAATCAAGAGGAAATGAGACAAAGATAAAGGTGAAGCGTGGGAAGACGTCGTGAGGGAAACAGCGCTGAGGAGCGAACGAGGTCAGGATGTAAAGAAAGGGAAGGATGGAAGGAGTGGGAGGAGGGTGGAGGGAGGTGAAGCAATGCGTACTGTCAGACTGATGGTGAAGACTGAGTGGTGTGTTAGTTTGGATTAAACACAGTAAAGCTTGACTAATTGCCATGCAAAACAACGCCGCGAAATGAGTTGACGAAAAGTTGACGTGTTCGTAGACCAGAGAGAGCGACGTGCATCGGAGGGAACGAGTCCATGGCGCTGCAAACTAAATGAAGAAGACGCAAATTGGATTTGTTACGCTTATTCCTGAAAGGCGCCGGCGCTTCTTAACGCCACGGGGTGCGAGTATTTAGACATTTCAAAAGATAGATTTGGGCGGGGGGACGTGTTACTTTGTGCTTAATTGGAACAGAAGGTCAGACAGAAGAAGTTGGTTTGAGATAAGATGAGTCCATCTTTGAGAGGGTGACACAGCTAAGTCTCGCTTTTTTATCAATTAATAGTAATCGATGAAACAGTCGGTGAAATCAACACGCGTTTGGGTGGAGGGGCTAGTTTTTTGCTCTAGTTTTTTCCCAATTAAACATTCACAATGCCTTTTTATTGTAATGGCGTCATGCCGAACCTAAAAAACAAACATTTTGTTATCGAGCCCACGTCGGGGAGTCAAACCCACAGTACAACACAACATGGAACCAGTGAATGTTTTGTCATTTTGACTTAAACTTTAAGTTCTTTAAACAGTAAAAAAGGACTGATTATCAAGAAGGTTGTCCGTAAATCTACAGTCCTGATACTCATTTCATCTTAAAGCAATGAATGGAGATCACCATTTTGACCCCCTTTTCAACTGATTGTGCGGTCTCGATTACTCAAGAGAACCATGTCTAATGCTAAACTATTTCATTGTTCATATTCTTAGCCTTGACCTTTCGTTCCACCCTCACAGCACGCCGTCCTCCACAAGCTCTCACACCTTCGCCATCCAACTGCTTCTCCTGTCGTGGACAGAATCTCCCAAAACTGCTTCGTTATAATCCACATTTCTCAAGGCTCAAGATGGCTGATGATGGACGTAGAGCGGCTCAGTGGGTCAATAATAACGTGAGGAAAATGTTGTCCGTTCGCCGATGGACTTTCCTTGTGGACTTGATAATTTCCCCGTCAGTCTGTTGTTATTCTGCATCGCTCCCCTTCCTGATCGCCCAGAGTGGACATCAGCTGGCTTCCGTTTCAATTCAATTACTCCTTGTCGGGTTCGTTGAGCCGGTTCAGCTTGGACAAACAGGATCGGGGGGGAATAACAGATTGGATTCCACCCTTCTCCACAGCTCTGACCCGCTGCGTCGATCCCTCCCATCGTCTTCATCTCAGACCGAAACACTTGAGCTTAATAACAGGGCCGCCGCACTGCAGGCGACCTCCGGAGTTTGAGTTCAACGCCGGTCGGATTAAATTGAAAATTCTTATCATAGCGTAAGCTGCCTGTCAATCAAAGTCTTCCTGCCCGACAGCACACTCCTCTATATGATCCTTGACTTTAAATTTAACCATAATTTACTAAATGAACATCATGATATATTGAAGAAGACTTGAAACTAGAGATTGAGACATAAACTCATGTTTACAATGTTTACTGAGGGAATACATCAAGAGAGTAGTAGTCTTTTATATAGACTTCTATACAACCAGAGGAGTCGCCCCCTGGTGGTCAGGAGAGAGAATGCAGCTTCAACACATGAAGCATAGACTTCTATACAACCAGAGGAGTCGCCCCCTGGTGGTCAGGAGAGATACTTCACAGTATAAGACACTTTTGGATCGGCTTAGTTCACCCTCAGTTTGACATTGTTAGCTCTGTCAGCACTGTGGACGCCGTTAGCATCTTTTGCGCGGCTAGCACTGCCACCATTTTGTCTCAAGACATCTCCATAATTGCTTGTGACGCTCTCGCGGTCCAGACATTTAACTTGATGTCCTGCGCCTTTACCGAATGTGAACAGTAATGGGTTAATCCAACATTGGGAAGGTTCTTTTCTTGGCCCACGCAACACTTCTACACAAGTTTCATGAGAATCCCGTTGTTTTTCTATCATCCGGCGGCGGCGCGTAACCTCCTTGGCGGAGGTAATTAGCAAAACAGAGCAACACGATGTGAATGCATTACAAAGACGACGCGGCAGAAGGTGAATATAATGCAAACGTCTAATCAAATCAAATTACACCGGCACTGGTCTTTTGTGCCTAATTGAGTGAGACGACAAAAAGACGTTGGAACCAGAATTTAATTATTGTGACGGGACGTTTTTTTGTCCGTCCAGAGCGCGCTGACGGAGGCAGCGGAGGGGGAGACGAGCTCTTAACATGCCGGCCGAGTCGCGGGCAGTTACGGCCACGAGGTAGAATAATTCATGCTGAAGCGCCAGACTAAAGCATGATCTAATATGGTATTCTGAGTGTGATTGATGTCGAGAGTCCTCCATGCAGCAGAGTATGTTCAGCTCAAACGACTGAAACAAGAGCGGAAACCATAATGAGGAATGTCTCACGGGCTGAACATTATTGTTATTTTTTTTTTTATTTAGTAGAAGAGCTGCAGATAAACAAATGACTCATTAGTAGAAACATGCGGAAGGCAATCATCCCTCCTTTAAAAAGCAACACAGTGTCGCGATATCGATGCGTTCAGATGCATGTTGGTTCTGAATGAGGAAGTGCTCTCTAACTAGAGACAGAGACCCAACAACCCGCCGGTCCCCTTCTGTGATCAACCGGAAATAAAATTGGGCAATTCGAGCAGAACTTGAATCAAGACCTTTTTTAGTGGGGCAGAGGATTTAACATGACTGTGATGACAGCAGAGATCAAATATTTTTATCCCAACATGTGTAAATAAATCTCTCTCTACATGTTTATCTGAATAATAAATGCTACTATATGTGCGGCTGTATGCAACATAAGCATGCAAAAGACATAAGAACCAGGGTTCATACACATTTCCATGACTTTAAACTAAATTTCCATGAGCAAACATTTCGTGAAATCTGAGTGTAAACATTAAAAAAAGTGATAAGACATAGTATTTAAACTGACAATGAGAGCATACAGTATTCCTTAAATGACACAAATGAATGAAAGACAATAGTTTAATTAAAAGAATAAACATTTATGGAGATGCCTGTATGTATGCCTGCTTATAATTTGAGCGTCTTTCTTTTAAAAGCATATTAACTAATCCAAACTCAGCGTAAATGAACATCATGAACATATGAATATAACACATTTATATGATTTTCACAACACTTTAGGGATTTTTCCTTTTTTCAAGGACTTTTCCAGGCCTGGAAATAATGATTTCTCTAGATTTTCCATGACTGCAAGAACTCTGAAGAGCGTACACGTGCAATTCATGTGATCAAAAATATTGAAGACACAGCAGACGGTGATGCACATAAATCTGTCAAAACGATCCCATATTATTTTAATACCACTCACATTAAACATCCAATTAAATAAACAATAAAGAACGTTTAGCGGATTTAAATATTGCTCACGCATGGTTCATAATGCTCGTTATATTCTACACGTATTCAGTACAAATACACGGACATGGAACATGGAAGGACTCTCTCACTTTCAAGACACACGTTCAAAATTGACATAGAGGTGTTTTAAAAAGGGACACCATTAAATATTTTCTCTAGATTTTTATATTTTTTTTACCTTGAAGGAGATCTCGTACTGTTCTCCTCCCCAGATCTCCAGCCCCGAGTCGTATCCTCCCAGCTCCCAGAACCACTTCCGGTCCACGGCAAACAGCCCGCCGGCCATCACTGGAGACCTACGGGACACGGAGGTTCAGAAAATTAGACTCTTTCGCCGGTTTCGTGGATCTCTTTTCTCTCCAGCCATCTTTTGCCTCATTTCTTAGGGGTCAGAAATGTCAGAAACAAGCAGACAAAATATATTTAAAAAATATAAAAAATACATTTGTATGTGACATATTGCATTGTGGAGGGTTTCTATGCAGAAAAAAGTTGCGAACATGCTATTCACAGTACTTTTTTTTTGCTCCATTGTGGGAGTTTTATTTTGAAATTGGTCGAGTAAATATAGTGCCAGAGACTGTGCTCAACTGTCTCAGCAGAATAGACAGAACAGTGAAAAAGACTGACAGGGCAAATGCAGTGAGCAGAGGAATGATTCAAAAGATATATATTTGGGTTTCTCGCTTTTCTTGCAAAACCCAAAAGTGACATTTGTCCATGGAGGAATAGTCCACATTTTTAATTTTACTTTACCCCGTTTTGTTTTTGTAAAGTTTTTAACTGTTTTATTGGAAACATTTTAATTAGTCTTCGCAAAGAAACACTCCCCCTCCCCCTAAATTATGAAGTGAAATGAAGCAAAGAAATTGCTAATCAAGCAACCAGTTTAAGGGGTTGTGTGAAGTAAAAACTAAAAACCTGCTGAAGCTGGTTTCTCAACCAGTTCCTGTTTAATTCACCAGATAGCCGCTGCAGGCTACAAATGTTTGCCAATAAACACGTTTTAGCGTTAATTCCTTAACCGCTGTTTGTCACCAACTATTACATATGAGGTTAAATATTATGACTCGAAGAAAGGCACATTTTTTATTTATTTGTTTTGCCTCGAGGCTTTTATAAACCGCGGTGCGTTTACGGCCGCTAAGACGTTAATCACCGTCACGCCGGCAGCTAGCGCCGGCTTTCAAATGCAGGAAAAAAAGAGAGAAAATAAAGTGACAGCTTGAAACAAAAACACCAGAACTCGTCACAGTGGAAGCATTTGAATATTAAAAGCTGCGGTTTTCACTTGACACAGCAGTAATTAGCTTGGAAAGAGGAGTGAGGGGGCTAATTACTGCGCTGTAATTAGCTTTGGCAAGTCTTGCTAACTTAGCTTCCACAGCTAACAGGTATGTATGATAGTGATAGTAAATATTTAGATATTTTACTTCATGTAAAGAGACCGCATCTGGTGAATTCCTTCGCGGACAATACCTATATTACTCAACGTATCATTGGAATAATGTCACACTGAAGCTTTAGCATGATTGATTTCCTCCAGTTGATATATTTATTCAGTGTAGATTTATCGGAAATTGACCAGAAAATATGAAAAGCGGTGAGGGTGTTAATGGTGTTGAAGAAGTAATGCTAAAGGGAACACACAGAGACTTCAAGTCTGAACAATAGTGTTGTTGACTTTTATCACCCTATCGTGTTTATCATGATTATTAGTCAATTTTAATGTAATAGCGACGGAGGTCAGCTCATTGCTGTGGACCCCAACTTGATAATTTTGTATGCTACTACTTTTGACATATCATGATCAATGTCAGATTGTTATTATTAATATTGTGATATTTATTTCAGCTTCATAGCGCTAGTACAGCTGTACATGAGGTGTCGGGCATGTTCCACAAATTCTGGAGCATACTCGTGAACACACTCTGGTCGGGTTACAACGGAAATAGAAGCGCTGGTCAAACGCGGAGCCGCTGTTCACATCCAGAGGAGCTCACCTCTGCAGCTGCACGCCACTTCATTTAAATCGCAGCAAACTGACCCAAAGTCAGCAAACCTGCTGCTGCTGCGTTGCTAAGGAACTGCTTCGTTTAGCCGACGTTCAGGAACGGATTTTTGGGGAAACATTGTTTTGCATCCAGCCATCTTTTATCCATTTATCTATCTTTCTATCTGTCCTTCATCCATCCATCTAAGCTTTTATCTTTCATCCATCCAACCATCCAACCTTCCATCTGTCCTTCATCCATCCATCCATCCATCTTGCATAAGTCCTTTATCCATCCATCTTTTATATGTCCTTCATCCATCCATCTATCTATCTTCCATCCATTCATCCATCTAACCTTCCATCTGTCCTTCATCGATCCATCTATCTTCCATCTGTCCTTCATCCATCCATCCATCCATCCATCCATCCATCTTCAGGCGTGTTCATATCACCGGCTAAACTTCAGCATGTCAAAGGAGTCTTTGTGAACATATTAGCGCGCTGACGTTGGATTCAGGTCAAAGCACCACTGTGTCTGACCGAACTGACCTCAACAGCTCCCAAACAATGCCTTATATTTAGGTTATACTGTATTCAAATGCCATTATTTAACTGATGCAGTGGACCGTTTGGCATACGTTGTTAACATTAAGTCGATATTTCTTTACTGACAAAAAATCGGTTTGGGATTTAATGTCTGGTAAGATTTGTACTTCTCTTCACGTATTTTGGGATAAAAAGCTCTTTATTTAAATAGCACATTTGTCAATGTTACTTTGCTAAAACGGTTGTAGGTCTGCTTCTGTTGTGGCAACATTTGCCAGGAGCAGGTATTCCTTTCTCCAGCTGGACGACATCCCTGCTGGTCTTCCTGAGACGCCGCGTTAGTCCGCTGAAGGATAAGGCGGTTTAACACAATGCGGCGTGAACATCCCAACTCACAATTTAGACCAATTAGAAATGCTCCAGTTGATATTCTCTATTTCAGTCTCTTGACCTTGCAGCTTTTTGCTAAATGAAACATTGAAGCCCGGAGGAGAGAGAGAGAGAGAGAGAGAGGGGGAAGAAAAGAAAAGAAAAAGACGGGGAGAGAAAGAGAGAGAGAGGTGACGGCACTGACAAAAGAGACAGTGACAGAGGCTTGAGAACGAGGGTGAAATCGTACTCCCACGCGCGCGCACACACACACACACACACACACACACACACACACACACACACACACACACACACACACACACACACACACACACACACACACACACACCTCCGAGATGGATTTAGCCGTCCCACCGTGCCTCGCTCTCCGCTGCGTCAATGTCTATCAGAATGAAAATGAAAATCTTTGCGACTCAAATTGGATTTGCACTGATGAAGGTCATTTCATCGGGCAATAGAAGAGCAGACTAATTCACGAAATGAGGATTGATTCTGATTGTTCTGCAGCTCATTTCTTCTTCTTTAGTCTCTTATCTTCCTGCACCACCGCCCCCGCCCCCCCCCCCCTCTCTCGGCCACCTGACGATACCTATTTCCCAGGACACCCAAATAGTCTTTTGGCGTCCAGACAGAGAGAAAGCTTGTCTCCCTAATCCCCCGGGGCTCACAAATGGAGTGTCTGGCATTACATGCAGTTTTTTTTGGGGGGCCCTTACAAATGGCAAAATGTGTCTCTGGGTATGGCTTATTTATTCTGGCTTCCATTACTTAAAGGTTACCTGCCATGAAAGTGCTGCGTATCAAGGACGCTATTGGTCCTGTTTGCGATGGAGGAACGTTAGAGTTCGTGATTACGCTCATTACCATTTAATCTCTCGAGTACAGAATGTCAAACCGCGAGGAACTCAAATCACAATCCCCCCCACCCCGAGGCGACACAATAAAATAACAGACCGAAGCTTCTTAAAATGCATTTAAGAATGATGTGAAATCTTTGAGAGACTGGAAACGGCAATATGGCATTTTGCTCAATAAACAAATCTGCAAATTACAAAAAAAGCTGAATTTGCGTAAGCAAAAAAACATATTTCAACATGGTGTTAATGAGGACGCATGAACTTTTGACTGCTTTTCTCGTAGTCTTGTTTGGATAAACATACTGTTTTCCCAGGTCAAGACAGAACTTTCACACTCTGTTAATATTCATTTATTTCCAATGAACCCAACAACAGACAGATTCATTTTTTTCCCTAATTAAAATTAAGTTTGCTCGACATCATTACACACAATCAATAACCCAATAAGTTTGTATCGCCATCTTACGATGACTGATCTAAACAATAACATCCAATTATTGGTCAGTCGCCATAATCTTTCTGCCCGGAGAGGAAGAAGAAGAAGAAAAAAAGTGTGTGGACAACCAAGGAATCCTTGCTAAAAAAAACAACTCATAACCCCAAAAAACATGTTCCAGACATATTGAATGTTCATATGACTTGGTGCTGGTAGTATGTGTTACACAAGAGAGAAAGATTACCGTCACGTACTGCAGATTACATCCACACTGAGGCGGATTAATCTGAAAACATCTTGCGTTTTCGAGGTCACTTTTAAAAGTGCCAGCTCAGAGTGGACAGAAGGCCAAACAGGAGACGAGCGTCAATGTGGTCTGACGCTTTGGAGACTATTAACCCAAACTGCAGCCCTGCCATCGCCCGTCCTGTGCAACACGCGGGTGCAATCGTCAATGTGCACAAACACAATTAGGGTTCAAATCCTGTAGCAAACGTAACAAAAGAAATCTGTCACTCACTCGAAGGGCTCGCTGGGGTCGTCCTTCTGCAGCTCCGGAGGGATGGGGATCCGTTTGTAGTACATTTCCCAGTCGAACGCCCCTCGCATGGCGTCCCCCGCCTGCGTCTCGTAGCCGAAGTTGTCGTGGTCGATCACGTCGATCATCGGACACACGATGGTCTTCCGGTTCTGGGCGATTCGGTCTGAGAGACACGGACGCAGGGAGACAGTTGATGGGAAATTGATGGGCGTGTCTTTTGAAGGTCGCGGATAAATGCGAAAAGTGTAAACTTTGGAAGGACGACGGAAAAAAACGGTACTTTCATGTTTTTCTACATTATCAACAAACGAGGCAATTTTAGCAGCTCATCACACAATAAGGATGCAAGTTAGTGAAAAAGAGTGCACGCGTGGTGCTTCTGTGTTCCTCACCCAGCAGCGGAGGCAGCCAGTTGACGTTGGACTCGCAGTGGGAGTCCAGGAAGGTGATGACCTCCCCTCTGGCGGCGCCGGCGCCCAGCAGGCGAGTCCTGATCAGCCCCTCCCTCTTCTTGGTCCTCAGGATGCGAACCTTGGGCAACCTCACCATGTACTCCTCCAGGGCCGCCTTCAGGTGCTCTGCACAGAGACGGGAGACGATCAGAAGGACGCTCGCGTCCCATCGTTACGAGATGTTTTTTTGTTTTTTTTCTTCACATCTCCGAAAGAGCACAATAGGCTCGTCAGGGGAAAATTGGAGCCGTGGTGAGATGAAAGGGCAGCGCTTCAATAAGTTGTCCCCAAATGAAAGAAGAAGAAAAAAACATCCCTTCTACGCTCTCTTACAAAAGGAGATCAAACGGAAACTAAACCATTAGCAGGCACCATCAAACCAGACATCTGCCTCGGCCACATGCTCCAGACTGAAATGTGTCCCTGCAGGCCCACATCGCACTCTCACCCGGCCCGGGGAAGAAAAAAAAAGATCACTTACTTTCCTGCACTCAGACTATATATATAGTTATGTTTTTAAATATATATCTTTACTGTAGTCATAAGACCGAATGTTACCCCAAAGAGAAAGAATCCAACTGTGAGGCATTACATTAAATCAGCCCTTTTCGAACATGTGCGGTCATAAAGCCTTTTGGAAAAAATAAATAAATAAATAAAATGCTTACGATCGGTTTACCAGACAGAATTCATAAAGCCTGATGAGGGTATTGCAGATACTTATCAGTTCAGTTTATGGTCCGGGAGCAAACAACACAATCATTTTTATTACATTATTTCAAAACTCTTGGTCGTCGGTTCAAATCAAAAAAGGGATTCAAAGCCTTTCTTCAAGCTGCAGGAACTGATAAATGTCCCGCTCCTTCTGCAGAAACAGCAGATACACTGGAAGGTGACAAAATATAGAGATACGGAGAGAAAAGTGGAGCCAAAAAAAACCCTTGAAAGAAAGCATTAATCAATCAAAGGGACGGCGGTACATACGACACACTTTTCTCCGTCCTCTCCTCAGAGACGCCTATGAAAGAAATCAATCCTTCCTCTAATGGAGCCTATAAATCTTTCTGCTGAAAACGTCCAGTCAGTTCTGACAGGTCAATAAAAAAAAATAAAAAAATATTAGAAGCTGGACTGGAGGCCACGTTTCAGTCGCTGTCCGTCTGCGTTTTCCAAAGCCGAGACGCCGTCAACCGTCACAGAGAAACCGCGTGAAAAGGACTAAAAAGTGGCACTGGCACTAAATGATTATGACTACTCTATTTTTGGGGGGAGTAAATCATGAATGTGATAAAAGCCATGATTTACACATTCAATTTGTCAGTCCTGAACATGTTGCATTTAATGCCATCTTGACTGCAGAAACTCCGGATAAAATCCAATATGGTGCCAACCAACCGGCCCAAAAATGGTTCCGGCTATCACGTCGTCCACCTTTTGAGTCGGTAGGTAGACAGACAGACGTGCAGACGGACATACATTGGGAGAACCCCCTGAGTAGGTTCTGGTTAGTACTTTTAGAAAGGTGTAAAAGGTTCTGGGTGGAATAAGTACACCTTTGGAGAACCTTCATTGGGGGTTCTGGGTCTAACTGTTCACAGATACATGTACAACCCTCTGTGTTGGGTTCTTGATAGAATCTGATTCAAAGGTGGAACGTGTATTATTAATAGAAACCATACATTTCCCAATACAGACACACGCGATATTGAGCACGTGGCCTCCACCAGAGAGACGTGACTCGGCAGTGTTTCTTTTTCTTAATCGGTCTGTCTGGAACACAAACCGTTTCAATTAACCAAAGCGCTTGTCTACAACAGAGAACTTCAAAGTGCAAGACGGGCCTCCCCAGGGGGGCTCCAAGCTGTTTCAGAGGAAGCTCAGTAAAATAAATAAATAAATAAACATTACATTAGCTAGTCAAATGAGAATCATGAAAAAATAGATGCAGTAGTTTTGGGGAATTTTAACGTTTTTCTCACTGTCCTTGGAATCAGAAACTAAAAAATGCCTTAGAACAAACCTTTTTTTTATGCATTTGGTTTAGTCTGGTTATGCCAAACAACATTATTGGGCTCTCTAGGCTCAATTGCTGAGTGGGTATTTTGTTGAATTAAAAACAGATTTTTTTTAGCATTAAATATACATTCCTAAAAGAGTGGTATCTGAGAATGTTTGGTTTCAATTACAGTTTCAAAATTGAGATATCGTATCGGCACTAAAGTCTGAATTAATAAATAATGAAAGGGCTGGTCCCCGTAGGAGAATCCTGGTTCCTGGTCGAACCTTTAATAAATGTTCCAGTAACCCTTAAAGAGTGTTCTATCTAGAACCCAATGGGTTGTACCTTTTTCTGTGAACAGTTTAACCCAGAACCCCCTCGAAAAGGTTCTCCAGAGGACCCTTATATGGTGTAATTGTTCCACCCAGAAGCTTTCCACCTTTCTAAAAGTGCTAACCAGAACCGACCCAGGTTTAATTTCACAGTTTAGCCCGGTGCCCTGGGAACGCCTTCCAGCAGCCTTCGGGTCTCTCGAGTCTCCTCGAGGGCCGATGCTGACGGTGGTGGACCGAAACCCCCCCAGCCCAAACAATCATGGTTCACAATCACCAGTTTTGGGTGAGTGAGTTGGCAGGATCTTTTCACACCCATGCCCTGAACGATCCCTGGAGGACTCCTTTGATGAAAAGGGCCTTTGAAATGGAACCATTAGTCCCAACAAAAAACCCTTGAAACACTCTTTCTTTCGTTAAAAAGGGTTATTCGGAAGAAAACAATTCTGGATGGAGCCTCAGTCCTTCAATGAGAAGTACCCTTTTCGTTTCCCAGCCCGACACGACACATACAGTGGTGGTTTTATTGATCATATTGATAAAAATAACATCGCTTGTATTCTTTAAACCAATGGGGCGACTTCAAAGTCATGTCAGACAGTCTGGAAGCTGTAGCTGTTGCTTTTAGACACCGACATGATGGACTGACGAAGATTAAATTTACCTTTGTCCAACTACCCCGTGCAGAAAAGTTGTGCTTCTGGACAAAAAAAATAACCAGATTACTACACACAACATATTTTCACTATCAGCAGCCTAATCATGTCATGAAAGGGAAGCCTTCACCCTGTAACTCAATTCTGAGGATACCTGCATCTGCTTTTAAACTTCTACACCCACACACCTGATAAAAAAAATGACCATTATTTGCAGAATACATGCAGACATTAATAAAATATTGCCTCCGTTGGTGTTCCTCATTGATAGCGTGTTATACAAATGGGCCACTGTCACCGAGCAACCCCCCTCCAACACAACCACCTAATTGGATTCTGAATATCAGAGGAGAGGATGGAGGAAAATGCGACGGTCCTTTCAAACCTTCACAGTCTAATCTGCAGCTGTTACAATGACAGACAGACTTTATCTCTGCGGACTCTGTTGTTTTCTTCCTGCTTCATTCTGGCTTTGCTTTTTGTCCCTCCCTTGTTCTCTCTCTTCATCTCCTACCCCGTCACTCCGCTTGTCCTTGGCCTGCTTTGATGCCGTTTGGCAGCGGCCGCCTCTCGGAGTGACGCTCCTGATTCCGGCGGACAGCTGAGACGCCGCAGACGGCGGGGACCAGCCAAAAGCAACAAACGCGAGGCCAGCAGGTCCTCGGATCTGTCTCTTCCCTGTGTCTCCCTCCCATCCTTACTTCCCTTCGCTCGCCTAGGATTTTTTTTTTTTTAACGAGAGCAGCACCAAAACCCAACATTACTTCCCCCCTGGACAAGGCCGTCCAAACCAGAGTGTTTGGGCGAGACCTGACAGATCTGACTCGACATCATTAAAGCAGAGACGCACAAATTAGAGCAGGGCAGTAATTTAAGACCAGAGTGAGGAAAGCTGCCTATCAAACTGCCCTGAAGGGGTTCGGTCTCAAATAAACCAACGTTATATGTGTTAAGCTACTGCCAATAGCTTTGGGATGGAGGATGGATCATTAAACACGATAGATACGTTGTTCTTACGACATCACCATGCAGGGCAGTGGGAGAGTGATGGGACACAAGCGATAAAGAACTGTTGACTTCCAGCTTTGATTGTAGGGCGTTTGTATCTTCATTATATTGTGAGAACTGAAGGCCTTCAATGATCCCCAAGTTTTAGAGGCAAAGTTAGATTGTAAGCACTCTATAAACTGGTTAACAAGACACTATAGGATAATTTCGTGGCAATGTAAGGAGATTTTTCAGTGTTCTGGATGTCTTCCTTTGGAGGTTTTCCATGTAAACCCATTGGTAGAAGACCATGGGGTGGAGCCCAGAACAAACTAGAGAGATTACACGTCTCATGTAGCTAGGGAACGCCTCTGGGTCACCCGGGAGAGCAGAGTCCGGACTACCTGAGCTTAGCCTGCTGCCACCGCCGGCCCGATCCCGGATGAGCAGCAGGAAATGAATGGATGGACCTTTAAAGCTGCAAGTCAGCAACACAGTTCAAATCCACTGTGCTGGTTTTCCCCGGTAAGGTAGAATAGTAGGATATATTCTTTATAGTTCCTGACTGCATGTATAGGCTTTGTTATACTGGGGGTTTGTTTCTGCTTGTTCAATCTGCTTTTGCGTTGAATGCTTCTTACATTTAATTAAATACATGTTCATATGCACACCTATCTACACCGTATTATTGAACAAGTCATATTTTTTCGCCCGTGTAATTTGTCACCTGTAATTAAAAAATGTAATTAATTCACCTGTACAACTAAGGTTTAATTATTCTATATTAAACTCATCCCGGAATAAATTTGCGCTGCAGGGATTTGACACAGAAACGGAGGCTGAGAGCCTCCATAAGGTTGGTGCCACCTTTAGAGGAAAGGGCGAGCCTTCACCTTCATAATACGACAATAAATCAGCCCAGTGGCTATTAACCAGTCGGAGATTGATTCAGGCTCCACTTTTACCCTACATGGGAGGGTTCTTATATAACCTTCATAATGACAGCCAGCGAGATTAAACAAAGAACATTTGTATTGTATGTACAGCACATTCAGCCGAGGAGAAGGGAAAGGGGGAAAGGTTACCGCGTCTAATTGTGAATGGTTAATTTGACCCGGGAAAAAATTGGAATGCGGCTCGTCTGGTCGACTGAAAAATTGGCGGGGGCCATAAATCACCGTAATGAGAGCGGGCCGACGTCCGCAAACACATTAGTCACTATTATAAATGTGAAATCCGGGACACGAAAGAGGGCACGAGACGACGTTGATGTCCGGGGTCACCGCCGCAGACCTCGTTTACCGAACACCGAAACATTTACCGAACACCGGAACATTTACTTAATACCGGAACATTCACCGAACACCGGAACATTCACCGAACACCGGAACATTTACCGAACACCGGAACATTCACCGAACGCCGGAACATTCACCGAACACCGGAACATTTACCGTGTCTGCTGCGGGAACGCGTCGCATCTTTCCCCCATTCATTAAAACTTCGTCACAAACACCAGAAACTACATGAAGAAGATAACGCATTACAGCGCGGCCAGCTGTGCTTCACACGTGTCCAACGAGGGAAATGCGGTTTTTAAATGACAATTTACCATTATCAGTTAATTTGAGTTCAGAAACCAGGGGCGTGAATAATCCAAAGGCTGCTGTATTTTCTGTCTTCATCTCCTACTGGAGACTTGTATTTATTTATTTATTTCGGGTGAGGCGGAGGGGGATTTTCAATTCAATTAACCTCAAATTATGGTGCACCCAGTATGGCATCCAAATCTCGTCTTTCCAAGGTGCTGGATTACTTCCCAGAAGTCTTGGCACGACACCAGAGAGCCAAGCTGCTAATTTATTCCCCCCTAAATGTTCAGCTGCTCCTGTGAACTCCATCAAAAACGTCCTGCCTTTTTTGCCAGGCATAGAATATTTGAAGCGTCTTTTTTTGCAACCGTCATTAAAAAAGGAAAGAAAAAAAAGAAAGCCGAGGGAGAGTGTGTGATGATATAAGCCGGTCTGAGGGGGGGAATTTGAAAGCACACTCCCCTCTTTCTCTTCTCCAGTCACACAAGAATGCATGCAGCTTAAATAGCCGCTGAGGCGATGATAGGAGATGTATTACAGATAGATGTGCAGTTTGCCTTTTGCGGCGAAGAATGAGCAAAGCAGCGTTTTTGAGGACAGGACGGACGATTTTGTGTCTCTGCCTTCAAGCTCAGCACAAGACAGCAGACGCTCACACGCTACGGCGTCACAGCACACAACCACAGCTCAGACATCGCTACCAGCGCCGCTGAGCTGCATATTTGAAATTGAAGGTCCCACATCTTTATTTAAGATATGCGTTTTCCTTTTTGTCACACATTTCCTGCTTAAATCTCAACCGGTGGAATGCAACAGAACAATAAAAGCAGAAAGAATAAAACTAAAACTCCTCGACAAACAGTTCATGGGTTATGAAAGGGACTGGGACTGTAAATTCCCTTTATTTGACATGGCCTGGACATTTGACGAAGTACAACAACTTCCTGTTTTATGGGGAAAGATTTTTTTTTTTTTTTTTTTAATCGCCGCTCAACCACGGCAACAATGTTGTATTAAAACATTTCATTGTTTTTCCTCTCAAAGGTCTTTGCATTGTACCGAGCAAATATGAGCTCGATCTGATTCATTCTGCACGGGAATTTTGTGAAAAGTAAAGCGCACGTAAATGTCAGAAACGTGGACTGAAATTGCACAATTCAAAATGACGGGCTGTCGGTTGGGATCATGGTATACGTGTTATTCAAGAGTTAACGTTGGGAGTTAAGAAACAACATGTACGACTGGATTATTTCAGCAGTAGTCAGTTAACGAACTAATTTCAAACCAAGAAAAAAGCTGAATCATCGTCAGACGATAGCTGTTTGATAGATCGCCTTTCGGCCAATCAGTTCCGTCTCTTTTGCTCCTCCTTTAACCCAAAAAAGCCTGCTCCAACATGATTGATGTCGAGTAAAAAGTAAACCAAACAGACACCAGGATGCCTCTCTGTTCATAGAGATCATTCCCATGTGCAAGAAAAGCCAATTTGCTTTAGAAAGTTGATACAAGGTCGTAAAGGGTCGTATGAGGTTTCATGAGGAATCGGATTCTTGGGATTTAAACAAAGGCATATAGACTGCTTCTGGGCTAAGTGGCATAAGGATGTCAAACTCTGCATAGTTGTGCACAAAAGAAAGATAAACTCAAGCTCAATGCCGGGTGCTAAGAAGAATGTTCTATTTGCTCGCAGATAATAAAAGGGTAACATTCACAAAAGGAAGCGAAGCGATCCAACAGGGAGAGACCGACTTCATAAAGACGGAACAGTAACAGAAGCGGAGACGGAGTCACTGTTAGTCACCGTTAACACGGCAGCACTGATGTTGTGTTCACTCTAAATCTCCGAAACCTCATCCTGTCGAGCCGCGCTCGTACCGCTGTAAAAAATATCCCCGTGGGGATTGTTAGTACTTGAGAGTCATTGTCAGAGTCGGCAACGGCAGCCTGCCAGCTCAGACCCGCGAGTTCGGGTTTTTTCTCTCACACACACTGGCGTCGAGCTTCTGTTACGAGAGGACGAAAAAAAAAACCTTTGTGGGCAGCGTAGTCTCTTTTTTAGGTTTCAAAATGTCTAAGCGGCCCCGTAATAACAAGAGCTGTCAAGGTGCTATCAATGGGTTGTGAAGCAATTAGGATACGTTTCCAACCCTGTGACCCAACATGTGGGTCCAACCCCGATGTTAAGGAACTCAAACGCCCACACGGGTGTCAGGAGATGTCAAAGCAAAGCCCCTCCTACAGAAGCTCCAGCATATCTTTCTTGATAGAGATTATAGCTCTTACATTTCTTGTAAAGCATTTAGGTGCTCCTCTCCGAGTGCTTTGGGATTATCTAAGTGATAGACTCATCCCTTATTGTACTTCTTCGGGATTCTACCTCTGGACTTCAGCCGTCCCTACCGTCTCTTTATAGCTGGAGACAGATTTGTGAACCACATCTTTGACGTTAGAAAAGCCTATTTGAGATTTCAAAACCATCTGCAATCTGAATCACTCAACTGCCCAATGTATTTCAATATTTCCCACAAACACGGAAGGTGAAGGGGAAGAGGGGAAGACTAAAAGCACAAAGGCGAAAGAAGATGGAGAAAGAAAAACGAGCCACAGAGAGGGAAGAGAAGTGTGGCTCGGTGTGCATTAAAGCCCATCTTCACTGCCGTCATCAATCGCGGCACTCTGTGGTCCGATTAATAAAACATCGGCCTCCTCCCGCCGAAAAGCAGAACCTTCGGCTAACGTAAAGCGACGCTCCGATGTTCCCTGAGCCACCATTTGTCTTTCCACGCTTTTTTTTGCCACAAGCCATTACAACACAATATTAAGTCCTCAGCTGGAACACCACCTCGTCTCTCATTGGCCGCTTCCCCCCCATCGTCGCTCGTTTCCTCCCTCCCTTTCCCTTTTTGCCTCGTGCCTAATGGTTAACGTGCGTTTATGATTGTTTGGGCACTAAGATTGGCGCCATTAGGCTGGCAGGATGCCAGCCACTTTCGCTACTGCAGACGCTAACGACGCTCCTCGGGGAGAGAGTCCTATCCTCGTTTTAAACTTCAATTAAAACAGAAAACAATAATACATAACGCTGCTGTTCCACGCTGCGAGGTCGGTCCTGTAAGCGGCGGAGACAACGCGCTTTGGAGCGCCGCGCGACTCGAGGCGCGAGCACTTTGTGTCGGAAAGGGGGGAGGCGGGACGTCGGATAACATCCCGCTCAGTTTGTTGATATCGCGTTTAAATTATTTCCTGATGAGCAAATATCGCCAAAGACAAAACCCCCAATGTGGCGTTCTCCCTCTCCGCTAATATGCCCGGACTCTTACAGGTGCAAATTAAGTCGCCACCTTTTGCCCACGTGGCGCCGAACACAACAGCTTTTCTGGAGAAGAAGAAGAAGAAAAAAGGAAACCAGAACGTGGCAAGAGAGGAGTTAAGATGCTCCGAACGCCGGATTAATAGTGTTTAAAAGTGTCTCGTTGCTGTAAATGCTAATGGGGACTAGCGCTTTTCTAGTCTTCCGACAACTCAAAGCGCTTTCCCGCCACATGACATCATTCACACTCTGATGAGGAGCGACACCGTGCGAGGCGGCGCATCAGGATGATCAACCATCCACACGGCGTAGGCGCAGCTTTGAGAGCAACTTAAGGTTAAGTGTCTTGATCGAGGACACGTCGACACGGGCTACCGGAACCGCCGATCGAAGCAGATCCGCCGGTTCCTCCTCTGATTGAAAAAAGCCACAGCGGCGCCTTCAAAGACGGGACGTTTGAGAGAAAACCATTTGAGAGAAACAGCTCAATGAGCGGACTGGAAAACACCACGGCTCGTCTCTCGCAAGTTCTATTCAATTAAATTGTAATCAGTGGACCACGGGAGGACGGCTCCCTGTGGGATTCTTGAGGAAACTTAACATAAAAACATCTTTAAAAGGGCAACCCCGCCTTGCAAAAAGAAAAGCGTAAAAACGAAAACAATAGCGTTGGCCTCAAATCAAAACCGGTCATGTCTGTAAAATGAGTTTCCGACAGGAAGCGTTTCACATGAAAGAAACAAAGGCGTCGTTCCAATGAGGCGTTTAGCGACCCCCGAAGATCCACTTTTGGGTGAACTTGAACGCACCCCCTCTTCATCGAAAGGCACGTCCGTCTGGACCGACGGATGAATACAAAAGCAAACTAAATGCAACACGAAGCTTTCGCTATTATTCCGTCCCCCGTCTGTCAGAAATCCAACAAACCAATTAAAAAAAATAGCATTTTAAAATAGCTAAATGTGACATTTTACATTTCGAAACGAGGCGGCAGAGTCACGATGACATCCCCGCCTCTATACTTTATTTCGGGAGACGACAACGACGACAATGATGAACGACCTTGCCGGTCCGCGTGGTCAGCGGTACCACCGGGGCTCTGCAGGTCCGCCGCTGAGTCACAGAGCGTGTCACAGCTGCACTCTCTCTTTTCCAGCAGCGTCACATGCCCCCCCCCCCCCCCCAACCCCCCCGTGCGTCTACACGCTCAGACATGGCGGATGACAGATGGCGAAGCCGAGAGGTTCCGCGGAGAAGAAAAAGTAGCCCCGTCAGCCGAGCTGACCTTGAAAGCATCGGGGGAAGGTCGGGACGGCTCGGAGTGAGCGGCCGACGCTTCCCTGCGGGGCGAGAGCGAGGGATGAGCGTCGTCGTCCTCCTCCTCCCCCGCGCTGGGCTGCGGAAATTCAATTACGGCCTAATGAAGAGTGAGCTGACCTCCCCTCACCGGCAGCAGCCCCTCCCTCCCTCCCTCCCTGCCTCCTCCCCCCACCTCTTCCTCTCATGCAGTCCAACAGGCAGGTTAGCGGGTCCAGCTGCTTCTCAGTGTCCTCGGGTCATCTGGCTCCTCTCTGTCGCCCTGAAACCTGATTAGTCCGTCGCATAAAAAAAAAGGTCCAAGCCACTGGATGTGATTTGTAATGAACCAGAGAGCGTAAAAATTGTTTTAATTCTGCACTTCTCATCGCAACTGGGAAGCGGTGATCGCCTTAAAGGAATGTCACCTGACAAAAACCTGAACTGCAGAAGAAGAGGAGAAGACGAAGAAGGGTGTAAATATGCAGCATATGGAGCTTTTCCCCCCGCAATTCATGACATAACTGCACCATTGTACTGCACAAAGGCCATGTTGGAGTTCTCTCTACCTTCAGCCATGATTGTGCCGTTTCCATAGAAGTGCATGACTTAAAAATAGCAGCGAGAAATGAGAATATATTATGGCAATTATGTGAGAAAATCAGTGAAACACAATAGTAGCAAAGGCCTCGTGACAAACCCCCTCTGGTCCTCACTATTTGTGTAAGTCCAGCGAGATTCGGTGATGTAGAGACTACTTCCGGCTAACGAGCTAACGGCTATCTGTCAGTGGCTTCGGTTGAAGCTAAAGACGCGTTTGTACCGTCCCGTCCTGTGTGGACAGTGCGTCAAAGCCGGCGTTCTTCAGGTGGACGCTGCTACAAAGCTCATGAGCTACACAAAGCCTCCTTTGTTTTCAGGTAAAAGGTCAGTATTGTCATCATAGCGTGCTCTTCAGCGGCACAGATCCACGTGTCGAACTTCAGGTAGACGCAAACTATTTAAGAAGATTTACTTCCCCTTCGCCACCCCCTTCCTCCTCCCCCTGAGACAAACACATCGATTTCCCTGCAAAACGTCCAGTCAGACAACTTTCAAACCACCGAGTGGTCAGTGTTTGATATTCAGAGCTTTGGTTTCCAGCGGCGTGTCCCTTTAAATCCCCACGCAGAGTAATGCCATTACGACTTCCTGGGCTTTTATCAGCAGATGACTGTAAGTGCATCTACTTAAGCGGTGGAGTGAGTGAAGCATTTACATGATTGGCATGATGACGACGATGATGATGATGATGATGATGAGGGGGGGGTTGGGCGGGGGATATAAAAGAGGACTGAAACCTCAAAAGGAGGGTGCGTTTGTTTTCATCATCACAACAACCATTTGGACAGATTTAACCTTTAAGAAAACCATGCACGAAAATGCTCCCGCGCCCATTTTAAGTCCCAGCATGCCCCATTCTGACAATCTTTTGGCATAAAATACTGAATCATTCTCATTTTTGAACCGAACGACACAGTTTTTTCACTGAAACTCCTTCTTAGCAGGCCAGGACTTTGTTTTATTGAGATTTTTGTTGCCGATTCTGATTCTCTAGGTCCTAATCTTTCCAAAAAGGTGTCTTATTGGGCGCTCCAGAGGGCATTTTTGGGGGAATCTGGCTCATATTAAGCTGGATGTTCATACTTACGATCAAAATATCTTTTAAAAGTGATTTCTTTGCAGATGTGCACTTTTTTTCCTCCAAGACTGCTGCTCTTGTTTGCGGTCCTATGCCTCCCATTGTCTTTCCCTTTTTTACGCTTGTGTGTGTGTTTCAGGTCGCCCTCGACTCTCTGAGCCGTCGACCTCATCGACGGAACCACGCATTACTTAATTACCCTTTAAAGCTCCCGCCTCACCTCTGCTTTCCACCTCCTCCCCCCTCTGAATGTCGCTTCATGCGTCTTGATTGCTTCATTCCTCGTTGCCTCGTTCATCGCCTGCGGGCTGAAAACTGGCGACCGAGCACACGGAACTAATTACTGGTCGAAAACAAACACACACAAAAACGCAAAGATTTCAAGGAAAAATACCTTTTAATACTTCATTTGGCTTTTCAACAACCACCCCCCCCCCTCCTCCTCCTCCTCCTCCTACAGCTGTCGGTGTGATCCCCGTGAGTGAATAATTGGACGATCAGTCGGGGGAGTCGGTGACAGGTCTCCGTGGCGGGAGGAGTTTCTGAGAGCGATCGTCTCCGCGTCTGGACACATCTGGACTCTCGCTGTCACTCACGCTTTAATGAAACTCTGATACCGAGACGTCCGGGCCCGATAACATGCCAGAGATGAGATGTGGAGAGGAAAATATGAAGCTTTTTTTAATATATATATTATATATATATAGGTATTTAATGATATCATAATAATGCAGCCGTAGGACGAGTCAAAGACAACGACGTCTCCTCGAGTGGAGTTCTCCTCAATGCTCGACTCAAACTGTCACACGGGGACGCGATAATAAATCTGGTTTATTACAGACGCCGCGCTATTAAAAACTCACAGATGAGATTGTCGACAACCTACAGATGGCGCCTTTCAAAGCGTACGAGACGCCGACTGACCGCCATTGACAGCTCGGCTGTCGTTTCAGGAGGAGGGCGGGTACGCTTCACGCCGGCGCGCTCGATTTTTCCTCGAGCCGTCCCTTCAAGTCAACACGTTTATACCCTCGACTCGGACGCTTTCCAAATCAAAAGCAACGAGCCGACGCTTGCTTTGAGGTCGACGCGAATGTTGCTTCCAATGCGTTTATTTTGTCATTCTGATTAATTTCAAAAAAGTAGAAACATTCGTCCAGAAATAGCCGGCGCGCTCCCGTTGGTCTCCGTCGGCCGCGAGGCGCCATTACGTGTTTGATTGACAGCAGCTGGAAGTCTGCGCCGCTCCGAGGGCCGACGTGTCACAGGCAGACGGCGCGTCGTTAGCGGTGCATCGAGTGTCTGAGCGAACCCGACGTGGACGGTTTGCGTTGCGTTTTCTCAAAAGGAGGGGACATTTGTAACAGAGAAGAAAAACACATGATTTAAAATGGTGCTTTTGTGGGATTCTTCACTTGGAAACTTGGATTAACTCTCTTCCATCAGCTGTCAAAATAGAAATAGATTTATTTTTGTTGCTTCATGTGAAAGTGTAACTTCCTGAAATGGTGACCTCACTGTTCCAGCCTGATGATCAGACCACCTCCTGAGAGAGAGGAAACTAAAATGGCCGTCTGTCGCTTGGACGTCAGCGAGAGCCTGAACCACAACACTTCCGTTGTGGGGCGTGAAAAACAAAATCTCACTTTTAGCCGAGCTGCTCCACAGATGTGAGGGAGGACACTTTACACCGCGGCCATCGCCAATACGGAAATATGGAAATTGCAGCGTTAGGGAAGCAAAGAAGCTATTTCACGCTGCGTTTGATAATCCAGCACACTTTAAAAGTGTTGGTTTATATATCTATCCATAAAAGAACCAACTCCTTCATTGTTCAAGAACGGTTTCGGCTCCTTCCTCTTCTCCGAGTGCGAAATATAGATTCAGATCTGGGTAATAAAAACATTTTTAATAAGCATAATACACGTTGTGATTTTCCCACGTTGTCGCCGGCCGCGCGCCGCCGCACCGGGCGACCGACCTCAGCTGATGAAAGAAAGAAAAGATTCGGGTGATTTGGGAGCAGGAGCAGCATATCGGAGCGACACAAATCACGGAGACAGCGGGGATTTTGTTTTTCCTCTCCTGCAGGCCGAGCCCTCACTCAGAGCCCAGCGGGCGCCGTGGGCGCGTGGTAGGGATCGGTCCCTCCGGCTTTTGCTGTGATGGATTTCTGGTTTTATGATTGTTGAATGTCAGTGGGAATAGAAGAAGAAACAACAAGAGTTGCTCTTTGATTGAGGCGCAGACACAGAAACCTGACATTTACTGTCGTCAACCATCTTCCACCGGGGGAAGTTTCCGGAGTCAACAGCAGCAGAGACGAGCGCTGAAGATGGAGGAGTCCAATTTCAAAGCTTTTTTTAAATTATTAGTATTATTATTGTCTGATCCGCTGGAAGAGACGTACGTCACACTCACATGTCGACGAGATGAGGCGCGCGACTAATGCAGTGACACAACTTCTGTGGCAAGATCTTTACCCCTCTGAGCCTGAGGTCATTTCATCCATTTCACATCATTTCTTAAATTCACTTTTTAAAAAAAAGGCACTTCTGATACACACATACATACATGTGTTACATCTAAAATTGCGAGAGATAGAAAGATAAATGAGAAGTAATATTATACATGAACACACAAAGAGAGAAAAAAAAGATCAAGAACACAATTTAAACTGTACAGAAACTGCAAAAAAAAAACTAAAAAAGAGGCATAAACAATCAAAACACACACACACACACACACACACACACACACAGGTAAGAAAAGAGACGCACAAACATCAAGAAAGACACAGAAGCTCTGAAGATGAAGAGACATGAAGAAAAGACAGAAAGGGAGACGAGAAGAAACAAAGAGGAGATTAGAGACGAGAAGGAAAAGGAAAGAGGAGAGGAAGAGGAGAGGAGACGCAGCGAGGAGATGAAGACGGCAGGTTTCAGTGTTTGCATGTTTTCCATGAGTCAGTGTTCGTTCTGGCTGAATGGACCAACGTGGCAATACGAGAGAGAGAGAGAGAGAGAGAGAGAGAGAGAGAGAGAGAGAGAGAGAGAGAGAGAGAGAGAGAGAGAGAGAGAGAGAGAGAGAGAGAGAGAGAGAGAGACGAAGGATTGAGATCATCTTCACAATAACAAGGGGATACTTGAAAAATAACAGGTGGATATTGCTCAGTGTTGCCTCAGTTTGTGCAGACACACACACACACACACACACACACACAGACACAGACACAGACACACACACAGACGTGGGTGGAGAACAGGAACTCAATCATCGCTCTCAGGTGAGATGTTCTTATTTTGCCGATGAGCAGCTTGTGCAGAAGAGAAACAAAAGTGTGTGGAGGTGCAACGCGACAGATTGTGTCACGTCTTGCCGAATGCAAATATTGCGCGAGGACTAAATTCATCACGTCTAACCCGATGAGACGAGCATCTTGTCCCCGATCTCACGGAGATGAGGGAGAAAAACTAAAACTCTTCCGTTACGTCAGTGGCCCTCGTGAGGAGATACGCGGCCGTTTTCAAAAGATGGTTATATTTTAATAACTCCGGAAGCTCCTCAACATGACGGAGCGATTATAACGTTTCACTTAATCACTAATTTAGCCGCGGATTTCACTCAAAGTGCTCCGGTTGCAACCGTAGAGGCCGTGTGAACGTAACAGTCCTGACAGTATGAAACAATATTGGAGTCTGGAAACTCTGAAGCTGGAACCAGAGTTTTCTTTCAATTTCTGAAGCAAAAAACACATTTTTGGACTGGAAATGCTTGAAAACACGTCATTGCTTGTGTTTATTGGGATTATTTTTGTATATTTGGACGCTTTAGGTCTTACTCTGTATTAACATGAGCAGTTTTACTCTGTGGCATGATGGGAAGGCAACGAACAATACAATAAAAAACTCAGGGCGCGATCGAGGAGTCATTTTTTTTTGCTCAGATTCTTGACTCGCGATCATATTTATGCAGAAAATAAGTTGTGTGGCGTTGAGGGATCTCATGTCCATCAGTCCACCTTCATGCTTTATGCATTTCTTCATTCATCTCAGGTTGAAACCAGGATTGAAATTGTTGCTTCCGTGTAATTATTTCTGGAGAAACTCGGCTAAACTCGTCCCTTAGCTGTCAAAAATGAATTTGCATCATTAGCGGATGAGGTAGCAATAATTATTGACCCTCGTATTAACGCACACGAGAACTTCAGAAGGTCATTCCTCACGTTCCTTCTCGTTCTTCAGAACTTCTGAAGAGACATTATTATTATTATTTTCATCGCTCGGCTGGATCAAGCCGCTTCGAGCGCCCTGAGCGAGCTGACAGAGTTGGGTTTTTTTTTAGAAGTTCAGAGTACAGGAGCCTGTGAAGTGAAAAGACTTAAGAGAAAGCCCGGCACAGCGAGGAGTAAACAAATATAGAGACTCCCGATGAAAGCCATCTGACCCCCGCCTGGAATCTGATGATTCTCCACGCGCAGCGGAAAAACCTCCACCGACACCGTCAGAGCTCAAACTCTGCTCCTCTGTTCTTTGTGGCGTCTCAGGCTTTTTCTGTTTACCTAGAAAAAAAAAGCACAGCGGCGCTTTATCGAGGGGTTCACACTGGTGATCAGACCGTGAGGAAGGTGAAACCGCTCGAAGGCAGGAAGGAGAAGGAGAAGAAGAAGAAGGAGAAGAAGAAGAAGAAGAAGAAGAAGAAGAAGAAGAAGAAGTCCACAATCCGCCGGAGACTTTTGCAGAACTCAAGGAGGAAATTTTCCTCCTTCATTAAAACACAAAGTTCACTTCATGAAAGCGCAGCAAGCGTGCAGACAAATATTAGTCTTCGAGTGAAATAGGAATAGTTTTATTAATTATGATTTGAAAAAAAAAGGAGAAAAGAGGCTGCTCCTGCTGCAGCGAGGCTTTAATTACACGACTAATTAGCACCTCAGAAAAAATAAATCTGCACTCGGAGAAAAAAGTAATCTAAAAAAAAAAAGCATGTCATCACTTGTTTATCTTCTTCGTGTCGGCGTGAGGGTCAGGGACGGGGCTGCTGATCAGGCCGAGTGGCAGCCGGGTTTTAAAGGCGGCCTTTGGGTGGCCACAGGGAAGGATCCGCCTCGTGACGGCTTGGAAACAATCAAGTAGCCAACGCGGACGCCAACATCATCGTTTCCAAACTCCTTTGTTTACGGTGCTCTAAAACCCGGCGTAAACGTAGCAAAAGAGATGCGATGCTACATGGAAGCGTAGTAATGTGGACACGGCCTCGATGGATGCTTTGAGAATAAAGACGTCTCAGAACCGCTTCTGCTTCTGGCACATCGACACGCACAAACAAAACGAAAAGGCAATAATACACAAACTATTTCAGCCAAACACCTGAAGGCCACAGGAAGGCTACATAAAGGCCACATGGAGGCCACAGGAAGGCCACAGGAAGGCTACATAAAGGCCACATGGAGGCCACAGGAAGGCTACAAGAAGGCTACATAAAGGCCACAGGAAGGCTACATAAAGGCCACATGGAGGCCACAGGAAGGCTACAAGAAGGCTACATAAAGGCCACAGGAAGGCTACATAAAGGCCACAGGAAGGCTACATAAAGGCCACATGGAGGCCACAGGAAGGCTACAAGAAGGCTACATAAAGGCCACAGGAAGGCTACATAAAGGCCACAGGAAGGCTACATAAAGGCCACCTGAAGGCCATCTTCCTTAGGACCACATGAAGGCACCTGAGGGCCATGTGAAGACCACATGAAGGCCATCTTCCTGAAGGGAACATGAAGGCCACATAAATGGCACATGAAGGGCATCTAAAGGCCACATGAAGGCCACATGAAGGGCACCTGAAGGCCACATGAAGGGCACCTGAAGGCCACCTGAAGGCCACCTGAAGGCCACATGAAGGCCACCTGAAGGCCACATGAAGGCCACCTTACTGAAGGCCACATGAAGGCCACATGAAGGCCACATGAAGGGCACATGAAGAGCACATCAAGGGCACCTGAAGGCCACATGAAGGCCACCTGAAGGCCACCTGAAGGGCACATGAAGGCCACCTGAAGGGCACATGAAGGGCACATGAAGGCCACCTGAAGGCCACCTGAAGGCCACCTGAAGGCCACATGAAGGCCACATGAAGGCCACCTGAAGGCCACATTGCAATAAAACCATCGCATGATGCAAATGACAAGAATGCTGAAACACACACGCACGTCGCTGCGCTCATCAGACGACCATAACCGCGTGACCTCGCCGGGTGATCGTGTGCATCACATTTGCTTTTGTGTCATTCTGAAACGCACATTTGAGGCTACGATGAGAATCTACTGAGACAACATTTCACCACTGAATGTCTCATAAAACAATCGTCCCTTTCTCTCCGTCTCTCGTCATATATCTTTATTGGAATATTTAATATCTATGGAGATGTGAGCAGGACATTACGCATCCCACAGAGGCTACATGAACCAGGCTTAATGATGAAGATCCTCCGCTCAGATTCAGACTAGAATATTGCACTTGCCCCCCCCGATTTATTATGCAAGGGTTCAAAGCTTGCGCATTAGCGGACTGATTAAACCGCCTGTGTGAGAGCGCCAATCCACACCGGGGAGTGGATTATTCTCTCGCTGACCTCACTATCACCGGCCGGGGTCACCGAACGCCCTCATTATCATCATCATCATCATCATCACCACCAGCAGCAGCAGCAGCAGCATGTGTTCAGAGGTCTCCGCGGTATTTAGCTTCAAACACGAGCGTCCGCGTAGCCTGTGAGGGCGCAGTGAAAACTAATCTACAGTCAACAATTAAACGGGAGAAAAGAGAAAAAAGATTAACACAAATGTTATTATAATATGTTCTGACAGCGGCCATGTTGCGATTCCCAGTGAGAATTGTTTAGGTTTTTCATCTGATGATGATGATGATGATGATGTTGTTGTTCGACAATGTAGGATGAGATGCGACACACGGATACTCAGCGTGTGTGTGAGACTCAGTAAACTCTACGAGGAAGTCGTGTCCGTAGTTATTCAGACCCGTTTCAAACCACCTGTTCACCTTTTATTGTCCATCTTTATGTCTTCGTCTTTATTTGTTTGGAAGTGTCAGTTGGCAATAACAAATTGCAGTTAGAGGCCCAGTCATCAGTAAAATCCGCAAAGTTTGCCCACACACACACACACACACACACACAAACACACACACAGACACAAGAGTAGAGCGGTGAGATCAGCTATGCTGGCTGCTCTCTGGTGTTGTAATTAAATAACCGACTGGGCCGATTAGGTGGATTCCTGCAACACTGTGTGTGTGTGTGCGTGTGTCTGTGCGTGTGTGTGTGTGTGTGTCTTCCCTCCTCTGTCTGCTTATGATGTACAAAAGCAAGCACATCTTGTGATCACATCTGGGCCTCTGCAGAAGCTGGCTAATGCTTTTTGCTTCTGCTCATTATTTGTCCAACAGTCACCGTCAACACTTGCAAACAAATGACTCAGTGGTTTGTGTGTGTGTGTGTGTGTGTGCACGAAAGCAGGAAGGAAAAGGAAGAAGAAAATACCACAGTCCACTTAAAGTCTCTAGCGCGACCGCACTGACTGCAGCTGAGCTTGTGTATCCTTGTGTGTGTGTGTGTGTGTGTGTGTGTGAGTGTGTAGGTCAGGTGTGTGTCCTCTGTACCTTTGTCGCTGAAGTCGTCGACCAGGATGATCTCGGCGATGAGCTGCGGGGGCGAGCGGTTGAGCACGCTGTGAACCGTCCTCAGCAGCGAGGACCAGCCCTCGTTGTGGAACGGGATGATGACGCTGGTGTTGGGCAACTTCTCCCCGTACAGCTTCAGCTTGCAGCTACACACACACAAACACACGCACACACACACGCACACACACACACACACACAGATGATTAAGACATGATAGTGCGACGTAAAGCGACGGGCATCACTTGACTGTGATGCAGGTGATGTATAGATCTATCGCACAGTCCCACTATTGGATTGGTTCTCATGCAATTTGGTACACACTCTCCGACATTATTTATTAATCAGTAACAGATTATTACCAGAGTGTCCTACATTTACGTCATGGAGAGACATTGTAACATAAATCTACAGAATGGAGCAGATTACAGCTCATGTGAACCAAAGAATGGAGACATTTCCTCAGCACTGGTGCGACTGTCACAGTGAGAGATGATTTCTAGCTGCTTTATTTACAGTTTTGTTCCTATGGTGTTGTTTTTGTTTCTTTATTGATATGTGTGTTTGTTTGTTTTTCTTTCACTTCTCTTTCTCCTCATTTCGATACTTGAATAGTAAGAAAATGAGTATACTGTTTGCCACATACATGGAATCTGGAAAATTGATATATATATGTGAGATTTTGAAGACTAAAAGAAAGACAACGATAGCGAATGAGAAGCACGCCGGAGTGTTTGACTCAATCCCTTCACGACACTCCATAAAGCGCAGCATTTGCTGTAATAGTTGTGCATCAAACACCCGTGTGGTTTCACAAAATTCATTTTTATTGCGTTAAAAAAGAATTTAGATTTCAAAATGCTAATTGGCAACGGGGAAAGGGAATCTTCTGGAACGGGGACGCTGCCCTTTCTTTCCGGCGGTGCACCGCCAAACCCAGAACAATGTGTTGCTCTTTTAATAAGATGTAATGAAGCAAACCACCTGCCGGCCGGCCCTTCCATCTCTCTCTCTCTCTCTCCCTCTCAGAAGTCGAGGGGGGGAATCTGTAGAGACATAATTATCTCAGAGTCTCTCAGGCCTGTCTGGCTGCCTGAATCTCTCCCTCCCTCCCTCCTTCCGTCCAACTCTCCCTCCCTCTCTTTGTGTCTCTCCGTCCGTCTCTCCTCCGCGTCATTCAGTCGGTGATTGAGAGTGAGATGGATGAATGGATGGGTGCCGCTGGGAGGTCTGAGCCCGCTGACGACTGGGTGTGACGCCCGGTTGTCAGACACCCGTCACTCTGCTGTCACTTGGACCCATCAAACAGACCCACCTGCCGCTCCCCCACCCGGCGCACCACCCACAGCCGCCTGTCCGCCCGTCTGAAGCCGGAGGACCTCGGAGGTCCGGGGCGACCCTGATTGAGTGATTTCTGCCGTCCTGCAGAGAGGATTTTATAGTGTTGCAGTCAAGTCAGACTTTCCCCGCCGCGTGATTTGAGCCACATGCTGATTTTTTTTCGATTGAAAACCAATTGCACGAGTGCTAAAAAAAAATAAATAAAAAAACCACAAGTTGAGGACTATTATTTTATACTGCCCTTGTCCCAAGCTGTTATTTCTAGTCCTGCCTAAGCATTGAGAAAAGACACACACACACACACACACACACACACACACACACACACACACACACACACACACACACACACACACACACACACCAAACAAAGCCAAATCTATGGTTTGGAGTCAAAAGAAAATAACAATATGTTGCATAAGACACATTTAGCACATGTTACACTGCGTCTATTCGGTAGGTGTCACTGCTAGCGCTCCGCTGTAGCCAGCTAGCGCTGCTGCTAGTTTTTTCCGCTAGTTCCTGGACAACCACCGAAGGCAGCGGGACCAGCCCGACTCAGTTCGACGCCCGATGCGGGCAGCGGGGACGCGGGTAGTAGCAGCAGCAGCTAGCGGGGAGCTAGCAGCAGCAGCTAGCAGCTGCAGCAGCGCTAGCTTGCGACAGCGGGGACACCCACCGAAGGTATTAGCGGCTTGTAACCCGACTTTTACGGTAATTGAGGCAACGGCAGCTGAAGTTTGTGTCTAGCTTTCCTTATTTTAAAGTATTTAGTCATGTTAACTTGTTAAATTGTGTTTAACTTTCAGCACAATTCAAAACGCTTCGTCAACGCAGACCAAAAGCAGAACACCTCCTCCTCCTCCTCCTCCTCCTCTTCCTCCACCATTGCCGCCGCTCCATATCGATCCATATTTCTTTGCACAGTTCAACATACAGTCGCTCATTCTGGAAGATAAGCAGCCCCGGCTAGTTTTCATAATCCTCTTGTCCGTGCTCTTCTTCGCAATAAGTGTCGCTCACCCTCCGAGTCTGGGAAGCGATAACGAGAAGAAGAAAGCCTCAGCTCCACCTCGGAGCGCACAAAAATGATCTGCTACAGTAAAAACACAGCACATGGTCGTGTCGTCATGTGTGAACTCCGCATGAAGAACGTTCTGCAGCGCGTGTTGTGCGGGGGTTGCTGGGACAAGTGCGGGCTGGGAAAAAAAAAAAACAAAAAAAAATGTTTGATGGCAGACGCCTCGTCGGGTCACAAGGATGCGGGAGATTTATAAATATGGAAGGGAAAAGAAAATGCGAGAGAACATAAAGTGTTGTCCCGGAGAGACCTTGAGAGGAATAAAAAAAAAAAAAAAAAATACTTTTTCTAATATTTTTATTTTATTAAACGTCTTTCTACATGAAAGCGGCGGCGGGGTCAAGTGAAAGGTAGCGGGAGAACGCTGAAGGCGGCTCCGTGACGAATGGGGTTCAGCGAGGTCCGAATCTGCGTAGCGGACGATATTTATAGTGTTTGCCGAGTGCGTTTTGTTCTTTAATGAGTCAGAGGAGCGCTGGGAGAAAACCGGCAGCAGCCCGCGCTGCCGCCACGGGTCCACACGGCTCACGCCGTCTCCGCAGCCGGCTGTTGAACGCGATGCTGGAGACCAGAGATCAACCAACAGCGTCTCGAGTAACACAGAACATAGCAGCACTATCTCAGCTGCAGATGGAGTCAAACGGACATTGGAAGTGCGAGACAGACGTTAACCTGTGAGTGACGACGTCGGCAGATCCCTAAAACCACGAGGGCTGACTTTCTGGAGGAACAGCACTTAAACCAGGGATTTGTACCTCTGATCCCTCTGCTTGTACGACGAACATGCAAAACATTGTTCCACAGTCACAATTGATGTGAGCACTGATATTATTGTGTTGGAAGTCGTTAAAAATGGATTACGTCATGAAAGTGGCGTCTCAAAGCGAGGGAATCTGCAGAGGAGAGCCCCGGCAGGTAAACAGAGAGCAGATGTCTGAATTTTTGGTCTTTATGTTTCTAGTTCATTGTTAAAAGACCTTAAAATAGAGTTTATCGTCCAAAAACCTTCACCAATGATTTAAACATAGAGACATGTCGTTATTTACGCGTTATTATGCTGTGATTTTACTGGTCCGGCCCACTTGAGATGAAAATAGGCAGCAGCTTCACTAAAATGAGTTTGACACCCCTCTGACTTAAATGGTCCCATCGTGACATCATCAACAAAGACTGGTAAGGTGCTCCAACTGCCTTAAGTACCCCAACAAGAGGACTCCCTGATGTCTTTGGTCACCTCCTCACCTTCCTTCTCAATGTCCATCTCTAAATCAGCGCTTTGCAATGACTCAGAACAATGAACATCAACTCCTTGAAAAACGTCTCCCTCGGCTCCGGTGCAAGGCGTCTATCAGTTTTTCACACCTTGTCTCACATAAGAGAGGTGGATGGGGGAGGGAGGGAGGGAGGGAGGACGTCAATGACACTGATAATTGCTGTCGAGAACACGGTTTAAAAAAGTACACGGGTGTCGCTTGGCGCGACCAGCTCCTGTCGCCGAGGAGAGCGACTCGTCTCCTGTGAATAGACCGGGCGCGCTGTTAATTGGAACCATTGTTCCAAACAGCGCTCCTTGTAATGAGTTGGGACCGATCCAGCGTGGAAAAATGAAAAGGTGTAAACAATGCTATAAGTAGGGGGGGGTTGGTGTCCAGGGCTACCAGGTTAATTCCTTAAAATCGCCCTTCTTTTGTCTTATTTGGTGCTTTTGATTCCTGCAGAGAGGTCAAATGAAGGCATATCACTGTCTTTTTTTTTGGTGTCAAAACACTGGCCATTTGCTTTCAAAGCTTTGTGCGCAGCCTGTTTGGCTTGCAAAGCGGTTTCAATGCATGTGCTGTATTTATTCAGCGCCTCGAAGCGCTTTTGCCCTGGACGTCAACATTCACCCACACACATTCACACGGTACACCGACGGCGGAGGCTGCCGTGCAAGGTGCCAACCTGCCCACCGAGATCTAAAGGAAGCGTTTATATCGAACCGCCGGCGCTCCTCCGATTAGTGGGCGACCTATTCCACGCCCTCGGCACTCTCTCATTGTTCTGAAACACTTGAGACGGTGGTCGGGTCCAATAAATGTCCACATTTATGGCTTTAAAGACAATCGTAAAAAAAAGAGAGGAAGAAATATAAATATATAAATTAAAGCTGCTTGCAACTGTGAGCGGGTCCTCGCTCCAGCACATCGGGGGGCGCAGAAGGGGCGTCGTACTCGTCCGGCCCTGAGTACGACGTTCGCCAACCAGGTGAAGGATCTCGGCCGGGCGACCCGGCGACCCGCAGACGTGGTGTAGCGAGGACCCGCTCACAGCTGTAATCCCGCTCACAGCTGTCGGTGCTCAGGCCCTAAAAAGACACTTGACAGAAGACTCCCTCTATTGCTCTGGCACAGTCGTACCATAACTAAATAAAATACGTGCATATAGTCACGCCCACATTTCTCTCTCAAAGTCCAAATCATCAGAAAACTCTAAATTGTTTCTGCTACTTGACTTCCTGTCTCCTGAAAGAAAAGAAAAAAAAACTGATTTCCCAGGCCGGCCCTGCAATCAGGCTGCCCTCTTGTCCAATAGACAAGCTTATTTTTTTGGGGAACAACAACCATCTGTCACAAAGTGCTGGGAGTCTGCAGGTTTTCAATCCAACCAAAGGCTGCACAAGGTGATTCATTTTTTTCTTCTCTTCTTCTTCTTCTTCTTCTTTTCCCTCCTCTCTCTCTCTCAGGTTGATGGAGTGCCAATCTGTGAAATAACCCGCTGCAGTGTTTGGCTGGAATGAAAACCTGCAGTCTCTCAGCGGCCGCCGCCTCCTGCCCCCTATTCAGATGAAACTGCTCGTACAAAACACAGAAGATTTATTTCTTTGTGGGAGAACGGCGGTTTTGCCTGAGGTTACTGGCCACTTTTCTGGAAAATCTAAAAAGGATGTGCTTCTTTTTTTGGCTGTTGTTTGTGTGTGTGTGTGTGTGTGTGTGAGAGAGATAAAAACGACTGATGTGGCCGATTGACACGGGATGAGAATCGCCATCGTGGTTCAGCTGGAACTGCACTGGAGGAGATCAATCTTTATCCTCTTTGCCGGAACTTCCCCCGGAGACGAGGAACCTTTTGAGGAACGCCTTGCGTTTCGACCTTAAAGTTTGAAATTAAGTTTTGGGGCCATTTTACTACCCGAAAAATGTCCTTGTCACATGGGGTAGCACGTTCTTAAGAGCACAGCTAATTTAAGGGCGGGGTTTAGAGGGACGACTCTCGCAGATTGGTCAAACGCCTGTTTCTCTGGAATCGATTCAGGACCGTCTCAGAGCGAGGAGAGAGCGGATCGCTGCGCTTTCGGCCCACTCGACAGACGATTTACTGAGGTTTTATTTTCCTCCTCTGCATGTCACGCATTACAAAGTGCATCGGTAAATACTATGAAGCAGTAAATACCGTCGCAGCGAGACGAAAACCTCTATTTATGTATTTGTATATATATATTTGTATTATTCTACAGGGTTTTCAGATGAAACAGGCGGGCACACCAAACAGAAACCCACACGGTATCTTTATATCGCTGCGGGACTACGGGCTGAAGGGGCCTTTTGGTTCCTTGAAAAGTCTTTTACGGCTTTTCTCGTCATTTATTGCGTCGTAATATCAAACTTCTGTGATAGAGTCACGCTTAAAAAATGATCTCCATCGAAGTGAATCCATCAATATTTATCGTCAACACAAGGATCCAAAGGTCCGTTCTTTAATCCCTTATGTTTAAACTGGTTTTGGGAGGCTCCCTCCATAAACACACACACACACACACACACGCACACACACACACACACACACACACACACACACACACACACACACACACACACACCCACCCACACCCACCCACCCTCTGGACTCACTTTGGATGTCGGATGTCGGGCACGGAGCGGTTGAGGGAGATCCGGTCGCTGACGTAAATGTTGAAGCCGTTCTCCCGGTAGGCCTGGTCCACCCGGTCAGCGTCCGTCAGCGGGAACGCCTTTCCCTGTTCGCCGTTCCCTGAATTAAAAAAACACGACCAGAGTTCACATGGCAGATACGCACACTATACGGCGGTTATCAAAAAGCCTACCCACCCTCCAGAACATTATCTTTAATTTTAGAGACAAAAAGAAGAGAACAAATAGATTCCCACTGTGATGTGGGAGAGGAGGAAGAGGAGGAGGTTTTTGCTCTCGAGGGTGAACACAGATCAAAGACTCAAACAAAAATCCCATCATGTACGGAGCCGACCACCAAGCGTACCCGAGCTTATTCATACAATACTTTCTAAAAGACATTTTATTGCCAAATATGAATGGAATACATGAGCCGGAGAAATAAAAGAGAAAACGATGGGCAAAGAACACAATGCAACGCCAAGTTGTGGGCTAAAGCTGCAGTTTAAAATGTGACACTGTGAACCAGATTGTTTACAACGCTGGTCTGTATGATGATCATCATATCATGTATAAATCAAATGAAAATAAGCTCTAACGTCTGAATATATCTGTGCAGTTATATGTAATTTATTCAAAAAGCAGAACCAGGGGTCTGTGCTGGATATCTAGAAAACCCAGAAAACAGGCGGAAATGATCTACTTTCCCTTCCAAAACAGTGAACATAACTTTTTTTTTTTAGCCTTTGAGGGCTCATTTCAGGGATGAACACATTCACACCGTTTCTTTAGAGGCTGATTTCCCCGGAACGGAAAAAAAAAAAAATTAAACTCAGTTGGCGGTGATTGTAGCAGATATAAACTGCACTTATGACGGCGGAAACGCACTCGTAGCAGAGATTCACACCGCCGCTGCAACGCTGGAGAGCAATAAGACCCCCGAGAAGAGGAAAGGCAATAACAAATACGAGAGAAGAGAGGGAGGGAGGGGCGGGGCTACGAGGAGGTTTGGACCTACCGGATCGGGAGGAGTCCCGTTTGATTGCCTCATAGTCGTGCCAGTCTTTCCTCTGCACGCCGCCGTGGCCCAGCTGAGCGTCCTTCCCCAACCGGTTCACCCCCTGTGAAAAAACAACAACATACGGGTATGTTGAAAAACCCGGTTTTAAAAAAGGGCCACACCACCACCACCACGTTTCGTTTAAGTCAATCAAACTGCTGTCCAAAGAAACTCGCCATAGCTTAATCTTTTGGCCTTGATTTCCATAGAGTGATCGTGTTTTTCATGTGGAAGAAAGCGTGCAGATGCTTGGAAAAGGCGCAGTCTCATCACGTAGTCGAAGATAGTCATTGCGCTTCGTAAAGGAACATCATCATCATCATGTGGCCACTGTGGGTCAGTGGTGAGCGGGGTCGTCTCTCAAATCAGAGGCTCGGCGGTTCCATCGTGCCGCTCGTGTCCTCATAAGCGAGACGTTAACCCCCGAATTGCTCGCGTAGCCGTGCCCGCGGTGTTATTGGAAGTCACTTTGGATATAGGTTGTCAGCTAAATGAATTGTAATGTAATAACAAAGCTTTTGCGTTTCGCGAAAGGCTCCGTCGCCGGTGCTTTATGCGGACCCTGGGGCCCCGGAGACGGGGAAGTCGCCACGGCGGGAAAAAGGAGCCGTTTCGTGAGAGGAATCTAATCAAAACAATAAACAGAGCTCATGTACTGTGACAAAACACAAATCTAACGCTGGTCGTATCTCAAAACTCATCAATGTGTCTGTGAACGCACCACACACTGGAAGGACGCAGTGGAAAAATGATTGACTGATAAAATGTGATTGACTGGAGATTGCTTTCAAGCTTTGAAGGTTATTTCGTAGCTCATATTAAACTCTAAAAGCATCTATTTTTCCAAAGACAAAGATTTAAAAAAAAATAATAATAAATTGGGAAATATTAAACCTCAGAAAGCTGAATCTGTAGAAACTGCACATTCACCAGAGTCAATAATGTGCGGCATATTAGATCGATACAGCATAGTATCGCGATATTTCATCGATACACGGAAGCCAAGTATCAATCTTTTATTAAATAAATTATAAACCTTTTTGGTTGACAAAGTTTTCCTTTGGAGACAATTTGCAGTGGGAAAAAAAGTGAATAAATCGCAATATTTAATACATCGCAGTATCGCGATAGTATCGAATCGGGATTCAAGTATCGTGATAAAATCGAATGGCGGGACCTCTGCTGATTCCCAAATACTTAACGCTGGGAAAACGGTCTGTTTGCAAAGCCACCGCTGTGCACCTTTTAAGAAAAACGCAACAAGTCCTCCTTCCCCGCTACCCTCCTCAGCATCCGCATCGGCCGAGCGATTTCTCCCGAGCGTCAGCACAACGCCGTTGGACGGTGAGAGTTTATCCACATAAAGCGCGCTCTCCCATTTCATGGCCGGCGGATGCGCTGCGGCTCGCCGTGAACGAGAGGCGGGCGGCGGCTGGATTCTTCTGCCGCTCAGCCATTCTGCACAGCGAGTGACTTTCAGTGACTCGGCATCATGAATTACAAGATCACAGCACAATGGAGAAATAATTAGCTTGATGGGAGGAGGCAATTAGTGAAACACTTAAATACAACTGGCACCACTGACTGCATGAGATATTGTGAATTATTAATCAGACGGCTGGCTGAGAGGAATGTGACACTGAATAACAAACTGTATATACACACACACACACACACACATACACACACACACATTCGGGCAGGACTCTGGGTAGGTTTGTGACGGCGTTGGAGTTTTAGACCCTGACAGTGAACACGGTGGTGGATGAGGAAAGTCTGGCTTGGTTTTAAGGTTTTTGAGTTTGTGCCCAAGTAGGTGTCCATTATCAGGATTTAATGGACCTTAAGGGAGGGCATTAATTTCTGATTATGGACACCTCGGGCAAGGGCATTATCCCGCTTATAGCACTGTCACTTTCCAAAGAAAGAAATAAAAAACACAAGATTATTCATTTAAAAAGGCAGCAAGCTCTGCATTCTGAAAAGTGTCTTAAAGCTGCATTTTCTCTGCTGTCCTCTAGGGGGCGACTCTTCAGATTATATAGACGTCTCTGAGAAAATTACTCTACTTCTATCTTGATGTATTCTCTCAGTAAACAATGTAAACATGAGTTTGTGTATAAAGTCTTCTTCAATACATCATAATGTTCATTTAGTAAATTATGGTCATTTAGAGTCAAACAGACCATAAAGCAGGGGATGCTTTAGGGCGGGGCTACAAGGTGATTGACAGGTCGCTACCACAGCATTGTCCGGTCTTGGAATTTTGCGTCTTAGCACTTTCAACTATTTACAGAAATCGGTGTGTTTTCAGTTGTAACCTTTTCGGTCGCCTAAATATGTCTTAGCTCCGCCCTCTCGTGTCACTTCAGGTTTAAGGAACAGAAACAAGATGGCTACGGCCAAGATTTGCTCGACTTTTCAAATCTCTAGTCCACCCACCGCTGAGTGACGTCCCGGTGACTGCGTTTCACAATGGTGCAACGGAAATGTCCCCTACTCCAGGAAATAGGACAGCCCTGACATGCAACTTGGCAACGGGAGGTATTCCTCGTCCACTGCGCTCAGTTTCACCGCAGCCAATCAGAACGGAGGATTCACCCAGACCATGGCACGAGTTTGGGTAAAAGGTCAGGTGAAGGTGCGGTTGGTGGCGTCATGGGGACCAACATCTGTTCACGCCGTTACTTTTCACACACACGACAGATAACCATCACATGTTCTACCACATTTTTGTGATCTCTTTGAAGCTTTTTCTTTTATGCTACTCTACATATTTCCTGCGAGGTAAAACCAGACGAGGGGAACAATGCGACGGCCTGAATGCATTGACCTATTATTCCATCTCGTGGTTCGGCCTCAGCTGAGAGATGGAGCCAAATATAAAAATGTATTCCGCGCTCCCTTCTTCCTCCTTTCCTCTCGGCCTCGCCCTCAAGGCCTCTCCTTCCTCCACTCGTCTCCTTCCCCTTCTTTCCGTCACAGGCAGATGCCCTCAGTGTGTCATACAAAGGACCTGACAAGCAGCAAGAGTCCATCTGTGCAAATTTATACTAAAAAAAAAAAAAAGAGGCGAGATTGTGCCGCCCCATTTCCTCCCGATTACAATTTCAGCGCACGTCGCCATGATATTCCTCCGGGGCTTTTTTTCCTTTTCTTTTTTTTCTTCCCTTCCTCGGCGCTCAACGAGACCTTGAAAAACAAGACAAGGGGAGAGAGGGGAAAACTTTCCAGCTAATGTGTGCACATGTTTAGTTTTGTGGAAGCAGAACGGGGGCGGGCACTGAACCTCAAGGAAGTTATTCAGACTGACAGTCAAAGAGGATGAGTCTGAAAAGAGACGGAAAAAAATCTTGGAGGAGCAGATGGGAGACGTCGTCGCTTGGTGTAATAAAAAGTGGAGCGAGACGAATAAAAGCACACCCCTCCCCTCGACGGCCACCGGACTTAACTTGCACTAATTGTGAAAGCACTCTGGCTGAAAGCCGGCGCTAACGGCTCAAAATAAACTCACCAGTTCAGTTGATTCGTTTTCAATAAAGAGCGTGGGAATGCCGTTCGTTTTTGAAAGGTGTTTGAAAAGCGACGAGTATTGGACAAATTGAAATATCGACCTGTTGATGACATTGAGATGAACAAAAAAGGGTTTCGAGGATCACTGAAGATATTGCGATCCCAACCCGAGGAATGAATCGATACGTCTGTGCCGAATGTCGTCTGTGCCGAATGGCAGTCCATCCAATAACTAAACCCTCCAAAATAAAAGGTGGCAACCCGAGCAATCGTGCCGAGCGTGACACAAACAGCTTCACCCAAGGGGTCGTCTTATTTGTTTGTTTTTTTAAAGACAAAAGGCTCAATCCCAATCTCCACCCTCGTAGTCTTTGAGGCGTCCGTGAGGGGTTTAGTTCTGACCCTGTCAAACCGGCGAGTGTTTGAGTCTCCGGCAGACATTTTCAGCCCTTCATGAACCATTTTTCCGTAAATCAGCATGAGATGCAGTCTTTGTCCAAGGTAATTACCCACAATGCATAGCCATGTAACGATAAATACGCAGTTAACAATGGAAGCAAGGTAAACAAAGAAATGAACATGTGCGTTCATTTACTCCGAAACATTCAGGATTAAAAAGGTGCAACAGAGATTATAGTCCACAGATTTATTCAGCAAACAGTTAGATTTGTTACCGACAAAAACAAGGGAATAGATTATTTTAAATGACCGCTGATGTCATGAGGAAAGAGCCTGGAAGACGTTCAAAATCAGGGGTTAAAAAGTGTCAAATAAACACCCACAGTCGCACCAAAAATTCTTTGGACAGCACCACTGTAAGGTGACGTGTTTACACCGTGTCGAACCCTCACAGCCTCTCACACGCGACCACTTACCAGGTGACGTCAGCGAGTCCCTGAGGGGTTCAGGGTCTGAGGCTTTGGGATTGGGCCAAACCGTGTGCAGGCGTGCTCGCCGCTCTGCGAGGCTGCTTTTAGGCTTTTAGACGCTTTGAGCCACATGGCAGCATGCCGACATGCTCTCAATGACAACGCCGCGGTGTTCAGCAGGTATGACGTTGGTCATTGTTCACCGGGACGGTCGCTGGTGAGCACTAAAACACACAACGTCGCAGGCTGGACGGCTGATGAGAACGCCATGAGTTCTGCAAGTATTGAGTCACGTTGGACTCACGGTGGCCTCGGATTAAAAATCAGGGGATTACCAGTCATCCCGGGGACATGATTGTGTAAGCAGACGTCCGTCCAGCGGAGACGTTTCTGTCGGTAGCGAGGCGACGGACCGACGGACAGATATTACCATCCGTAGAGACCGACCGCCGAGCGGTCCTGGATAATGATAACAATAATAATAACAACCAGATGGTCTGAAATGAAGACGCCCAAGGCAGACATTTCATTACAAGCCACGAAATGCCCGAAGGGGCCAAAAATAAATGCACCAACGAGAGCTGCGACTGAGATCATCAAGGTTTTATCAAGCATAATGTACGACCCGCTTTTAGCCTCATGTGTGGAGACGTCGGTACAGCCATCTATTTATAAAGCATCGACAGGTCTATGTATTTTAATTGTGCTTTTATGTGTTTTATTCTATTTTATGTCTTTTGTATTATCTGGACCTTGAGTCTGTAATAAAGTTTTGATATAATAACAACTTTTGACCGGACAATGCTGTCAGTGAAGCATTTAAAAGAACGGATGGCGCTAAGCTCGGCGGTTCACAGCGAGTGATCAGTTAACGACGGGTCGGCTATCGGTCAGAAGAACGAATGTAAAAAAGAAAAAGAGACAAAAATAGCCCTCACAAAACGTCGTCCATGGACGTCCATGGACGCGTGCCCACAAGAACGCACGTTGATCGCCACCTCGTGCTCTCCGGCTCGAATAAAGGCGCTAAAAAACGGAGACGGAGCTTCTTCCTCTCCTCCGCTAATCGGCATCACCGGGGGAGCCGAGGCTCCGCGGGGGCCACAGACTCATTTCCCTCTGGGCCACTGCGCCCGCTCTATTAATATTCGAGACACGGCACAAACACACCGCCGGGCCGTCGGGAGGAACGACACCACAGAGCCGCCGCCCGAGAGCCGTCGCGGCTCTCATTAACTGGGCAAATAAAACGACCCAGGGATGTTATTTTAGCGGAACAAATATTCCGCCCCGGCGCAGGGGAGCGGCGGCACAACGATGTGGGCAGAGCCCGGAGGGCGGGGCACGCAACCCCTGTCACCTTGCGGTGTGAAGCCTCGTTAAATTTAATGAAGCCTTTTTAGTGGTCTGCTTAACTGGCGACACGAGGCCACGCGTCGGTCCCACGCGTCGGCCGCACGCGGATTTCACAAAAAAAAAAAAAGTTAAATAAATAGAGACGGGCCGAGGGTGTTCGTTGACAAATGTTGCGGCCGTGTTTGCGCGAGACGTGGGAGGCGGACGCAGGAAAGTTGCCCGATCTGCCAGGAGGAACGCACCGCGGCGGCGTCGACATTTTTCGGGAGCGGTCTCCTATCAGAAAAGAAGGACGCGTCACGTTCAGACAAACCCCTGATCATCAGACGAAGTTGGAAATAAAGCTTAAACTGGCTGAACCGGCGCTTACGGTTGCGACACGTTCTGGATCAGCAACAATGTGAGGAGGTGATTATCATAAGACTTGTTTGTTGTTTTTGCGCAACTTAAAAAGGTGAGCTGAGGAGTGTGTGGTTGATTGAGAAAGAGCGAGAGAGCATGTATAAGTGTGTGTGTGTGTGTGTGTCTGGAGTTAGCAGTAACGTCGGAGCCGTGTGTTGGTACACTTCATTTGTCGGTGACTAAATGCCACGACTCCTCAAGACTCGAGCCAAGTTTCCGTGTCTCGCTCGCCACCCGCTGATTGAAGTGGAGCGGATTCGCCCCGAAGTCAACGACAACTTTTCTTAAGGCGGGCCGACCTTTAAAAAAAAAAAAAAAGAAAGGTGGACAAGCTGTTCTAGTTTGAGTTGGTGAAGCGTCTGATGAGCGCGGCATCTCGTACCAAACCCCGAGTGCAGTAACGTGCAGCAAGACGTTACTTCCTGCTCACATGAAAAGTGACAGAAATAGCTCCGTCGAGAATGAGGAACTGGAGAGAGGAGTTTTAAAAAGAAACCTGACTCCTTCCTCAACCCGAAAACAGCCGTCCAATCACAGCAGGAAGGGAAGTCTTGACACCTGAATTAGGATGTTGGAAAAGGGTGTGTGTGTGTGTGTGTGTGTGTGTGTGTGGGGGGGGGGGGGGGGGGGGGGGGGGGGGGGCGTTTCATCACTTTTCTCCCCATGTGACCTCGATGGAGGGATTTGCAGATTATGAAGAGCCTCTCTGAAACCCTGGCTGCCTAACCTCATTTCCATGCTGCTGTGGTCGTCTGTTAATCTGCCCAACAGCAGATTACGTTTGCTGTTCAGTCAGATAGGTTGGGATTGCCGGCCCCGCTGCCGCTGGGGGTTTAGGCTCTCGGCAGCTGTTGTGGGGCCGTTGCGCGGCATCACAGCACCGACGCGGGGAAAGTCGCTTCCTCCGTTTGGCACGCTTTCCAAGCTAAAGAACATATAGTCCACTTTAATTTTACTGTCCGTTATTACGCCGCTATCCATCATCGGCACGAAAGCGTAGACGTTAAAAGCGGGAGGAAAATTGTGTTTTCTGCTATCTTTATCATTACGTGTAGTCCGGGCCAAAAAGCAGGACGAACAGAACAGAAGATTCTTTGGCTTTGCTTTAGTTGCATTCAGGCGGAGGTCACGATGCCACCTCGGGCAGAAAATCATGTGCAAATACGAGCTGGCTGCCAGAATGTTGTTCAGAGCGCTGCTTCTTTTATATATATATTAAAAAAAAGTACAGTGGCCAGGTAATGTTGCTGTCACCCATGAATGATCACCTTTAAGTCGCTGGTGAAAGGCAGGAGAAAAATAAGAGCTCTGCAGAGTAATACAGGGGGATTTCTTTGTTCTTTTCCTCTAGTTTACAATTTCATTTCCTTGCCCGCTGCCTGTCACCTTCAGCCTTTAGGCTTGAATCAAGCACCCTGAGGTGTGGATCAGGTACTTCTTGTTTGGGTCACAAAGTTGTTTTGCCGCAGGACCACAAAAGGTGGTTTCTCGTTCACTGAGCAGCTTTTCGTCAACGACCTGTGGAACCTCTGCTGCTCGCAGTTAATCAGGAGACTTTTTTTTTTTTTAATGGCCAAAATAAATACCCTCTCAGATCTGCACACGACATCTGCTGAATTAGATTTTAGGCTCGGACCAAGCACGGCCTTAACATTTTGGGAATGGCTCTTAACGCTTGATGGCGGTTCACATGGACTAAAAACAATGCAAGCCTGCATTGGAATAGCTATTCGCTTGCTTCCTCCTGCTCATACTTTCCACGAAGAGATCCCGTCCTGACATTCCTCCAATGGAAGCGATAGCAAAGTTAATAGTCAATAAAATCAAATGAGTATAAGGAGACAGATACACACAAAGAGGGAATCCTTCCCCCAAGGTTTCTCAACTAAAGTTCCCTCCCCCCCTCACTTAAGTTGAGTGGGAAGCAGGGAGAAGAAAATCCTTCCACACTTAAGTCGTTGCTGCTCGAATTTCACGCAACACTGCACCTTCATGCAAACATAAATGAAGATAAACCCATATTCTTCTGGCTTGCCTTTGGCGCAGTAGGAAAATGGATATTTGCAGCGAAGCAGTGCGTCTGATAAGAACAGAGCTGCCCATTGAGGAGCAGTCAGACCATAATAGCACCCCTTTTGTCTTTCCCTTCCTGGTTTGTCAGATCACAGCCGCTCCACCTCCAATTACCTGTGTTTCCTATTCCACCTCACCTTCTGCGCCTCCTCCACATCCTTCCCCCCTCTTCCTCCTCAAGCACTTCACAGTTGAGTCAATTTGCCCTGGCCTCCCGGGCTCGTCACACAGAAACATAAGCTACGAGTTAACAATCCTCGCTTCCTAAAAATAGGAGTGACTATGCCACGGTTTCCCACCGACAGCCTCCACCACCTCCTCCCGATCCAACTCTAACACCTCCACCAGTCACAGATCCAACAAGCTGTTGATCCGACTGTAAAACCAGGATGAATCATAGCGTCGCGTCCAAAAGTGCTCTGCTGCCAAGTGGTCATCTTTTGGTGTTGGAAGTTATTGTTTTAACGAAAAATGCTACACAGCAACGCGATGCATTATTCCCGTATACCACCGTATACTTCATACGGCAAAGAACTTCAACTGACAGCGGGCAAAGAGTATTAATTATTTTCAGAAAAATACCAATGGTGATCATTCAGACGGTGAGAACGAGCAGAGACACGGAGAAGAAAGAAAAGTCAATAAGCAGCAAAGTCAAAAGAGGCAAATGAAAATTCAATAAATACAAAATGCTCCTGCTCCTTGGCCGCTTAAGTTGAGGGTCTCCAGGCGGAGATAGAGAACCTGGAAGAGGAGCCCAGTGGGCTCATCTCCCCGACAGGAGTCATTACCCGCCGCTCTGCCGCGGCCAGCAGACTGGACGGAGGCCACGACAGATGGCTGCCGCTCTGCCTTCTTGCAGGCCCCCGAACTGTGCTTAATTCTTGGATGCTTGACACAGACACCCAAAAAAATAATAAAAATACTGGCAACCGCTGAGACCTTCATGTTGTGTGAACAGTCTCACTCACTCGGGGTGTTTATTCTTCAGGGAAAACGAGCGAGTCGGCGCTTATCTCGAACGCCCTCGACACACAAGGGACGAGCCCAACCGCACCTACACCAGTCTTTTGTGCATAGATGAAGAAGAGAAAACAATCATCCCCAACTTCCTCCTTGCCATACAATAGGACCCGTACAGTAGCAGACATGGAACTTGGACAGATGTGTGGCGCACTGTTCTGCAAGATATTCAGCATTACGCCGTGACATTTCAGTTAAAAATTGAATTTTAAAAGGAGGCCTAGTGTGATGGATGTGTCCGGGGCTCCAGCGGTAATTTACAGCTGTGTTACCGCTGCCATGATCACAGCTTCCACTGGCTTGCGTCCAAACGCATCTGAGCGAAGTGCTGTTCAAATAAGCCCCTTAATATCGTGTCTGAGGGAGAGGAAGCAGGGAAACGCCGCGCGGACGCCATAAAGTGCTGAGTTGTGCTGCCGCCGGCTCAAAGAGCAGCTTCGGTCTCGTCCTCTTTGGACGCCAAACCTCGTCCCCGAGGTCTAAATGCTTGGGTTCAATGTAAAGTCGAGGCATCGCGAACTGTGTGAGGCCAGCAGTCGCTTCCTGGAGCACGACGAGTAATTCCTCCGGGGACGCCGTTCTGTAACGACTGCACGTGTAGAGAGGCGGGGCAAACATTTCTCCGTTGAGCGGCGACTACGAGGGAAATATTTCTCCGTGGAGCGACAACTACGAGGGAAATATTTCTCCGTGGAGCGACAACTACGAGGGAAATATTTCTCCGTTGAGCGACAACTACGAGGGAAATGTTTCTCCATGGAGCGACAACTACGAGGGAAATATTTCTCGGTGGAGCGACAACTACGAGGGAAACATTTCTCCGTTAAGCGACAACTACGAGGGAAACATTTCTCCGTGGAGCGACAACTACGAGGGAAACATTTCTCCGTTGAGCGACAACTACGAGGGAAATATTTCTCCGTTGAGCGACAACTACGAGGGAAACATTTCTCCGTTAAGCGACAACTACGAGGGAAACATTTCTCCGTGGAACGATAACTACGAGGGAAACATTTCTCCGTGGAACGATAAATACGAGGGAAACATTTCTCCGTTCACCTGCTCACAGGAGTTTTGTATTTCCGTGTTCAAGTTAAGTGAAGACAAAAAAAAAAGAGGAACCTCAGTCTGGAAACGTAAGAATGAGGGATCCGTCTTACCATTTTGAGAAATTGGCAACCAATTTGTTGCTTCTGGTTGCCATTTCCGTCTAATACTGCAGCCCAAATTACAATTTTTTTTTAGAAATAAATACGTTATACATTTATACACACCATATAATTTTTATTTTTCAAGGCTATTAGTTGCATTCCTTGTATTTTAATACTCAGCATTACATATTTGGAGCCACATTATGTGGTGTTGGCTCTCCCAGTCTCTTCAGCTGTCTGAGCGAGACGGATTGGAGGTCATCTCCGAGGGTAGAGATGATTGACAATGTTGCTGCTGTTGTTGTTGCCGTCGGGTATCACTTGGGGGACACACAATCCAAGGCTTCAAAGGGGGACGGGACGAGGGCCAATGGATCCGTGGTGCGAATCAGTGCGGCGGTCCAGACAAACTACATTTGAAGGGAGGCAACGGATGAACGAGCAGCCGGTGGCTCGCCGGGTTCACGTCTGAGGGATTCGCGGGAAGCACGGCGACAGCTGCACGGCCGCTATTCTGGATGTCGGCAACTGAGCCAGACACGCTAACTGATGACAATTAAGATTTGGTTGAGCAGATAAAAACACAAATTGCAAGGAATTATAACAACGCTGACATACAACCGCATAGCATCTTCATTAGATACTAATCCTTGTTTACTTTAATTCATTGAATTTGCTCATGTGTATTGAGGTGAAATACCGTCGATAAGCTCTGCATGTACTTACATCTTTTCTTTGCTTTATTGTGCGAAATCAATCTCAAAACATCTCAATTATTCTAAATACAAGGGGACTGAAAACAGCAACCGCTGTAAAAAGGTAGCGTTGAGCCCTGGACAAAGATTTGTTTGACCAATTTATGACAATTATTTAATACAAGCGAAGCAGCAAATTGAAAGAAGTTGACTGCGTAGTCTTGCAGCTTATAGCCCAGAGATGTCAAATGTAAAAGCAAGTTGCTGGTCAGCTATTTTGTCATTACACGAACACCATTTCCCCAGCCACCCCTCTCTTTATATGCTGTGTTATTTCTTCTTTTTTTGTGTGTGTGACAAGCAGCCAGGAAGGACCGTGTTTCCTCTCTCCCTCCCTCCGGCTTCCTCTCTGGACGCAGACCTCGAGAGCCTCGTCTCAGCCTGTCGCTGCAGCGTGGGAGGGCCCGGGCGCCGCCGCAGCCGAGAGGGACGGCGGACAGATGTGCCTTACATAACGATCAGCAGAAATCCGTTATCTCAGTGGCCCTAATCCTACTAGCATCCCCCCCCCCCCCCCCCGTACATCTCCCTTACGGCTGCCTTGTCGTGCTGCGCCAAAGCTTTCACTGCGCCGCGGCGGCGAGAGCCAGAAGGCCGCTCATCTTCCCGCCGTTGGTTCGGGGGGGAGAGAGAATCAATGAGCTCGAGAGGGAGGCAGGGGCTTTGACAGCTGCACTGATTAATTATCAACATTTGTCAGTGAGGAGACGATCGGACAATCGAGCTCGACAACGGTTTTCAACGTGAGAGCGTTACGCATTAGCGTGCTTTAAATCCAGCAGGCTTGTTTCGGCCTGGCTGCCTCACATCGCCGCCGGGCACGGGAGATTAATGGCGAGCGCCGGTTCACCTGAGCGGCGAAAACGAGACCCAGCGGCAGCAGCAGAAATGACTCATCCGAGCGCAGATTAAAATTCAATGGAAGCCATGTAGATTGTTTGTATTCGTCCAGGCTTTGTTATCTGCGCAGAGATATTTCTGCCGCTACCCGTATTCCAGGTTTGAGTAATGAGACGCTCCTCCGAGCCGTTATCGGCCCCTTATCATTATGTAACAAGGAAATATGAGCTCAACGGTCAACTCACCAGCCTTGCAGAGCTTTGAGCCACGCCTCACAGGCTTCCTTTAGCAAATGTGTTTCATGCCTTTTGTTTGTTTTTTCAGAGATTTCCTGATATTTTATACTCAACAATTAACCAAACCACAGATAAATAACCTTGTCCAGATCCAAAGACTTTGCTGTTTTGTTTTTTATTGGAAATACTTTTCATTCTCTATGAAAACTTTTTTGGAAAGTCATGCTCCTTTGAGGCTTTTGTTCAGTTGTTTTTTTAATGCTTTGATTCAAGCAAATGAAAATCCCATTAATCTCCATTATGTTGGGGTGCTACAGATGTTTAGAGGTGCAACCATCAAGGCTTGTGCACATAAAACAGACACCCGTGGTAAATATATATTTTGAAAAAAAAAGGTTTACTGCAGTTAGTAAGTTTTAACTATTAGGAAACGTTGTGCCGGATCCAGTTGCAATCAACTCCAAAAACATTTGGTTTGCGCAGGGAGGGCATGACACCGCTTGACAGAGAAAAGAGACTTGGCTCGTCTGTTAACAGTGAATATGAAGCAAATGATAAAGCCGTCCGCTGAAAGCCCATCGTCACCTTCTCAAACATTCACCGAACTCACATGAGGAGCAAAGGCCGGTTAACACTCAATGACCTTGTTTGACCCTCTGGACTGGACATAAATGGGCCTCATCTTTTTTTGGGATTTTCTTTTGAGAAAGTTTGAACCGCTGCTAGCACAATTAAAAAACGTGTCGACCCCGGTGACATCTCGAGCCTCTTCATTTGGCAGCACGGTTTGCGTTCGAAGAGCAGCTCAGGCTGCGAGTTATTTTGCCCCCTTCACCATGACGAGTTCGTCATGAGCTTAATTTACACGTCAGTCACACATCGGAAGTTAAAAGCAACTACTGCAAATCATATTTCGACAAGCAGCCAAGCGAGTGAGTCACCAATTAGGAGTGTGTGTCACATTTCCTAGAAGGCTGAAATCTACCATTTAAAAAAAATATATAATTTAGCTCCTACGGTAAAATACAGCTTTAATGGCAGTTTAAAGGCACCGGAAAAGTTGCCGCCTGCACATCTCGAGGATCATACACAAACACTGGGAATGATGCAACGTGGGAAATGGGAAAAGTTCTATATATATATATATATATATATATATATATATATATATATATATATATATATATATCATTTAGATATATTTGATTACTATTTCATACAACAGGTTTTTTTTACTTTGGTTTGCAAGCTAGCTAGCATGTAGCTGAACGGTATGCTAGCTCGCTCGCAATACAATTCAGCGAGACATTCAAATTAGCCTTGCATGCTACAAAAAAGGACTAAATTAAACAGAACATACAATATATGGCCTACACACACACACACACGACCCCCAAATGCCATTTTTTCTTTCCCCATGCCAGTGCTACGATGAAATAAGCTAACTTTATCGTCACGCTGCATCACCCACACATTGTCAATCCCAGCTCCCAGGACCATATTCAGCCGGGCCGTGCATGAACAAATGTTCTCTTCTTCATTGAAGTGTGTCCGATCCACTGTCCACCCGGCTCCGTATGTGCTGACTCGGAAAAAGCAATCAGGGAACAATTCAATCCAACATCAGAGTGCGCAGCCGACGTACAAACTGATAGCGGTATTGATAGCGACTGAGATTGAAAGTCTGGCGCTGGCAGCGGGCGAGGTTATGTTTTGTTCAACCGAGGAGGAGGAAATTATATGGAAAGGGAACAAAAGCTGCAATTGTAAGTGTTTCAAATACAACACAGTGTGTTCTGTATTGCTTAATCAAGCCCTAGATTTTGGATCACTTCCAAAATATAAATAAAGATTACAGTGCGTAATCCAGTGCGACAAAAGGAAACTGCAAAAATCCGTCCAACGCTGTCGGCAGTGAAGCAGCCGAGTTGGCAAAAAACTACTCTGTTCCTACATTACATCATCTACCGCCTCAAAAAAAAAAGAAAAAAAAAAAGCATTTATAGCTCGTTTTATTTACCTCCTCCTCGCCCAAACGGCTCGTCTTTTCACGGCTCGTTTTACACCCCTAATCAATGCCGATGAAAGTATTCTACAAGATCAGAAATGATCAAAGCCCTGTAAATACTAACAGTGACATCACCTGCTGTTGCTGCGAGTACCTCGATAAGGAGGGCCTGCGGTCTAGCGGAGCAAAAAAAAAAATGCAGCAATTTCTTCTGGGGGGGAAGGCGCGTAAATCTTCAAACAGCTGTTCCAAAGTGCCAGCCTGGCTGCACTCTTGAAAAAAAAAAAAAGGCAGTGGCTTAATGATGAGAGGAATAAGATAACAGCAACACGTGCCGCTGAGCAAAAAAGGGGCTTGAACCATCAGTCACCACAAAGAAGAAATGCAGATCTTTCTTGATCTTTTTTGAATTGTGGCTGAAAGCGGAACCTCCATGGTCATGATACCGCTTCAATCATTTTATTGCCACCAATTAAAGCTAGGATGCGTCCTTCAATGAGGGCACTGTTTTGACATGGGCTGCATGAAGTCGTCTGACACGCTTGCTTTCCCCTCCATTTGGTTTCAAGTACTTTCAGGTAAGGTGCACTCAACTGGACCTCCGTTTCATGGCTGGCACACCCAAACAAGTGGAATCCGGTTCTCTCCGGGAAGGAAAAGGAAACCATGACGGGCCGTCTTCACGGCAAATCATCTGCTGAGGGTTTAACGGTTTCGTACACAACCGCCACGAGAGGTATATCAGAAAATATCTCCCATGCGATCTCTCCATAAGCCAGAAAGAAAAGCCAAACTTAACTTTTAATGTGAGAAATGCTCTCCCCTCGTCCTGAATCGATACTAGAGTACGCCCTTGTTTTATGAATGAAGCGGGTACGCTGCTTATTCGACCAATGTGCGCTGGTCATTCCTGCACAGGGACCAATACTACAGCTATTCCTGGAGCCCAGCTACTATATTCAGCTCTATTTTTTCATTTTTATTCCATTAAAAACAGAAATAACTGTGAATGCCAATCGCAAAAGGTGCCTCCAACTTGCTCCGTCTGACAAAACCGGAAAATTTTGGGTATTTTTGATCAATTAAATGAAAAGGTTGAAGCAATTACATATTACTCATTAGTTACTGTCATTTGCAGCATAGCAGAAGTAAAGAAGGAGTTTCAAGCACCTTTAAAACACAGATTTAACAAAGAAAAAGGACTTTAATAAACCACAATACGGGTTGAAAGGGTCATGTAATGCTTTGAGGAAACTAGATTTTTGGTGGTTTTTTTACACTGACAATTCTGATACCCCAAAGAGGAGAATAACCAGGTTACTGAAGAGCACTTGAACACACCGCAGTGGTCAAGAGGCCGTTATAGGACACAGCGACGCGAGAGACGAGGAACACGGGGTTAAATGTTCATCTGCTTTGGAGGCTCCAAAATGTTCCTCTACTCTCCCATGAAGCTTTGCTGATTTCACCATCGTCATCACAGGAAAACATCCTGCTTTGCTTTCTGTACACACACACACACACGCACACAGCTTTTATCTCATACGCACAAATCTCACAGCCGACTGCCTTTAAATGCCGCGGACTCCGAGAGTAAGACCTACAGAAACACACACACACGTAGCGCTGGAAGAAGAAAAGCTAATGCAATTCTCCCAGCCAACAGTAACGTACCTGAACACAACAAACCCCTCCGGAGGGTTTACCAGCCCGACGGTGAGACAGAAATACAGCGGATGACTAACGGTAATAATAACGGCAGTTAACCGGAGGTGACCTTTTACTTCCAACTTCAAGGAGATCCCCAGTGGCTGATAATGACGAGCGCGGGGGTCAGAGTCAGTCACTTAGTGCGCACGAGACACAACGGAGGAGTTGGGACAACCTGGGCGAAAAACGCTTCAGCGACTTGCTGCCGCCTGCGTACTCTGAAGGTTCCCATCGGTCAGAAGGCCGACGAGTGTTGGACCTGGAGGTTTTGTGTGGTGCTTTGCGTTTACTTATTCTACTGGGCCTTCGGCAGCGAGTCTAAGCACGCAATCAACGGGGTTTGTGCTCTTGTAAACGGTTTAAAAATCACAAAAGTTCATTTTTGAGTTCAGCCCTCCAAGGGCAGCAGATTGATTTGTTTAACGTACGCCACAAAACTCATCGTTTCCAAAGACAATCAGTCATCAAAATGATGTTATGGTGAAAAGAACAGAAAAGACAAAGAAAAGATGGTTGACCTATTTGTAAGGACACTACAGATTTGAAAAAGAACGGTCAAAATCTAGAAAACAGCAAAACAATTTATTCTGATCTATTAAAAAAAAAACTGCATGCGACAATCCCGCTAACGCCTAAATATCCACATCTCTCAAACATCTCTCCACAAGTTACTAACATATGCTTTTTGTTAGAATTGAATAGTTTCGAGCCTGGTCAGAGATCCTGATGACATCACCAGGGCGCCATTTCTTTTCCAACTTTCAGGAAACTCCACTCAGAGACACGGGACCACCAAACCGATCTGCGCGTGATAAATAAAGTGCGCCTTTTAAAACCCCCGACGGCCTCGGCGTGAATATATATAGTCAGCGTTATATCCACAGCTCAGAGCTCCCGCACGCGACTTCACATCGACTCAAGTGCACACGCAGGTCTAATCCGGAGCCCCGAAGAAAATAGTGGAAATCTGACCCCAAGGTCAGCGTGCGACTGAAGCATCTCGTGCATCTCATTCACTCTATGCAGCTCCGGCCTGCTCGTGGTCTTTAAATTGGCATCCTGGGATTAGTTTAATCATCCGAGCATATAAAAAAAAGCCGGCTCCGTAACCCGCGTGGCTGTAATTAAAAGCCTGACTCCTCGCTCTCTTATCCGCGGGGCTGTCTGCTGCACCTGTCCCTTATTTGGCTGCTTGCACTGATCTGGGGCAGCCGATCCCTGACAGGCATACTGAGCAGCTCCCGCACGCGCTCGGTCTGCGCGGCAGCCAGCGGCGGAGTGAACGTCTCGCCTTGTGCGGAGGAACCTGGGGAGGAAACGCTCCACAACAAAAAGTCAGCCCGAGAACAAACAACTCTTTTCACCCGCTCGCGCTGCGTTTTTCTCCCGAGGTGTTTCTCGAACCTCCCCCTCCTCTCCCTCACACACATCCATCCACCCACACTCTCTCCCTCTCGCAGCTCTTGAGTGATAAAGTGCAATGACTTAAGTCTGCGGCGGGTAACTCCACTTGTCTTTGCAAATGACTTTCATCCCTCAGTGTGTGTCCCCCCCCCGCCCCCCTCCCCCTCCTGGTTTCAACAGGCTTAACACGTTAAAGATAAAAATCTCTTTTCCGCGGCCTCGCCTCCGTTGTCTCTCTAAACGATCTCCCCGTGATGAGAGCTCATTTCTCGGGCGTTTGCATTTTGCTCACGCACCTGAACGCTTCCTCGAAAAAAAGTCATTCTACGATAAAGGCAACGCACATTGTGGTACACGTTAGGACGGGATGGACACGCAACTGCGTGACTTTGAATAGGTGTGTGTGTGTGTGTGCGCCGCAACACATTGCTTTCAATTGTTTTTTTTCCCGCCGTTATAACCGCCCGCTGTCTGGTCATATTTTCACGAGCAAATGTTTTAAACGCAAAGTACGGGCGCTGCAACTTGTGATGTTAGTGGTTACAATAAGAAATAATTACTGCAGTCATTCGTCTTCCAAAATCAGTTAAAGTTTTCATCGTCATCAGTACTAAAACAACCAGGCTGGAGGGGAAAGAGAGCTAAAAGATCTGCAGCTCACGTCAATCTACTAGCTCACCCCACGAGTGACGCTTCCAGCAGACGAGTGGGAAGCGCGCAGGTCTTTGTTGGTATTTTCAAAACCAATATATGAGCCGTGATAAACTAGATTTATCCTGGGGAAGAAAAAGAAAAACGGTTGAGATTTATGATAAATATTCTCCGGGTAACGTGGATGCAATGACTAAGTGGGTGAAGGCAGATGAAAGAGCAGTCTGGTACATTCAGAACATCTGCAGCCTTTAAAAATAGGAGAAGACCCACTAGCTCGATATATAGAGTTTATGTGCCGCCACGCCCTGGTTTAAGTATGATGTGACACAAAGTACGAGACAAACTTCTCCCACCCATAGACGTTAATCCTCTCCAAAGGTTTAACACTCTGGAAGACTCAATTGAGAGGACATCCATGCAGTGCTGAGACTATATTTACCACAAAAAAAAAATACAACATTCAGCGCCGCGCGGCGTAATAAACTCTAATGAACTCTCTCCACTGCTATCGCAAACCACCTTAAATTGTCTTAATCCCACTCTCAAAGCCTCACTAATTGCTCTGGACCTCACAGGAATCATAGAGTTGATGCAATTCACTTAATTGCATCAACCCCCACGCCCCCCCCCTCCAACCCAAATCTCCCTCCACTTGGATAAAATGTATTCCCAATTCCGGAGAAAGTAATGCAAAAGTGCCTTGAGGAAGAGCGCCGTGTTTTTTCCTGTTGCAATCCGCAAGAGGCGGCCCTAAATCCACTCGTTTTCCATTTTATTTCCCGTGCACTCTGGACTGCGTCGGCGCCGCCCCGAGGTTCCCCTGAGCGTTCACTTTTTTGGCACAAAGCATCGTTCTCTCTCTCTCTCTCCCACGTGATATCAACAGAGAGAGAGAGAGGTTTTTTTTCATGCAACCGGGGGGCATGAACTCTTCTTCATCTCAGCATGAGGGTGGGGGAACAGACGGGGGTTGCCGCGGGGGTCAAGAGGGTTTGACGCCGGAGCGCCAAAGAAGGAAAGAGCGTCAGAATCTGACTCATTTAGATGACTTCATTTGTCTCCGTTGGCTCAGTTTGCATGATGGGAAACATGTCGACTCTCGAAGATTTACTCGCACAATATTAAAAAAAATGGAAAAAATGAACAAATATTGCTGCGTAATGAACACTTACATTATATAAATGTCTACAGGAGGAGTTAGGTTTCTCTGTGTTGCTCTCCCATTAGGTTTATTCCCTTTTTTCCCCTTGTAAAAGGTTTTTTTTCCCGTCTTTTTCCTGATCCGATGAGAGGTCTCGTGACACGGATGTTATGTGTACGGACTGTAAACCCCTCAGAGGTAAAAATTTAGTCTTTGAATTGTTGGGCCGTATAAAAGAAACTGAATTGATTTGAAAATATTGGTATTTTTCGATTATAACAAAGCAAAACCATTGAACTTTCCATTGAACTATTTCTTTGGGGTCCAAAAATGTCTGAGCGCACCTGCAGCCTAATTAAAGCCAACATGTGTTCTTCCGGAAAAAAAAGAGGTTTTAGAATAGATCAAAAAAATATAAAAGTAAATGAATAAAGCATCAAGGCTTTTGTTTATTTTTCCTTTAAAAAAAAGGACAAATGTCAGGCTTTCAATGTTTTTTTGTTTTTTTTTCCCCGAGGCCTGTGGGAGCCTCGAGGACAGAGGGGGTCAAACAAATATCTGATTTGCGCTGCGACTGTCGGGTAGGAATACATCACAAGCGCACAGCCCGGGAATTCACAATCAGATTGAAACAACGGGGGTATTTTGGAGCCATAATTTGCATGGAAAAGCTGCGGTTCCACAACCTGTGACTTCAGGGGCAGGAATGAGAAATTTAAAAAGACTTCCTTATTTGTGTATGTATTTTTTTTTTCCCCTCGCAGGGATTTCACCTCGTCCTCAGATGTTCTACATAGATGCCCTTGTTTACTTTGAGCTCTGCTCATTAATAAAACTAGACCGTTGCAGACCGACCTTCTACTGGCTCTAAAAGCGGTATCGGCTATGTAAGTGTGTCTGTGTGTGTGTGTGTGAGTCAGGGAGCGTACTGTCTGTGTGTCAGAGGGGAAACGCACAAGGTCCTGCCGTGATGAATGAAGTGTAATCCGGCCTACAGTGTGTGGCTCATAAATGTAGCCTCCGGTGTACAGAAGCCTGTATGATTCTCATTTCTCCGTGACAGGGCCGTGAATCTCCGCCAACTTTCCTTTCAAGAGCACACTTTATCTCCAGGACTTTTATCACAGCTGATTGCATCTAGTTAACCATGAACATCCACCAACAAGTACCCCCCCCCCCCAAAAAAAAATGGATGCTGACCCATATAAATAAATATGTACAGAAATGTACATGGTGTCTTATCCATGTCTGCATGGCTCAACCCACTTTGAACAGTTCAGACTAGGTTGAGCCGTTTGATCTCTTCTTGTGTGTGAATCGCAGATTGATGACACAGTTCAACCATCGTAGTGAGAAATAAAATTAGACTGCAGATAATTCGCGACGAAGCAACTTCGCAAACAACAAATCGGTGTTGAAATCAGCAGGAGGAGAGCCAGTAACGTTAGCACCAACGGAGTTAACGGCTAACGTACAGAGCTTACATTAAGTTACACTGCGATGCGTTCAGGGTCCATTCAGTGTTGGGCGAAGGTACATTACATTGTTGTGTTCAAATGTGATCGTGTGAAATTTTTGGTTTTGGCGTGAACCGGTAGTTTCACAGGAAATGTTTTTACGGCAATTTAAAATAGATATTAGAAAGAGAATTGTGATTATGACCTGTTGAACACCAGCTTATCACATCAATACAACCACTAAAAATACAATCTTCATGATAACGCAGCGCTGCTGTTGACGTCTACGCGATCAAAACATCAGATGGGCCACAGTTTGAAATACTTATAACATGTCTAGTATGAAGCTCCGCTGGTCGTACACGCTTAAGTGTTTTTCTCAGGAAGGACAACGCATCTCAGCCGACGCCGTCAGACCAGACTATGTGACCCGTTTTATTTTTTTATAAATATATATTCAACTCGCCGCTCTCATCTTCTCCACCTCCACTTAACCCGAGCCGCCGGAGCAGACGGGAGGAAGCTGAGCCACCTCCGCTTCAACAGGCGTCCTTATTAAGACACGGGAAATGTGCAAATTACCTCTCTGTCACTGTCACGGTGGGGAAGCTGCGGGGCTGTTTGCTGTAGAGCGCTGGGAAATACTCAGCTCGCACTACTTTACTACCACGCCACTGTGTCGGGTAATGTTGCGTTAGCACAGTCTAGGGGTGCGTCGACCTCTTTAGAGCGACGAGAGACGCGCCGATGTTGTGCCTAGGGTCAGGATCCCAGCTGCTTATCTACGTCTGCACATCTAGAAAACAAAAGGCCGGCGACGGGTCGTGACAGACATCAGTTGGCAGGGAGAAAGTCACATGCGATGTTAAAAATGTACAGGAGCCGTTAATCTTTGGGAAAGAAACGTGTAATATCCAGAGAATGTGTATAAGAAACGGACGTAGTCGTCTCTCATTGGTTCGTGGACTGTCTTTTCTTTGTTGTTTTTTTAGAAGACGCAAGTCGGGAGTTTTGGGCATTTTGGTCGTCGCCATCTTGATTTTTGCGAACCAGTGAACGGAGGTAAAAATATTTGGACTGCAGAGGAGTGGCCACGCAATAGAGATGTCGTGGCAATGATCTGTCAATCAGAAGGTAGCCCCGCCTTAAAGCACATCCTGCTTTATGGTCTGTTTGACTCTAAAGGTGACAATGAATTTCTAAATAAACATGCTGTATTGACGGACACTTGAAACTAGGGATTGAGACATGAACTCATGTTCATAATGTTTAATAAGGGGATAAATCAAGAGAGAAATAGAGTCATTTATATAGACTTCTATACAACCAAACTTCTGTGTGCATGTCCGTTAGAATAAATGCAAGTTTCAGAAAGTAAAACAAACTAAACGGAAACAAGGCTGGCGCTTTGACAGGTGAGTAGCCGTCAGCAACTGTCACCTTGAATTGATACCGGCTGATTTCCTGTTTTTTGGGGTTGGAAGCTTCGTTATTGCAGAAAGTTGGCCTCGTTTCTCACATCGGCCCGTTTCGTCTCTTGCCAAACGGCTCTGGAGGTCACGGCTGATATGCCACAGGCCTTCGCAGGTGTCCTTCCATCCCATTCAGCGCATTGCTTGTCATTTCAGATATCAAACTACCGAATTCGAGCCAAGAGAAGTAATCCTTGGGAGGCTTTATCGTTCCCACTGCGAGGCCCTCGCAAAATTACCTCGAGCTGCCGATATCCGCAAGACAATTGGTGTTTTTTTTTACATATTTTTATTAACATTTAGAGACTGAATGATGCATCAATGATGACAATAACTGCTTACAGAGCTATTTGACACTTTATTCCAGCGCTTGAATGCCTATCACTTGGTCGCTCCCACTAAAAAACAAGCCTGCCAGGCGAAAAAACAAGTTTGCTGGATTTGGACACACACACAAACACACACATACCACCATTGAAAGACTCCTTTCAGCGGATTTGCCCCATTTGAATGAGAGGAGCTACTATTGTCTGCCAAATAAGGGGCTGATTTTGTGAAGGTTTTTGGGATTTTTAAGTGAACACAACACACAAAGCTCCAGCTTATATATATATATATATATATATATATATATATATATATATATATATATATATATATATATATATATATATATATATATATATATATATACTCCTCTTTCCTGCCGGTACGGAAATATTCTGTCTCCTGCTCAGACAAATTGATTTCAAATCGCTTTGAAAAATAAAAAGTGCAACTTAATCAACTCAAGCAAAGCAACATGGCAACAGGAAGTGGAATATCTCATTTGTGTTGCGCGACACCGAAAAAATGCGACTAAAACATTCTATATGAATATATGGTACATAGAAATGAACATTTATACAGATGGGTGAACCTGGAACTAAAAAACTTTGCCGCGGAAGAAGTTACCGACCAGATGAGCAGTTTAGCTGAATGACGAAAAATCACAACTTGTGACACAATCTTCATAAAATTCACTTTAATTCGTGACGCAGTAGTTGTTGTTTGACCGATAGGTATTTGTGAGTAAATCAGCGGCTTACTTTGTTTTTTTTAATAACTTTGGCATCAGTTGGACTTGCTGTTGTTGTTGCAATAACTCGGATCATCAAAAGACGTCAACAGAATCAGTGAGTTAATTGAAGACAAATAGTAAAAAAAAAAAAATAATAATGTCTGATTTTGAAATCTCAAATATGAGGATGTTATATAACAACAATAAAAAACAAGTTATTTGAAGACATTCGGCCTATGTGAACTTAAGATGGGCAGCTAGCATTTGCTATCAAGTCACTTAATAATTCATCATAAAAAAAGGTTACAAACAGATGAATTGACAACGTAAACAATCATCAGCTACAAAGACCTTCCAATTATCCACATTGCACATGTCAAAAAGATGATTACAGGGATACACGTATGATCACATAACCAGCCACCGTCTTGCGTTGCACCTTTACTGGAGCCGCCTCTCAACCTTTGAACGCAGCACCGCCTGCTCCTTTTTTGAGGCAACTTCCTGGAGTCGGTGTTATTGCAACTTTGTTGCGACGCTTAGCTTCGGGGGTTCGCTACGTGGCTCCATGTCCACACCTCTCTCTCTCCTCTCTTAACACCGCCGCAACTAAATGACCTGCCATGCTTGGGCACTTACTGAAACACGGTCCATTTTGTAAATCCCGACACACACGCACACAGTATGGGAATGTAAACGTGGGGGTGGGGGGAGGGAGGAGGTGGTGCGTTTGAGGCGAGCACAGAAGCACAGCTCTTTTTTTTTTTTTTAAATGTCTGCTAAATCCGCAGCAACTCATTTGAACGATTTTTCCCGGCGGTTATCGCCATCGTAGTTGCACATTGAGACCAAACAACAACAACAACAACAACAAAAAAGGGCGCATAGCCACGAAGACATCACCGCCACGCCGGGGGCCACCCACGGGGGCCGAGCTCCCCTACCTGTATCGCGGGGATGCCGCCCGGATTGTCCACCGCCGCTTCCGGCGAGTTGTCGAACACTCGGTCCCGGTACAGCGACCACAGCCCGACGTTGGGGAGGAAAAGGAGAGCCGCTATGAGCAGCCCGGCGACCTGCAGCAGCCTCTTCTCCTTCCGCCTCATCTCTCCGGGAGGAAGCGCGAGTGAAGCAGCGGCGGCGGGGAAAACTAAGCGAGCACCCTGAACGCCCCCTCCCCTCCGCCTCCCTGCTTCTTTTTTTTCTTCTTCCTCCGAGCGGAGAGACAACTTTAACTGTGTGACTGTGTGGAGAAGAGGAGGAAGAGGAGGAAGAGGAGGAGGAGGAGGAGGAGGGGGACACCGGCGCTGTGACGCGAACACCGGCTGCGAGCTCCGCCGCTAGAGGGAGCGAACCGCCGCCTCCTCGCCCCCCCCCCGCTCCCGCGGAAGGTTGCTGGCTTTTCAGCCAACGCTGGAAGGCATTTTATTTGTTTAATTATTTATTTTAAAGGAATTTAACAGTCTCTTGAACTCTGTTGAATTGTGCAAGGCAAGAAAAAAACAGAGGAAAGTGACACAAATTCAGCATCATCGAAAGAAAAAAAAAAAGTTACATGACCGGCTGACGACTTGTGCCGCCTTCAAATGCACCTCGGAAATAAGAGCAGCGCTGTTTTCGTAACCACCTGTAGGCTGTAACCCGGTCAAAAAAAGGAAAAAGAGCGTCATATATCAAATTAAAACGACTTGATTTTTTTTAAAGATATTGTCTCATGAATATAATATAAATAAAATGTGATTATTGGTTCAAACCGTCAACTCCTGCTGTCAGATCTTGTTGGATGACTTTTCATGTCTTCCAATATGACACTTTCTGTGGAAAATTTGGGATTGTTTTTTTCCATTAAACATTTAATGGCAGTGTGTTCAATACATAAATAAAAGAGTAAGCAACCTCATGCCACATAAACCCCATCACTAACATTGTGGTCCAAACTACCCAACAGGTACTCCTCTGCATAGATAGAGGCCAGTTTCCTGTCACATTGATGACAAATTAAAGGAAAGTAAATCTGAATTAATGGCTGTGTTGTGCATGACTCTGATATGATCTCAGGGTCTTTAAAGGATTCCTATAAATGTCTTCCAATCACGCTTGATAAAAGTGCCTCTTCACGTTCTTCTCTTTAACCTTCTGCTGCCTTTTAAAATCTTTCCGCCTGAATTCTTCATGACTCTTGTTTGTGCAGTTAATTGCATGGCGGCGCTTTAACATTTCAGCAGCTGTCTGTGAACGCACAAAGGCAGATGCTGACTGTTGTGTTTCCAAAGACCGTACCGAACAAACCTGTTGGAACATTACAGAGGGATTGTTGCTGCTCTTGTGACGCACATAACGCTTTGTGGTGTTTGGGCAATGCCGAGAAATGCTGCTGAGAAACCAGTCTCCAAAAGAAGACTCCTAACCTTGCTGTATTCAATGAACATGAACCCGTTTGACTTATATTGACCCGCGTGACATTTCAGTGGACAGAAGCCAATTTTCAAAGAGGCCGAGCGCTCCTGAAATACAACTCGCCAACACGTACAAAAGTCTCGATGCACTCAAGATGTGTTGGAAATGTCAACAGAACAAAGCTGTTGCAGAGCACACAGAGAAGTATTTACTGATCCAGGAAGGTCCAAAAACAACCATCTGCTCCGTCAGGTTTCTCCTGCTGCCACTCCTACACAGCGGAGCCAGAGGAGGAGGAGGAAAAGGAGGAGGAGGAAGAGGCAAAGCTCAACCGTGTCATGCATGGAAATCCAAGCAGCCACCACATCTATTTTGTGAGCACAGAACAAAGTGTGTGTGTGTGTGTGTGTGGGTGTGTGGCAGTGCATTCCCATGCATATTTTTTTGTCGGTGTGGAAATATATTGGTTCCAAAAGTCTAAACATCAAATTATTTTTCCATTAAAATTATGATATGTACGATTTTCAAGTAAAGAAAAAAAGGTGGCTTCAGTATCTTTTCACGCAACTACACACACACACACACACACACACACACACGCACACCATTCATCAACCTGTAGTTGTCCCATTGCTTTTATTGCTCAACAAACAGAAGCATTGTCGGTCCTTGTCTGGCTCCAGGAAGAGTGTTGGGCTGTCATGCGATGCCATCGGGTCATACAAATACTTTCCCTCATAGAGTTACAAAGGGGAACGACACATATTTTTGGACGGTATATCAACTTCCCAATAGAAAGACTTCTATTTAAATAATTTCCCAAAAGTGAGCTTGAAGCCAGGGGGGCGGGGCTAAAGGAAAACACAAGTGCATGGACGCAAATGGTTGAGAAAAGTTCTGAATGAACCTATCATATGTCATTTCTTCATATTTCGGTGGACCCTGAAAACAAATGAAACATTTAAATGTTGGTTTGCTGAAGGAAAAACAGTCCAGAACGGCAAGAGGGAGATGCCCTGATCTGTGCCCGCCCCGGTGATTTTTTTTCATCTCTTCAGCGTTGGTTGCGTCAGTATTATACCTGCTGCCCGCCAGCGCTACACGGCCACGGCTCTTATGCCTCTGCACGCAGCCCGCAGTGTTATGGATTTTAAAAGTGCTCGGCGAAAATCAATGCGAGCCGAGACAGAGCAGTGTGTCTTGACACAAAAAGAATTGAAACGTGAAAACCCCGTTCTTGAATCACACAGCCGGAGACCGTGCTTGGCAGAAGAGAGAAAAGCCCGAGCACCCAATCTGAAACACGCGTTCATATTTGGACGTTTACTCAACGCCGACACTCAAAAGCCAATTTAGCATGCTGGTGCTGTGGTAAGCCTTGAGTTAATTTAACAGCAAAACAAAGCCCTTTGCTGGACACACGAAGACGGCGTGAGGGAAATGCAGAAAATTCCCTTTCAGCCGTTAATCTCAAAGGCCTTGTTCGGACTGCCAGCCCCAAATTAAACATCTTTTTTTAGCATATCCCGATTGAATCCAGATTGAATCCGGCAAAAGAAACCCCACAAAATGAAGGATCTCATTCGGATTTATGTCTTTTGCGTCATACCCTCACAACAATAAACCTCCGCGCACATGCCCGCCCAGGGTCCAAGGTTTTTTATTTTGCCCACGCAGAAATTTTGGTGATATCTGGACGCACAAATCCATTCATGATTCCTGCGCTGTCCAGTATGGCTCATTTCTGGGGTGACATATTTAATTGGTTTTCCAAATAATATAAAAAAATAAACATTCAGCCTGACTTGCTCGTCCTTCCCATCAAAAAACTCGTCCTCGAGGCAGGCAATGGCCGCAGCTTTAAAACAAAACAAAACGGTACTACAAAATTTCTCCATTGTTCCCTCTGTTTTTAGGAGGCGGCTCGCAGGAATGACCATGTTGCTAAGATCGAACCGATTTGTTTCGGCTAACGTAATTTCACAAAACTATTTCCTGGAGGTTTTGAAAGCCATTTTTTTACATTTTCTTGCTGAGACCCAACAGTGTAAAGCTCACGAGCTTCGCTGCCAGGTGGAATTTGTATTCTGTGCAAACTTCTGCCTCATTCTGCATGCTGACTGATATTCTGGCAGTTCCCCATCCATATATATATATATATGTGTGTGTGTGTGTGTGTGTGTGTGTGTGTGTGTGTGTGTGTGTTGTTGTTGTTGTTGTTTTTCTCCTTCTTCTTTTACCCAGAAGGGGCAGTCTCCTGCTTTACAAATATTGTCTGGCAGCTTCTCATTTGTTCTTGACATGCATCCCGTCGCTCTTTCTGTTCTTTACAGTAATGGTACTGGGTGTTTTACGTCTTGTGTGTGTGCTGTAAAAAAATAAATAAAAACAAAACAACACCCACCTCCTAAAAAAAAAAAGACAGGATCTTTTGCTTGCAGTCTGAACGGAGCCGAAGCTACCTGTTCCCAAAAATTCAGAAAAATAAAGTCTGACTTCAGAAGGTTTAGACTTGACTTGTCTATGTCATACTGCTTGAAGGCTTATATAAGCCACACACACACACACACACACACACACACACACACATATATATTATAGAATGCATAATATAGTTTTGCAAGGACTGTATATTTTAGCTTTCATCTCATACAATGGAAATCCAGTAGAAAGGGATCCTTTTGTGGCCACAAAAAATAGTTGCAATATGCATGTTGAGTACATGGATAAGTGTATTTTTCAAGAAAAACTTGGAACAATGTGAACCTATCCTTTAAACAACCTGTCAGCTCCCACTTTTTTCCCCATCACTTGAAGTACAGGACATAGAGTTAAGCTCCAGTGACACATTTCCCGAGATGAATGATGTCCTCCAGTCCGCGGGTTATCCTTTATGACAAACTGCTCGCCGGTATCACTCTTCTCTGCTGATGATCGGAGTAAAAAAACAAATAAACTGGCGTCAGATCATTGGCGACGACGCGCCGGCTGAACTCGTTCCATACTTTCCTTGAAACAATGAAGTGCTGCTGTGCAATCTTCACAGGTGAGCCATTGAGATCACTGGCCGTCGGCACACGGGTGCAGTGCACATTTTATGCTGCCGTTGTAATGAGTTTTAAAAGGAGCGAATGTGTTAGTGTGTTACGATTGGGTCCGTTAAACTCGTTCATTTGTTTTTCTGCTCGTGTCTTATTGTTCTGTGCCTATTGTTTGCAGTTGTGTATGTGTATTAATAGCAAGGTGCGCCCCATTTGCCTGTAATGTTACTTAATTAAACACCAGTAATTGAAAAATCAAAGTTATTTGCCCTGTAGCTTTTGCTAAAAAAAAAAAATGACAATGTAGCTAACGCAATTAACAATCTTGGAGGTGGGCCAACTTAATTTTCTCTATGCCCTCTCCCAATGTGATACCTATGGAAGTCCATTTTCTGCCACAAAAAAAAGTTATAATTATGACAACAACAAAAAAGTCGCCAAAAAAAAAAGACCAAAAATGTCATCATTAAAACAACAACAAAAAAATGTGATAATTATGACAACAAAAAAAGTCGGAAAAAAGTGACAAAAAATGTGATAATTATGACAACTAAAAAAGTCATAATTATATAATTAATTAGGATATTTTTGTTTTTTGTCACAATTATGACTTTTTTTTGGCGGAAATGGGCCTCCATCGTAAACATGTCCACAGACACAACGGTTCGTACATCCTTCGAAAAAGTGACTCATGTTTTGTGCGTTTTCCTACCAAAGTCCTGCAGCACATACGCTCTCTTCATATGGTTCAGGAAAATATCGTGCTTTAGTTTACTACGGATTGACGTTACTTATGTACGGAAGTTACTTTGACCTACTCTGAACTCTGCAAAACATCCAGTATGCTACTGACAACATAACAGTCAGTCCTTTGTTTTGCGGTTATTTGGCAATGAACATTGATTGGACAAAACTTTTGCTCATGCCGCTTGATGAAATGTTCCCACAAGTCACGAATGCCACTTGGAAATTGGATGGAAATCCACCGAATAGTCCAATGAAGACATGAAACCCACAAATGAGAACCTCATCATGAGCCGAGAGGAAAAGTCAGAGGATCGCCAAAGTCTCCACAACACATCCTTTGAAAACCATGAATTCCTGTGTCGCATGTTGTGCAAATCCATCCACGAGACCAAGAGATGTTTTCTATTCTTCCCTTCGACAGGAAAAGTCAGTTGGCCTTATCATCAGCCTTATTCTAGATAAACTCTCAATAATAGCCCAGGTCTGGTAATGGGATTCATCATCGGAGGTTGAAAGCACACGACCTTACAATTTCTTTGTTTTCTCATCCTTCAGTGGCATCGTAATTGCGTTCTCCCTTCTCCAAATGTTTTGTTATCGCGCTCGACTCGACGATACATAAAAACATCTTTCCACAAAATCAATGGCTTTTATTTACCTGACCCGGACTGCAATGTCTCGGCAACCGGCTGCTGGAGTGGACTGACGCTTACTAATTGTTATCAGGAGGGACTCGACGCCAGGATGAACACGGCTAATGGGTTTCTACACACACAACAGTCATTAGTCTGCCAACGAGGGAATAAAGGCGTGCTAACGGGATCCTCTTGCCTCGACGCGCCGCAAATTACCTCGATTTCTTTCCCGACCCCTTTTCAAATCCACACTGAGCCGGCGACACAATCGGGAGGAGTTTGAATGTGGTGGCGATTCACGTTGATCGAGCGTCCCCGGCGCTTTATTATGAGGTTGCCGGGTTCATCCACAATTCATGAGGGTGGAGACGTCCAACGGATTGAAATCGTCACAACTCAAGCTGGTACAGACGAGGAGAACGAGGGAGGGATGTTCTCTCTTTTTTGAAGAGTCCTGAGCAGGACTGAGAGCCAATGCAACACAAAGTCCTCTCTGGCATGGCGGCTAATGTTTGCCCTCAACGACCCTCTACTTATGTGTTGAACCCTTTTAGTACTGTAATGATGACAGTCCTCCTGGTACTTTTTGTCTTATTTATTAATAAATATGTCAAAAAATGTCCTTTTGGCCAAATTATTTTCATTATTATATTATTATTTACTTAAATGATGCAAAAAGTGAACCTTTGACACTCTAAACACCACGGCCCAGACATGTACATGAAGTATTTATGCAAACTGAAAACAGAATACTGCAACTCAGTGCGGCCATGCTTGCAGGCTTCGAGCTGTTTGGGTTTTGATTGTTGTTTCTTTCAATGTTTAACTTTCTATTCTGGGACTCTCCTGTTGTGTTGCAGATGGTTGCTCTTAGTTAGTTTCTGGATGTCCGGTTCTACGATCGTCCACATTGGCCAACGGGAAGCAAGCGAGGTGAGGTGAAAAATACACTTTTGTCTTATTAAAGCAGCATTCAGCTTTTGCGTAATGTGTTGTATTCTTGCTGCAAAAGAAGAAGACTTTCAGAAGGAAAAAAGGGATCCAGGAAAAGAGCCCGAAACACATTGAATTGGAAAACTAAACCGCATCGTTATTCTTTCTAAATTGAAGTTTTTCACAGCCTAAAACACAAGTTCATAATAATCCCATCTCTCTTCTACAAAAAGCAACATTTCACTGTTGCAGCTGGTTGAGGTGAAGATAGTTTGAACTGCTTTTGTGCAGTTTTGCGGTTGGTTTCGTCCAACAGTCACCCTCCAAATGGCCCCTTGTTAAATAATAGATAATATCAAAGTTCTGCAATATATATGTGGTGTTAATTCCACAGCATACTGAAACGAATTCAATCAATCTGAAAGCCAGAGTGAAATAAATTGTAGATCCTTTGAACCGTGGCAAACCACCAGTCTTTATCCAAACGCTCAAGTATCACTGGAATACAAAGAGGCATCAGCTCTTCCTCAACTTGATGAATGGTGAATATATAAAGTCCTCGCAGATCAAGACTGGATGTTCAGAGTTATTTGTTCAGTTAGTTGCAGAGAACGCCGGCGGCCTTCAGCCGGGCGTTAGAAACCTCCCGCACGCTCCGCCATGTGGCCACCTGTCCATTAAGCCCATATAATCTGCTCGATATTGATGCAATAAAAAGGCCACAGTAGAAGCGCCTGATTAGATTGCAACCATCTGCTCCATATGGCCGGTTTAGGATGTACACCGCCCCGAGCCTCCGCGGTCGCCGCAGACCGGTGGCAGTGCGGATTTACCGGCGGCATCTGGACGACCTGTTATTGGCCGGCTTGATATTCGGCGTCATCTGCGTTGGCGGGTTTACGAGCGAGGGGGAACTCTCTGGAGTGACTACGTTGGATTTATCCACGTGTCAACAGAAATGAATCCCTCCAATTCCCATCACATTGTGTTCAATTGATTTAGTGACTCAGAGGGCTGCAGTGTCTCAAACAAAAAACAAACGGGGCAACATTTTTGGACTAGTTTGGAGAGGATCGGCCCTCAACGCGAGAGCGTTTTCATTTCCTTATCTTAACTCTCTCACGTCAGATTCAGCAAACACTCCTGTTCTCAGATAACGGTGTAAATAAGCAGCCTCAACATGAAGAATGCCACCTGTGTGTGTGTGTGAATGAGATTCATGAATCAGCCGTAATAATATCATATACGGCTACACTTCTTGCCCCCATATGTCCTGCACCGATGTCCTGTTTTCTGAGATCCACAAAGGAAAGTCTGTTATTTTTTTCAGCAACGTAATTAAGGGACTCGCTAACAGCAGAGGAATTGGGGAAAAAATAACAGGTGCTGCGTCACCTGAGGGTCGGACTGTCACTGAAACAAAGAAATGGTTCCACATGAAAATACGCCTCGGGATGGAGGCAAATAACCTGCAGTGGTTTACCAGTTTGAGACCGTCGTGTTGATATTGTTGTGTTGTAGCATTAATGGACTATTACAATGAATGGGGATATTGTTAGGCGATACATTTTGGAATTAAATTGGCCTGTAATTCAGTCAAACAGGATGATGTCAACATCATTATAAGGTGTAATTTATCTTGGGTTTTTAAACTAGCGATGACATGTACACTCTATTAGTGAAGGACAGAGGAGTAATTGCACATGATTGCTGCAACAAGTCTGATCCCGTCGTGAATTGTGTTCAAACCTAAGAGAAAACTCAAACATCTATTACTTTGTTCAATGCCAAACAAGATTTTTAAAAATCCTATGAACACAATTAGATTTTATCACGATACTTGAGTATTTATTGAGATATTAAATATTGCGATTTATTCCCTTATTTTCCACCACAAATTGTCTCCACAGGAAAACTTTGACAACATACTGCAACAAAATGAAAAAGCTGATATTATTATCCGAGAACCAAAAAGTTTATAATTGATTTATTAAAAGATCCATACTTGACTTCCGTGTATCGGTCACGCAAAATATCGCGATACTGTGCTGTATCGATTTTTTCGCCTCCACCACAACTACACATGATAACTCTCTTTTTCAGGAATAGACATACAGATGCAATCACACAAAATACACTCTATATGTCCAAAAAATATGTTACTGATTATTCATGAAACATATTTTATTTTGCACTTACTTTATTGTTTATTAATACGCTCTCCTGTTTTGTTGTTTATATTGAGTATTTTGCATTCCTGATATGTTTTTTGTGTGTCTTCTAAGTAGGTTGCTGCTACACTGATAAACTAATTGCCTCTTGGGGATAAATACAGTATACATCTATCTATCTATCTAAATATAATCTTTATATTGTGCCACTTATAAATCTGGCATTGATCAGCTAGAGAATTGTTTATTCCCAAATGTAAAATATTTCTCTGAGCTAAAACTGTCTGGCAGTGATAATTGCGTGTGTGTGTGTGACACACGGTTGTTTGATTAATTTATATATATATATATATATATATATATATATATATATATATATATATATATATATATATGTATATGTAAGTGTTGATTAGCAAAGCTTTAAGTAAACAGTTTCAGTAGGAAAAAATAAACAAACAAAAGCAGAAAAAAACAGCATGTGAATGGGTTTCAAGAGGGAAAGAAAGCTTTTCCTCCAGTGTGCATCATTATGAACACACATCAACAGTATCGGCTTTCAGTCTCCTGAGCTGTGCTCCTAATGCAAAGAGAAACCAGGGTGCAATGCTTCAAAACAGATATTAATGCCCTTAAGTCAAACAGAGAAATATGATATCAAGGGGCCCGTATGCAAATAAGATGAGCGGGCACTTAAACAAATACCGGAATACAAATTGATCTTAAATGAAATGGAAACACGGCCGGTCGCTGTTTCCTGTCACCGGCTGAGCTCGTTTGATTTAACGGACCCGACGCGGACATTTTAATGCGCCGCTATTTCGGGGCGGTGAACGTGCTCGGCGGCGTTCGGGCAGTTCCCAGACTTTAATATCGGCGCGCGCCGCTTTGTATTTTATATATAAATCAATGCAGAGCCGGTGTGTTTCTCCAGGAGTGATGAAAACCCAGCGGGGCCGGCGGCGAGGGCGTGATGGAATCCCTTCAACTGGAGCCGCCGCCATGAGCATTTAGACCCACTGAAGTTATCTAACGTACAGCAGTACACGTTAGCTAGAATCCATGAGTGGGTTCATATATGTTCAGTCGACTACGGGGGCAAGTGATGGTGGCGTCAATAACTATTTTTCTGTCAGTTTTTGATTTTTGATCCTTTCTCCAAACACAACTCTGGATAAAATATTGATCTTATTGCTTCATGTATTCATGTTTGTGTACATTCAGCAGCTACAGATGACTTTTTAGTGAATGGCCATCATCCATCAACAACTGGGAAGTTGATTTATGAAAATGGCCAATCACATATTGGGAACCTAATTGTTTACTTAGTTGCTGGAAAATATTTAAAAAAAACTCAATAACAGCTTTTTTTTTAAAGCTTAAAAACTGATTTATTTGTTTTTTTTTATGGCGGGTAAAAGACAATAACGCACTCACACAAAGCAAAGCAATCAAACTTCTGCTTTGAAACACAAATAGTGACACAATGGCCTCGTTCAGGCAAAAAAAAACAAGCTCAATTGGAACTTCATTCTTTGTGTTTTTAAGTATTTTCCGAATATAAATATGTATTGTTTTCTTCTAAGAAATGAAATGAAGGACATTTATTGTAGTACGCTTTTGTCTCCACCGAAACGTCGGCGCATTGTCGATTATTACTGCTGTTGGATGAAGACATGTGTGTGTGTGTGTGTGGGACAACTTTTCTTTGCTTTCTGTTCAGACCCGGACGCAAACAAACACGTCAAGGACGCACGCCGGCCTTGTTGGCAGCGAGTGAGGCGGAGCGAGGCTGGAGTGGCGTGTCCTTATCTCCTCGTCCGTGAGGTTGTCATGTTGGTCGATAGAAGCCCGCCACGGTCACGACCTCTGAGAGCCAATTAGTCTCTCTCTCTCTCTCTCTCTCTCTCTCTCTCTTTGATACATAACTCATTTTCACATAGATTTAAAGTTTTCCAAGTCACTTTCGCCTAAACTCTCTCACCTGCACTACTGGAAATCGCTTGTCTCCACGAGGAGGTCCGAGCTCGTGAGATTGCATCACTTGCATAATTGTGGGCGACACACATTGTGCATTAACTTCAATTTCCTTCCATATTTTTTTTTTAGCATGAATGTATGAGACGGCGTATACGGCTCTAGAAGAGGTAGAGACCTGTCAATCACAAGGTGATGTAAAGCATACTCCGCTTTATGGTCCGTTTGACTCTAAATGACCATAAATTACTAAATGAACATTATGACGTATTGAAGAAGACTTGAAACTAGAGATTGAGACATAAACTCATGTTTACAATGTTTACTGAGGGAATACATCAAGAGAGAAGTAGAGTCATTTATATAGACTTCTATACAACCAGAGGAGTCGCCCCCTCGTGGTGAGGAGAGAGAATGCAGCTTTAACACATGAAGCATAGACTTCTATACAACTAGTCGCCACCTGTTGGCCACAAGAGAGAATGCAAGTTTTAAGAATCACAAATTTGAAAGTTGCAGAACCATTTGTAAGTACCATGCTCATTAAAAAGGTCATTAAAAAGGTGGGTGCGCCATTTGTTTTGATGACTGAAACATGTCATAACTGAAGTGGCAGTAAATTATTCAATGCTAGAAATTGTAGCTTTAAATGTAGCTTTTTTTAAATTAAATACTTGCATTAGATCTGCTGCCTCAAAAACAATGATACAAAAATGATCAAAGCCATATCAAGTTAGCTTTATCAGTAATAATTCATGTAATACAAATAAATGGTATTTTAATACACGCCATTCCAATACATTTGTAAAACACATATAATTGTGTGATAAAGTACAAAGTGAATGGCGATATTGTAACATAAATGTTATCTGTCAAGCTGAAATTGAAAGCTAATATCTTATTTTCCTCTCCTCCTCTGTAGTTTAATTAGCTGTCTCCGTGTCGCTGCTTTCCATCATCCCAGACGCGATCGTCATCTTAAATAAGTTCTCTGGGAATATCTGCTGCCCACAGCTTTCTAATTTCCTTCCCCTGTCACTCTCGAGTTGTAGGTTTTTATATTACTTTAATCGAGTCCCTCACTGATGCCGCTAAAACACACTTCCTCTAAATGTTGATCCCATAATCATTTCCCTCGGCATCCTTACAAGCTCTGATAGTCCGCAGCCATCAGTGATGTGTTCATAGCTGGAGCGATATTGCTTTTTGCAGCGTGGCCCCATTTCCCAGAGTCCCACGAGATGTCATATAATGCTCAACTTGTCACACCAGCTTGGAGAGCGGGAGAAGGACCGTGGGTATATTAAGGCACCGCATTACATTCAAGACGATTTCTGGAGCCTGGACGTGTCCTCGAGGATATAAACTCCAAAGTGCAAAAGGGATTTAGAATTTGGCTCCCGTTGGAGCCTGACGGAGAGAGAGAGAGAGAGAGAGAGAGAGAACCAAAGACTAATTTATCCCCTCCGCCGTTAGGATGTCTCATTTGCAAGTGAGATATTATGTCCACAGCCCCGATAAGAACTTTCCATATGTGCTGATGGTGGCAATGTTGCTCCGTCAGTCCAAACCTTTGGTCCTCCAGATATCTTGACAACCGGCTCGCCGGCTGTTGGGTCCCCATCGTTTCGGTGAACCCGTGACCTTCTACCCGGCGCCCACAACAATGAACCGACACTTTAGTGCTGTGCAAATAGCTGTAAAAAAAGATAAAAATAAATGGCTTTCCATGAACTTTGCTGTGGACATTTAAGGTCCTCAGAGATAGATTCTTCAATAAGAGTAATTACACCCAGTCTAATAGCATGCCAGCTGCTGCTGCTGGTGAGAATATGCTTTTCCTACATCTTGTGTGGTTACTTATATTACAATTACACCACAGAAAGGCTCAAACTTTTCCAGCTGAGTGCAATTATCCAAGTGGAAAACGTGCAAGTGTTGTGTTTTGCATCGAGATCACGGTTGGCGGAACAATGGAAAAGAGAAAAAGAAAGAAAGACAATGCACAGGTTCTGACCGGCCAGTTGCAGAGGCCTTCCTCACGATATCAGGCATGTAATTTAAACCAATCTAAACCAATTCAAACCCTATGTGGAAACGTATAGACAATTTCATCAATAGAAGTACGCTTCAGTTACAACAATCTGTCTCTGAAGACGCCAACAAGTTCACAATTTCACACTTTAATTCATCTCCTGGTGCAATATCCATGATGTTTAAGTACTTTTACACACATTTTTATTTCATCTGTGAATTCAATATTCTTCTTACTGTTGATTTTTTATTTTGTTTTACTACCGTTCTACTGTTTATTTACATTACTTGATTTTTATCTTTATTTACCTGTGAGCAATGCTGCTGTAATGCTCTAATTTCCCTACTGAGGGACTAATAAAGGATTCTCTTATTTTATCTTATTATCAACAACCCCAACTTCTCAAAGCGGCCATTTTTTTTGTCTGTTCAACAGTCCCAAAAAACAAAAAACATATAATCGAGAAAATCCGCAAACCTCTTGTTTTTTCCTGTTAAATGTAGAAAGTCAAAATAAGAAAAGTTCCAAAGCGATGTTGGTTATTATTGAAAATAAACCAAATATCTGATATTGGCTCTTATAACAATATTGCAGGATAGCGTTGGACGTCCCTTCTCAATATTGGAAGATAAGAAACCCCGTTTCGCCGACCTCCCAGGACAACAAACATCTTCACATCTGAAAGCAGGAACAGCTGTGGTGTTTGCTATAAAACACTTCTCCTTCAACTAACATCAAAATGTAAAACCGCCTCACAATCAGCAGCAAGTGACGGCGCTGCTGAGAGGAACCGGCAATAAACACCGTCAGATCTTCCCCCCCTTTCCTCCTCTCTTTGGTGTAAAGCGGCGCAGAGCGGCCGTGTTTGTGGACCTGAGCGCTGTGTGCAGTATACTGATGAGACACTGCGGGTGTTTCCAGGCATCATAGTTCGAGATTTACTCGAAAACGTCTCGGTGCCGCTGACACAACTTTAAAAAGAGGAGTCTCCAGCTTGGAGTGTGTTGTGTATTTTTGGCCGTTTTTCTCCAGTTCCTGCTTCTGTGTGTGTGTGTGTGTGTGTGTGTGTGTGTGTGTGTGTGTGGGCCGGTCGCCAGGTGAACCATTTGACTCCTGAGTCTTGTTATCGTCGTCTCTGGTCAGTGAGTGATGATAGAAGCTCAGTCAGAGACAGAGCCGACCGCCTACCGGCCCCTCGCTACAACAACAAACCGGCTTCCACAGCGAGACCTCTCAATCCCATCCAGACCGCAGCGCGCTCGCCTGCATACAAACCAATAGAAACAGCGCCGGCACAGGAGGATCATCTTTAATGGGACCAGAGGTGAGAACTCAACTCCAGGGTTTTACATATTGTAAACCGTCGCTGTTTGGATGAAAGAGAAATGGCCTGTTGCGTTTCCACGAGATCACGCTGATTTCTGTGCCGTGGCGATGAACTCCGGGGGGGGCGGCGCATTTGCATACCAAAGTTTTTTCTTCGTCAGAGGAGTTGGAAAGTTTGCGCGGCCGTCAAAAGGTTTTGTTTCGGGATGTGTGAACATGGAGAGCCACGAAAAAACTCTATGAGACATTTTCTACTTGCGCTTTCGCTGCCGTCTCGTCGAAGTCTCATTAGCTGTTCGGCGCAACCCCTCGCAAGCTAACAGCGGGCGCTAGTTAGCTTGTCAGTTGACAGCAAGCTAGCTAATAGTCAGCTAGCTAACAGCGAGTGCTGGTTAGCTCACGAGCTAACAGCAAGCTAGATAACAGCGAGTGCTAGTTAGCTTGCAAGTTAACGGTCGAATACCACCGCTTGTTGTGCAGCCGTGAGCTTCAAAGTGTGACGCTCTACGTAACCCCTCGAGGGTCAAATGCGCCGTGTCATTTCAAAAATAAACTTCTGTCTTTACAAGATGTGATCTGCAGGCAACAAAACCTCCGAAACTAAAAAAGAGAGTGGTTGGCTTTAACTTGACTGACTAGCGACCCACGTGAGTAACGTCACAAAATGCCAGTGTTTATTTCTCACCGGGTTTTATTTGACCCGTCCACCTCCCCTCTCTCTCTCTCTCCCTCCCTCCCTCTCTCCCATCCTGTGTGGACTAGCTCGCCCCACATCGGGCTTGCCGACGTCCGGCCGCTCGATAACGACGCTGTTTGGGCTTCAAATTGCCGTTAGCTGAAAAAAGCGCGGCGTGTGTCGGTATCGGAATCCAAGTTTGGAGCGAGACCAATTTGTTCAGTCGCATGCTCGGGAGCAGACTGCCAGGTCACCTTAAAGAGGAATAACATCCGCCCGCCGGCGTCAGCAGATGTTGAAATCCTCTAAGCACCCACAGGCCACCCACACAGGTGTCTTCACAAATAATCCCGGATTAAACCGCTGCTCAGGACCTCGTGGGCGGGTACTGACAGTGATTGACGGGCTTTTTTTTTTACACCTGTTTCGACACCTTTAGTGTTCTCATTCGTTCATGGAGTGAAGTCGTGCAAATACGTCAGAGCTCTGCCCACCTCTAACCGGATCTAACAGGATGGCTACGTGGTTGTGTCGGGCCTCACGAATCTTGGTAAATATACTTATTGGCTTTCTTGCAAAGACTTAATTAGATGGAAGGTCAATACCTCCTTCATTAAGACAGTGGTGTGAAAACGACCAAGTCAATGAGAACAAACAAGCAGAGACTTGGCCTGCTGACGCTTGCTTTCAGTTTGAATATTTGATTAAAAATAACAGAATAAAATGTGTCTGTATGTTTTAGTTTTAGCACACACACCCTTTCCTTTTTTGAGCAGCAAGGTCCCCAAAAATAACCTTTTCTCTGCATTATTCTGAACGCTTTGGGGAGTTGGGGAGACGCTAAAACCCACCAAGAGACGATAGTATTGAAAAGCATGACGGTCTTTCAACCTGAGTGTGCGGATACCATGTTGTGTGGCATCAGAGGGGAATTTGTTTCGGCGGGCAAACATAATCTTCCTGGGGGAAAAAAGCAAGACCAAGTTAGACCCTTTTATTTCTATAAGCGGCGCTCAGTCATCGCTCCATCATTTCAAACTCCCAGGACAAACGGACTCTCTCCACGAAAATCAAGGTGAAAAAAAAAAGGTGCATTCAAAGTCTTTTTCTCAGAGAGACTGAATGATGAATGAGGTGTCGTTGGGATTCTCATCCTGTGGTCATTGTGTGTGTGTGTGTGTCTATGTTTGTGTGCTGTGGCAGGGATATAAAGAGCAGGACGGGTCTCTGGGGGTTTCACATCGATTCCCCTCCTGCCAGAACTGCCGCGCTGTAGAGAAATGACAACAACATTCATCATCTCGCTGGTCGTATACAGACGAGGCAGGACTACAATACGAAGTGGGAGGCCGAGAGCTCTGTGTGTCGGAGTGTGTTTGCTCTGAAGCGTGGTCTAACGGGCTTATAGGGTATAGAGGGCATATAGACATGACACTGTCGATATATATCCTCATATATCCGATGTCTTTATTGTCCATACAGACAAACTGGATCATACTGCAAGAACTTCCCGATGGACTGTTTTTCCAACCCTGTCTCCTCCAAAGTATACTGAACTGTACTCGATTACATTTTGAGGAACTCGCTTCATCCCTCAAAGAATCAAACTACCGACGTCAAAGCACCCTGACTTTAGACTTTGTTTGCCACAAGGAAGTATTGTGACACAACACTGAACAAACTCCTATTTTTGACACTGTAATCAACCTCATCATTTTCGTCAATGGATGAGCAAATTTCCCTGCTTGAACCGCGAAGCTCCCGGAGGAGGACGATGCCACAACGCCAACGCCGATGGAGGAAGTCGAGCGGATCAACGCCAGCGAGGCAGCGGGATGTTGAATCGATGAGTTTTCATGTCAATGGATGCAATGCTTCAATCAAGAATTCAAACCTGGGCTTTGTTAGACCACACAAAGCTGCTGAGGCAGTGAAAATAAAACCCTCTGACAGCTGACTGGATACCGATAATCAACACGTTCGACTTCTCAGCATCTCCCATCACTCCCAGTAGATATTGAGGGTTTAAAGCATCATGCCAGATATCTTTATTGTCCACAAATGAAGACATTTGACTTCACAGGTAGATTAAAACGCATCTTTGAGAAAGACGCATACGAGAAATAGTACAACACCAGCCAACGATAACGGACGTGGTTCCCAGTGTGAAACCTATTTTTGAATTTAGCAAAGTTGCGGCATTTGGCATGAAAGTCTTTGCCCCTCATATCTTGATAAATCTGAATGTCATCCTGTACTCGTAGCTGCTTGACAACAAGAAATGTGCGTGTCTACGCAAATAATCTAGGGATGACATTCATTTCTGAAAAGGCAAGAAAATGAACTACAAAATGAAAATGACCTTTTTCCTTTTTTGATTTATTTGACAATAAAATAAATACACGGTTGGCTTTTAGCACAGGTCCATTTTATTATACTTATTACAAATGAACCGAGAGGAGTAAACAGGAAGTAATGCGAGCCTCGCGGTGGCCTTTGGGAGTTAAGACCACACCAACCACAACGCCCCTGGTTCAAGTACCTCCACTCCCATTTCCTGCCTGGAGACGGATACACGACCGATCAAGATCATCCTCCATCAATACATACAACCATGGGGGGAAATCCCATTTTCAGACACTGACAGTGTTCCATCAGAGTTTAATTATCTTCTCTTGGGGCTCACAAAGAGCCCACGAAAGATTTATCGATAATGTAGCTGGAACTCGTAGATCATTGATCGTAAATAGTATTGAATGCGATGAAAGAACCCATTCATGGGCTTCTTGCACCGTTGTATTACAGAGAGGGATAGTTAGTGTGTGATCGCTACGTTTAGCTCACTTCTCATATGGGATAACAATATATATATAAGGGGCTTGTATACAGATTGCTTACTTTGAGAAATTGCATGATCAACAGAAGCACCAATGTTAGTTTAAACCAAAAATATTTTGTACAACCGAAGAGAAAAAATGGTCATTCTTGAAGATAAGCTCGCACTCTTTGGTTCGAACTGTATTGTATCTTATTTCACGTGAAATAATTCAGTTCTCTCATTCCTGGACAACATGAATTACACTTCTGTGCAGTTTACAAAATACTTAAAGGTAAAGGTCCTACCTTTTTGGGGGGGGGATGTGGATTGTGTTTTTCCAGTTTGAAGGGCGTTCCTTTCTCCTCCTGCGAGCTGTTTTGTAGGAGCAAGACACGGAGGAGACGCCCCCTCTTTTAATAAACTGCACAAACAGCTTGTGATGCAACAGTTAATGTACAACAGGAGGAAGCAAGTCGGAGAAACTGGTGTCTGATAAATAATTCTTTCTCATGCTGCGTGATTTCAAGACAGAGTCAGCGAGCGAGCACAAACACATCAACACTTAGCATATTAATGCCGGGGATGGGATTCAGCAAAAGGCAAACCGCATTAAAAGAAAATCATACATTAATAATCGCTGCATTGCAGAGAGGAGCCACAAACGGAGATTAAAAGGTAATGTTTAAAGTGTTGTTGAAACGTCTTGAATCTTTTAAGAAGTCTTCTGAAATTAAACCAGGAGAACATTTAGAGTGCCAAGTACATTCAATATTTTCTGGCTATGATTGCTCATTCATGAGTCTCCATTGACGAGATTCATAAAAAAAAGCTGTAAAATACAGCTTCCACTGATAAATGTCCTTGGACTTCTTTTTTTAAATAATTGATCTAATTGGAGGGTGCATTTGAGTTCCACATGGTGCTTCAGATAAGCCTGATTCGATCTTATTTGCTCTAAATATCTCAAAATATATTTTTTCCATTTTTTCCCCATAATATATTTAAGCAAAAATAGAAATGAAAATATTTACTTGGCCAGCATATTGTTGTTTATTTGTCTGGGGAAAAAGAGAGAGCTTTTAAAAAAAAGCATTCAGACTATAATTTGCAGACAACATAATTGAACATAATTTTACAGACTTGTCACGTTGTTCGGTCAAACGTGGATTTCTAAAGTCTGAGCATAGGACAACAATTTCAATGATAACCATTTTACATCAGAAAATGATGAGATTGTATATAATTTGTACAAATTGTACACTATTTAGCGCGCAATACCAACATAATTGCTTTTTATAAGTGATTTTACGCCATATATATTTATACTGGCTGCAATGTCAATGCATATTCGAGATAATGCTGTTCGGAGAAAGTTACGTGTCATAGTAAGTGAGCAATTATGGTGGATGGGTCAAGCAAACAAAATGTCTTCCCATCAGGACACCAGTGTTCGTGTCCCAGAGGGTCCCTTAAGTTCTTTAGCCTCATCTTGACCAAAAATGACTTTGCTGAGACTTTCAGGCGTAAACGAGGGATTTGGCTGTCGAGTTGCAGCGCTTTCGTCCTCTCGGATGGGACGGCGGACGGCGTGCTAATGTTCACGCACTCTCCGGGCCGGTGACGTGGCTACAGGAGAAAGCGGGCGAATCCCATCGTGGTGCCGGAGAACGAACGGCAGGTTTCCGACGACGGGGCTCTCTCCAAGAAGTGCTTCACCGAGGCATGCGCACAAAAAAAACCCAACAATCTCTCTCCGTAGCCTTCGCGGCCCGGACGAAATAGCTGATGTGCACTTTAAATGCAGATGGCGAGGACACGGTGGGGGAGCAGTTCCTCTATCGAGTGGATAGGGTGTGGCTGAACCCGAACAGCTATTCGATATACAATGAAAAAAAAGTTTACTGGGCTCATGAGAAGTACTGAAGAAAAAAACTAAGTGAGGAAATTAAAGTCAATTAAATGCAATTGACGAATCCAAAAACGTGGAACTAAACTTTCCCCCCGCAGGACGGTTAAACTCTTCCCTCTCATCTCCTCTTATCGGAGTCTTTTCTCTTTCTGCTGAGGCAGGGAGTTTGAACTTTTGCCTCAGAGACACTTCCTTCTGTTCAAACCATCAGACTGTGTAAACAGCCGTCTGTGGGCGATTAATCATGCCTGATGCAGAGACACAGCGAGAGAGAGAGGCAATGAGTGGAAGGGGCAAACAGAGAGAGAGAGTATGCTGGGTAAAAAAAAAAAAATATATATATAGATGGAAGAAGAAGCGTGAATGTGTTTTTGGCACCGATGATGAAGAAGAGGAGTGAGGAGAGGTTACACTTGCACTCATCCTAATTATCTCAGCAAAAATGTGAGCCAATTCTACCCTGAATTTATGTTTTCATACAGGAAGATTACCATTTTTTTTACCCCTGAACAAAGATTTCCAAATTTCCGAAACAGATGGATAACATGTTATAAAAACTCAGTTTTATTTTTTACTGTCCCAAAAGAGGTGTGTTGGGGGATTTGGCTTTCAGCAGACACAGCTTATTCAATAACAGTACGCAGAACAATGCAACAGTCATTTACCAAAAAAAAGGTATGACTACATTGTGAATGTAAAAAAAAAAGGACGATTACCGTTTGTGATTTAGAGAGAAATGATTGTACGTCAGCTGAGCAGCATTTTCTATCCTGCAGAAGATCATTTACATATTATTCAAATGATGTGAAACTCACTATATGTATTAATACTGTGGTCTCCTCCTTCCTTGAAGTGGAGATGAATCCTGGCTAAAGTCCTGCTGTTTCTCTCAAAGCAGCAAACTAAAGTCTCATTTCTTACTGTGAGTTTTAGTCTAATCTAAATGTTCCCACTATATGATATTCATTTGCACAGAAACGTGGGTCAAACATCTGTGCATTTGTTAGTACAGCACAGTATCGCGATATTTTGCGTGGCGATATTGTATCGATACACGAAAGTCAAGTATCGACTTTTAAAAAAAATCAATTACGAACTTTTTGGTCCTCGGATAATAAAATCAGCTTTTTCATTTTGTTGCAATATGTTGTCAAAGTTTTCCTTTGGAGACAATTTGCGGTGGAAAAAATGGGAATAAATCGCAATATTTAATACATCGCAGTATCGCAATATTATCAAATCAGGACTTAAGTATCGTGATAAAATTGATTCGTGGGACCTCTGATGATTTCCACCCCTAATATATGAGTGATTTAAATACAATGAGTTTATGAATAAGACATTGTTCATATGCATATATATTTATTTTATCGCTTTTTACTTTTATTTTGGTATCCAGGTGTCGCCTCCCCCCTTAGTCGGCAGCAGTAATCAGATAGCTGTCGCAACTGTTTGACATTGAGGCGTAAATCACAACAAAAAGAGAATTCTCTGGAAAAAAAAAAGGTTCATTTCACAGCGAGATATTCACCGTTTTTGAAAATGGGACGCCTGCTCCAAGAAAAATGATTGTTGCAAATGGAAGTCTCTGTGGCGGCGGCGGCATTGAAGTGATTCGCAAAGTGGGACGCTTTAGTCACAAAGTAGTCACATTTTTTAGAGATGCAATCCTCTGCTCCGCCGTGGAGTCTCGAGCAGCTCGTTTCCACCCAAATTGAAGTGCAGCGTTTTAGTGGCGAAACCTCTTACTTATTCATAACCCTGGTTATCTGCGGCTCCTCTGGAAATCTCAATCTGGGGTTTTAAGCACGGGCGGAGGTTTTACTGTTATCCTTTTTTACATGAATATAAAAAAAATATAAAGAAATATTATTTCTGATCTGCTGTGTGTTTGAGAAGGAGATAAAAAACGAAGTTCCTTTGTGTTCAAGTCGCTGCTTTGGTCTTTCTTTGAGCTTTTCAAGGCACTTTTGAACCATTTTTTGGGACATTTTTTTGAATTGCTCCAGCTCTGTGTATTTAAACCCTAAAATTTTACTTTTGAAACCGTTGCATCTACATTTGGGTCCACTCCTTAAACCCTCCCGTGACATTAACAGAAAAATATACATAATTATACATACAAAGTGAACATATTTACAAAAAAAAGATGGCTCCAGAAGGATGTAAAGCAGCCTGAGCCAACGTAAATGAACCGTGTAATTAATATGCACTTTAATTAACAACGCTTTTATGAAACCTGACCAAAAAGCAACGCCAAGCGGGTCCCTGACCGAGCGTCCACATGCTGCTGCATCTCCATCACTGCTCGCTCTGATTGCTGTGTACCTCTGGAGATGAGGGAGCTGGTCCCTCTCGTTATTTGTGAGCGGACTTGGCTGCGCTCGGTCCGGCAGCCTGTTGTAGCGGCGGTCAGGATCAGGGACAAGCTTTAATGGATTCTGTGTATTCCATTGGGGTTTATTTTGAGTTTTTTTTTTGTCCCTTACAGCTGCTGGTCAAGCATGGAAAAAAAAAACAGCAAGCAAGAGAGCAACTGTCCATTATCCCTCTTTATTATCACACAGCAACAGGGGCGATGGTCACCGGGGCCCTCTCCTTTTCACTGCTGTAATTCTCATTCAAATCGCTTTTCCACTCAGACAACAGCACACAAAAACAATGGCTGCTGCTGACTTGAAGGGATTTGATTGCACAATGGAGCCGGGTGGGCAGTCCAGGGAGAAAATGTGTGTCTGTGTGTGTGAAAGAGAGCTGTTAGAAAGAGCGAATTACAGGACTCAGACGAGTGTCGTCTGTATCAAACCTCAAATTAGGTCGTAATCTGAAGTAATAACGGCATTTTCGCCCGTGTTTGTCCTCATTGATGGAACACTAATGCGTCCTCTGTGAGCTCCATGAAGTGAAGTTATTTCAGAGATGAAACACATTAGTGCGATTGTGCGGGCGTCTTCCTGCCTACGATGTATATTCACATATGGGAATTCTTTTAATTTCATCTACTTTGCATGTGTTTCGGTCTGTTGTAAAGAATCCAGACACATTCACTGGTTTAAGTGAGTAATGTGTAAGTCGGTTTTCAGACCTACACGTCGGGCAAAGCGGTGTAATCGGTTATAATCACTTAACTACAGGTCTTTTGTGTTTTTCAAGCGCCAATGAAATCAGAAAATGTGAAAATATTTTGAGAATCCATGTGAGAGTGATTGAATGTCTGCACCAATTCTATAGTTTCACTTTTATGAACTGTACAGGATTCAGATTTGCTCATATATATATATATATATATATATATATATATATATATATATATATATATATATATATATATATATGTATTGTATTACATATACAGTACTGTTACTGTACTGTGTGCAGTTCTCATGTGGATCGAGCGATTTATTTGGCGTTTGTGTGTCAAATTCAGACGCAGAAATACTATTTTCGGAAGAGTTTACACCGTTTTTTAAATGAAGTGTTTCCTCCTGCAAGAGACGTCGGGTTTGTAGTCATCTTTTTTTGTGTCTAGCGTTTCGAGTTTCAGAGAATTTCAAAGCAACAACCCCGACCGAGCCGCTCTCGCTGGGCTCACGCAGGTCCTGGACATGTCCTGCATGTAAAATGCGTAACAACCCCACCCGCTGACATGAAGTGTATGGGAACCACGAGCCTCGTTGATTCTTTCTGGGGGGAGTTCGAACAGTCGAAATGTGTTCCATACTTTTTACGAGTGTGTTTGTGTCTATTAGTGTGTCTCGCTGTTTGTTCTTCCTCCAGCACGTTGGTGTTTTCACCGAGTGTGTGTGCGCGCGCGTGCGCGTGTGTGTGTTGGTGTGCAACCTGGCCGGGCTCGGCGCTGTGATAAAGGGCCAGCTGCCACCTCCGCTCTCTGCCATATGGAGCCAGACCAAGGCTGCTGCTGCTGCTGCTGCTGCTGGATGGAGAGATTAGAGAATAAATGACTGATAACTGGGCGCCAGAGGGGCTCGAGAGCAGAGAGAGACACGCTACAACCCCGCTGTAAACTGCAGAGGCAGAAGCAAGGAAAAAAAGGAGAGGGGGGGGGGGGCGAAGGAGGAAGAGAAGGACAGAGAGGTGTCAGGCAGCACAGATCTCGGCGGATTAACGGCTTCAAGGTGCACAGAAGATTGTCTTTTTTTGTTGTTTTCGGGAGGGCATTGGAAACACAGACCACTCCTGCACTGATATGAAACCGTGTAACTGTAATTGTTTGAGGGGGGAAAAAAAAAAAGGGGGCTCCTTTGCTCTGCTGCATTGAACTCGCGAGTGTTGTTGTGGACAACATTTGATTTGAAGCCGAACATCGGATTGGAAAAACACTTGAATTGTTAAGAAAAAATAATTGCAAGACTGTGTTTTTGCTGGTTGGGAGGCAATTTTCTGGAAAAGCACAACAACAACAAAAAAAACAACAACGTTTCAGAACTCTGATGCTTGGCCAGGATGAAACAAACCAGGTTTAAACATCTCCGTGTTATTATTAGACGGTCCAAAACTACAACAATCCCACCATGTTGGGATGTCACATCAGTTATTGTTTAGTAGTTTAAAGCCTTCATGCTTCCACGGTCCGCCCAACCTGCAGACGCTCTGCGTGTGATGACATTCACCGGGGAAATTCCTCCCGTCATGATTTTCCTTCTTCTCCCTAGGACACCTTTTTCTTGCTATCACATATAATCTTAACAGGTTTCTTTCTCCACAGCGTCCCTGAAAAATGGACTAAAAAATGGTCGCAAAACATACAGCTGAACAGAACGCGATTATTTTTTCCCAGAGAGGGTAAAGTGAAGGAATTGAACAGACGGCTGCTGTTTATTGGTACGAAACCGCGTCGGTGCAACAGAACGCGGCCATTAAACATGAGGTGAGCCTGTAAAAACAGTCCACAACGCTACTGTGAGTAGTTACTGAGGGAAGAGCGGAGAAAAATCCGGAAATTAATCAATAATAGTACCTGAATAACCATCGTAAATAAAGACAAATGACTAGAAAACAGACTCATCACTTCATCATCAGGTAATTATTTCGTGTACCACCAACCGAAGCGACGCATACGATCATTTTAATGATTGCAGGATCATTGCTTTTTAAATTAAAGTTTACTGACCAGTTATGATGATGATGATTATGAAAAGTAGTGACGTAAAAAAATAAAAGGGAGCTGTTGGTCCTTTTGCCTTTTGTGTTTTTCAGCACATTTATTAGCTCAGTCAGAGCGATCTCAACACATTTACCGCCACAGCAATTCGTCTCTTTTCATCAAACGGGTCCTGAAACGCCCGCTGGACACAGTCTGCCCAGCGGCACACGGCACACGGACAATGGTGGCACCTCACCGGTGAAGAAAGAGGAACATTTAGCGACTGAAGAGCCCGAATTGTTTTTAGTTTGAGAGTCTTAATGGAGTTGGTGATGAGCAAAACCAGCGCTGAGAGGGAGGAACCACTTTTAAGTGGACATTAGCCCAAATGACATTCCCAGCCGGTGATTTGTGGCGGCTGTTCATTCCATTTTGTTGTTTTTGCACTTTCGTGGCCAAAAATTGATCAAAGGAGGTCGGAGCTCATCATTCAAGCCTTTAGCAGGTGGAGACATTGTCTTTTAAAAGATCCCACCGTGTAAAAATGTATAGATGGCGGCTGTAATGGAATGAACCTTCAAGTCACCGGATCAGAGAATACCCGACGCGCTGTTTCTTGACAGACGTTAACTGATGTGTAAAGATGTGCATTTAGCGGATGGACACATAAAAGCAAAGTGCGGCTGACCTTCACTTTGCCTGACAGCTATAACTCATCGCTGTTTATTTCCTGTGTTTAAGTCCCAGAGGAGCTGCAGTCGCCTCGCTCTGCCGAAGACGGCGTTGGGTTGTAGAAACGCTCTCATCTCCTTCAGGATTACATATTGTCGCTCTGACCTCACTTTTTTGTAGCGCTTTCTGCTGGGATGCTGCGACTTCGCCGGCATCAAAACACAACGACTTAAAGCAAAGTGGGGTCCTGTCGTTTTATTCAATCACTTCCTTTGTCGGAGTCCCTCTGGCAGGTGTTGCACGTTTCATCGGCAGACTGTTCACGCACGGCAGATCGTTCAGTGTGAGGTCTTTAAGCCTAGAACACTGACTTATTGAAGGTGGGCGTGTCTTATCGAAGGTGGGCGTGTCTTATTGAAGGTAGGTGTGTCTTATCAAAGGTAGGTGTGTCTTATTGAAGGTACGTATGTCTTATTGAAGGTGGGTGTGTCTTATTGAAGGTGGGCGTGTCTTATTGAAGGTGGGCGTGTCTTATTGAAGATAGGTGTGTCTTATTGAAGGTAGGTGTGTCTTATTGAAGGTGGGCGTGTCTTATTGAAGGTGGGTGTGTCTTATTGAAGGCCTTCCTTTAATAAGACACGCCTACCTACAATAAGACATTATTGTAGGTAGGCGTGTCTTATTAAAGGAAGGCCTGTCTTATTGGAGGTGGGCATGTCTTATCAAAGGTAGGTGTGTCTTATTGAAGGTACGTATGTCTTACTGAAGGTAGGCGTGTCTTATTGAAGGTAGGTGTGTCTTATTGAAGGTGGGCGTGTCTTATTGAAGGTGGGCGTGTCTTACTGAAGGTAGGCGTGTCTTATTGAAGATAGGTGTGTCTTATCAAAGGTGGGTGTGTCTTATTGAAGATAGGTGTGTCTTATTGAAGGTGGGTGTGTCTTATTGAAGGTGGGTGTGTCTTACTGAAGGTAGGCGTGTCTTATTGAAGATAGGTGTGTCTTATCAAAGGTGGGTGTGTCTTATTGAAGATAGGCGTGTCTTATTGAAGGTAGGTGTGACTTATTGAAGGTAAAAAAGACCCAAAATAGTTTTTTCAACCAATTTTGACTCTTTTTTATGGTCCCCCATGATACCTGCTTTTCATTTCATGAGAAGTTCTGTAGGGTAAAATAAAAAAAGAGTACGTCAATTTGCCTGTCATTGTTCTACTTTAATATATTCTGATAAAGTATATTTTTATCAGGTACATCATGTTGGGGGAAATATACCCGACGTTGATGGTGTTACTATTTTTAACGCAAGTGTTCGAGGTTTAAAAGCAAAGTTTCGGCCCCTTGCTTCCTCCCAGAAGGACAACACTTCTGCCCTCACCTTGAACGTCTTCGCAGCATGTGATTTATCATCGTCTGGATAACCCCCGCGTGACCCGTCCGTGAGCATAAACCGTCATAATGCACAAGTCGAACTAATTCATTAAAATTTCAATTTTCCCTTCACCTTGAATACCGCCATTAAAGCTCTGTCGCCACACGTACAAATAATGTACCCTGAGCTTGCTCACTTCCTCTCCTTTTCCAAAAGATAAACATGTGTCTTGGTAAGTAGAGCCGGCAGACAGCATGATAAGTGAGACTAATCCATTAAAGTTTCAAGGTCCATCAATTTAAAGCCACTGTACACACTTAGATCACTTGAGCTGTTTTCGTCAATGAAAGCGTCGCTCTCGTGGAGGTCACTCCCGCAGCCCTTCAATGTAAATTAAGTCACAATCACGATAATAAATATCTAATTTTTAGCTTGTCCTCCCTTTCAAATGTCAACCTTTCGATGCTTTAATCTGCTGATAATAGAAGACCTTGTCTGAATACGACTGCGAAGCTTTTTCAGCTTTTTTGAATCAAAATTCAATTCATAGATTGAGAACTATTTTGGCGATGGTTTATCTTTTTCTGATATTTAAAGCTTGTTATACAATCTTATTTTTTTCAAATCTCCGAGGTTTTAAACTCTTAGGGTTTAATCTCAGATGGTGACGACCTACTTCTGTTTATCTTTAAACATACAGCAGCAGAGCAACAAGAATCCTGAGGTTTGGGATGAAGCGAGGCAAAACCATCAGAGTTTCAGGCAGCCGGAATTTAAAAAGCATTGCTCCACCTCCTAAGTGACAAAATTGACCATTTCTGTGCTTTTTTTTTTTTTTTCTTCTTCTTCTCCTGCTGCAGAGAGGATCAGGCGCTGGCTGGCTGCAGACGGTGGTGCTGGGAAAGCAGTCGGGCCGTGGATTACATTGAAGATTAGATTGGGCAGAGGCGAGGCTTCCTGCTCCCCAGCAGCACCGGGGCAGATTGAAGTCGCCCTGAGCAGTCGACACTTTCACCTCAGAAGATACTCTCTCTCGCTGCACTGAAATTATGACCAGCCCTCCGGCTTAGAGCCTTTTCTCATACAGGTGTTTGTGTGTGTGTGTGTGTGTGTGTGTGTGTGTGTGTGTGTACTGTGCATACACTGCACTGCGGCACGCACACCTTTATCTGTTCGTGGAAGACCCGAGAGGACACTTGATTGGATGGAAACGTAATTCCCAATTTTGTTGTATCTATTTATAGTCTGCAGAAACACGCCATGATGCCGTGCATCCATCACCTCCACCTGAAGATCCTCGTCAAGCACAAAGTCTCAAGACTTTATATTGCTAGAGAAGAATAGCAAACAAGCAGAAAGAAATATGCAGTAAAGTCAAATTAGAAAGCTACATTCTGTCAGTTTACATATATTAATTTATGTGCAATAGCGTAACGTAAAATTCGTTCATAAAAAAAACTATTTTGGTTTGGTTTATGGTAAAATAATCAGAATTAGAAATGGTTTATCGGCATGTTATGTTACACATAAGAAGAGTCTGGCTTGGTGATTGGTGCTTGATAATGAACGAATGAATAAATGATGCAATAATAAAAAGATAGTAAATAGTAAAAGACATAATTCCAACAAAAAAAAAAGCGAAAATCCTCAATAAATATGACAAAACAAAGAATGCAGAGTATGTTGAGACAAGTATGTGATGCAATTGAAATAGTGTGTGTTAAAATAAAAAGAGTAGAGTTGTGCAAAGGTGTGTAGCTGGGAATAGTTGACTGAGGATGTGACTGTCTGTTCAGTGAGGTTTGTTGAAAGCAGACAGGTTGGCCGGCTGTGAAATAGTTTATTGGTTGAACTTGCATTTTGTGTCGCTCAGCACAAAAACAAAGCCAATGGAAAAGTCAACCAGGATGCTTTTTCATGGCGGACACACAAATTAAAGGCATCCGTGTGACCACGCAACAGTCAAACACCACTTCTACAAACCTCAAAGTGGTTCTGATGCACAAACCTCTTTTTGTAGCGCGGCGCCGTCTCGAAACAGAAGTCGTGCCGACACAAGAGGAATAAAAATGATTCGTGACGATGTACACGAAAGCGACAGGTTGCATTTCGGGACAATTTCAAAAACAGCCGAGAGATTTCTGCAAAAAGAGTTTGAATCATGGCACATCTCAGCAGAATCCACGGCGGACACAGAACACCTCATCTCATATGAATATGAATTAAAGATGCTTTCGTTATTGAGAGGAGAAAAAAAAGAAGACAAGAGCAATTAGTAATTGTCCCGTCCTCTTACTTTATTTCAGCGCTTCTCATTATTACTTTGCATTATTTGCGTGAGCAGCTTCACACAGACGGCACGGTCCCTGCGAGGCTGGAGGCCTGGTTCAGATGATGGGTGAAACTCTCATTGTCAGCTCATTTGCTAAACTATTCTGCCTCCAATCTTCCCATTTACTCAGTCTTTGTTAATGTTCTCCCCTCCTCTCTCTCTCTCTCTCTTTGCTTTCTGCATGAAATGCATGCTAATGAGTTTCACAGAAGCCATTTTCGCATAGTGAGGGTGCATGAGTGGGTGCTCGGTGCAGCTTCCATTAGTGGCATTCACAGCGACTCAACCAGAGACACAAAGAACGAGACTCGACAAGAATAACACAATTTAATATCAGAGAATAATTGCTTCTCAATTATCAGAAGAATCAGATGGTTTCCAGAGCAGAGCAGCTGGAGTTTCAACAAACTCATGAATCCGCATCAAACAACTTCTCCCTCCCACATTTCAAGTTGTTCAGGCCGCTGTCATCGCTCGTTTCAGAGCGACTCAGGCGTCATATGAGGTGTTATTGCGCCACTGACCAACAAAAATCCTGTCTATTAAATCTCATTTAAATTGGTTATATGTGAGTGTTCTCATACGCAGCCTCATGGAGATGTTGATAGGATGTACATCACCTTTCATTAGTGACGTACACGCTGTGAAATATTAGCCCCTCCCCCTAACCAGTGCAAAGCATTTTGGGTTGGAGAAAAGATGTAACACACAACGCTGTGCCATCAGTGTCTGGTTTAATATAGAAAGCACACAATGCAGTTCATGAACTTACACTACCGCTCAAAAGATTGGGGTCACTTAGAAATGTCCTTATTTTTCAAAGAAAAGTGTTTTTCAATGAAGATGACATTACATTCATCAGAAATACACTCTCTACATTTAATGTGGTAAAATGTGGTGCCTTTTTGTTTGCTCATCGCCTTAGAAGACTAATGGATGAGTAGAAAACCCTTGAAAACCTTTGTGTGGTGATGTTAGCACAGCTGGTGAGAGAAGCTATACAACGGGCCTTCATTTGAGCTGCTTGAGTATCTGCAGCATCACATTTGTGGGTTTGATTAAACTCTCAAAATGACCAGAAAAAGAGAAACCTTCACGTGAAACTCACCAGTTTGTTCTTGTTCTTAGGAATGAAGGCTGGTCTACGCCAGAACTCGCGAAAAAACTGAAAATGTGTCTGAGTGACCCCAAACTTTTAAATTGTAGTGTATATGTTGTTGAGTATTTCTTAAAACGCTATTTTTAAAGGATTTGATTTGATGCAACTTTTAAATGTATTAAAATAAATAAAGTCTTTATCCAACAAAATATTCAGCTATATATGTTGGGATTTAGCCTTTCAAATAAATAGATTTTCACTGCAGAAAATCTTGCTTTTCTGCCATTTACTGTAAATTGTAATGTGTCAGGTGCAGGAACACCTGGCTTTTAAAGAAGATATGGACCTCGTGATTGATTTATATTATGCCCAAACACACACCTGTGATTATTTAAGAGACTAAATGCATCCCCTTTACCCCTTACGTTGCGTTTCCGAGTGTCGTGTGTGCAGTTCAGGAGGAGAAGCCGTGTAGACGTTTAATTGGAGCTCTTTATAGCATGTAATCCTTCCTCACTGCGCACAATGACACGGCGACAGCTCCACGCACACTGTGTGAGTTTGGGAGACGTCTGTATTTGCAGCGTTTGTTATGCTGCATGCGCCTTGTCGAATTGGGGAAGATGTTTTTCTTCATTTTGTTGTATTCCTTCAGATTTTGTGGCTCTGCTATTAATGGAAAATAGTTTCTGACCGCGAAGACATCGCTTTTCTTTACGTCTCCTTCTGTTCATGAAGTGGAATCTTGAAGGCGGAGGAGGAGTGCGAGTGGTACAATTTATTTTTTGCTCATTAACTCGTGTATTTGCATTGATGCCGCATGGACCTACACGTGTCATCTCTTAGCAACAAGGCAGCGACTGTGGCTCGGCGGTGAGCGGGGTCGTCCTTTAATCAGAGGGCGGGGCGACGCCCGGCTCTGCTCGCGTCCTTGGGCAAAAGACTTTACCCCCAAATTGCTCCGTAGCTTTGCCTTCGGTGTATGAATGTTAGTTACCGTTACAAGCCGCTCCTACCTTTGGTGGGTGTCCCCGCTGTAGCAAGCTAGCTCTGCTGCTAGCTCCACGCTAACTGCTGCTGCTACTGCCCGCGTCCCCGCTGCCCGCGCCGGGCGGCGAGCATGGGGGCTGGTCCCGCTGCCTTCAGTGGTTGTCCAGGAGCTAGCGGGGAGTTAGTAGCAGCGTTAGCGGAGAGCTAGTAGCCTCGCGAGCTGGCTACAGTAGGAAGCTAGCGGGGACACCTAGCGAAGGTAGTAGCGCTTTACGGTAGTCGTGATGGACAGGTGGCTCCTCCCATCAGTGTCATGTAGCATTTAAGTGCTTTGAACGCGGGGCTATTTACTGTAGCTCAATCAACAAACACGCCCTCTGACTGTCACTAAAACAACTTATATGAGCGTTTCTAATCGTCATATTCCAAACGCTTGCTCCGGTTTAGAACCAGAACCAGTTGAAACGGGAGGGAAGACTGTGTTCGTGGTTAAAAGAAACCACCAACATGCGACGCTTTTGTTCTTCTGGTCCCGTTCAATGTGAGCGCTGTGATGCAACCCCTCTGCAGCATCCTCTGCCACAAGATAAGCTTTTTTACACTGCCTGGGTTAGCGGCCTTGAATTGAAGGTTCTCGGGCCTGAAACGCGCTCTCTGTCATCTGTCAGAGGAACGTTTCGCCCGGGCTGAACGGCGTTTGAATCCTCGCCGCCGGCCCCAACCTCCCCCGAGCTGAACGGTGTGTTTGAGGCGCAGCGGAGCGCGACGTGGACCGTCTCTGAAGTCTGTGGAGGCTTTTGTTGTTGCAGTAGATTGATGAGGTTTATTTAGAGAGAAAGCACCGTGGAGGCCGGGGAACCGAGAGAGAAACACAGAGAAAGAGGCTGAATAAGTAGACGGTGGGGGTAACGGATGCTCTGATCTGAAGGGAATTAGCTGCTACCTACAAGATGTCCTGTGTGGAAGAAGAAGAAGAAGAAGAAGAAGAAGAAGAAGAAGAAGAAGGCATGCGAGAGGAAAGAAAGGCAGATAAGCATCACCCCGTCTTCATGCCAAGAAGTCTGCACTGGCAGCATCTTTCTACTGTTTCTAGGCAACTAATTCAATAACATTAGCTCTTGTCAATCAGGAGCTGAAAGCAAACAGTCTGCAACTGTTTCAGATGAAGCTCTCAGAGCCACATTCTTACCGCTATTCTTTTTTTAGGGTGAAACAAGCTGGGCCAATGTTTACCAGTCGAACACAAAAGAAGCTCTCAGCGTCTGCCCGTTTCCTTCTCAGGCGGCGCCTCCTGTTTATCTAAAAACTATGAGTTGGGTGTTTCTGACGGATGAACATGATGCGTCTGTGCGGCGCGAAAGCAAAATCCTCAAAATCCATTAGATTCATGAAAGGAAGGCCCGTTAAGAAGTACCGATACAACTGGATTTTCCGTGTTATTTTTTAAAGACATTCATGCGGGAGGCTGACGATGTGTCACGTACGGTGTGTGTTTTTTTCTGTGCACATTGATGTTGGCAGGATTGTTGTTGCGAGTCACAATGACTTACCGTTTGCAACGCAAGCCCTGCAGCTCACATTATCGGACAAGAAAATAAACAAATTCTGGTTTCCTACAGGATCTCCAGAACCACAATGTTGATTAGCTTCATTTAAATGGCTGAAATACAGCAAAGCATTGTGGGAAGAGTTCTATTCAAACAGAAAAAAATTAAACTTACCGTTAAGTTTATGTAATGACATAAACCCCGTAACCTCGACGTCGCTTTGGGGCGGCGACCGTGAGCTTTTACTAGATCGTTAATACACTTTACAAAGTTGGGTTTCAAGAAAAGACATCTTGTTGTAACCCTGCGAGCTTGTAGGAATCTAATAAAGCATTAAAAACCACCAGTTTTAGTATGCGTCGCATGTCTTAAGCAGACGATTATGCAGAGATGAGTACCCAGCATGCACCATTCCAACCAGGTTTAGGCATAAAGGTTACAACTTTTACATTTTTGAACCGAACGACAGTTTTTTTGGGCTGAAACTCATTCGTAACACCTCCAATGCTTTGTTTTATTGTGATTGTTCAGAAGCGGGTGGACGACCATAATTCCTAAAAACCCATGAGTCCATCACGTCATCCACGTGGATTCTCCCAGGGGGAAAGACGGCCATCTTGAAAAAGCGGCACATGTAAAGAAGAAGTATTAGAGCTGGAGCGCCAGAGCCCCGAATTCGAGTGCTCTGGGGTGCATAACTCCAGTCTGAGATGATTTTTAAAAAAAAAGCAAATCGCTTCAATGTGTCTCGTGAGATCCGCCGTGACTCCTCTTCACTTCCTCCAACCTCCACTCTCACACTTCTGGAGACTCTCTTCCGCGCATTTGCATTCGTCCTTATGCTCAAAAACTTCATCATAGATAATTGGGGACGTGCAGATGGCGAACATCAATTCCCTTCTTGTTGTTGTGGAAGAACAGGCCCGATCTGAAGCTGGGATGTTTTTTTGTAAAAAAAATAAATAAATAAAAAAAAGCAGCTGTCAATCCAAACAAGCACCGAGCAGCTGCCAGCTCTCGGACTCCCTCTCGGATGAAGCCGATAACATTTCCACCTCCGATGCTCATTTTTTATTTATTTACTATATGATGCACCAACTGGAGGACATAACAGGTATTTTCCCATATTGTCAAAAGGGATTAAGCCGTTATAGAATTGATTATTTTTTAGTTTTTAACCACATAAAATTGTATATTTTACCAATTACATAAAACTTTTTCAACTTCCTCCCATCGACCTTTTCCTAATAACGGAGTACGGACATGAAAAGGAATACATAAGAAAACACAAACACGAACATTACACAAAAAAAAATAAAATAGAGTTAAATCAATGTACAATCATAACGCCACCCAACTGCCCAAGATCAATGAACGCCATCTTTTCCATTGACATGCCTTTTCTTTAACATAGTTCAGAATGATGGTCAACGTTTTTCTCACCAGATCTTTTACTTTTTTCCAATGGAGAATAATTCCCGCCCAATTGGGTCTTATCAGCCTGCAGCAGTGGTCCAAACTGCCTAAATAACATTGCACTCTCCAATTTAATTACTACGTCTGATAGGGCGGCGAACATCGGACAGACAATCGCGGAGGCCTCAAAGAAGAAAGGTCGAGCCAGGTTTATTAAATCACCCCACAAGGGGTTAAATCCAAAAACCTAGGGCATCGCAAACGGCTCAATCGTCCCTGATTCGTCTCCCAGATACCGTCCTCTAATGAAATGAGGGCCCCAATTGAATCAAACGAGGCAACCGTTGATTAAAGAAACTGATCGACCCTGTAAAAGTAAGCAAAATACCCCGAAAGTGAGATTACATGCAGCTTTTACGGCCACGCTCATTCATTTCCCTCGGCGCTACTTCCTGCGATCGCTTCGTGTTTGTCTCGACATTGTTGGCTTGTTTTGCAGCAAAAAAACACATGATTTTATCTTTCTTGTACTAACCTGATGGGTTTCCCTATTATTATGTTCTCGTCACTTCATCCTCTGCAGTATGTTGACGCGAAAACACATTTAGATCACAGATAATTTATGTTGCTTATGTTGCCACTTATATAAGCCCTTATATGCTTTGCAGGGAATAAATCCCTCTTTCTGTTAATATTGCATCCTTTAACCCATTACTCTCATTGGACCACGGGATGAGAGAGCGAGAGGGGAGTCATTGGAGTCCATGCATTATGTATCATATCCTACAGTGAAGAAGACAGCGCTGCGAGTGGGAACGAGAGCAGCCGGCAGTGCACCGAGGTGAATGCAGCGAATGCTAATGAGCGAGCCACATTCTGCTGGAAGGTGCGTCTGATTAAAATCACAAGTCATGGTGAAAACAGCGGAGTGGGTTTTATCAGCAGAAAACACACAGAAACTAAAAAGGACGGCACGTCGGAAAAAAAGAGATGAGTTTTTGGGGGTATTTTTGGCTCCGTCGGAAGATAAAAGATCTGATTACCGATAAAAAAGAGCCGAGCTGACGTCGAGGAAGAAAGATAACGCATTAAATGTTAACTTCGAAAATGCGATACGTCCAATTGGCTCATCAGCTGATGGCGCTTGGAGATTTTTCTTTAAGCTCGAGAGGTTTGGATCTACTGTATAATTGGTCTTTTGTGTCGCCGCTTCCCACCGACACATTAGCATACGCAAGGTTAAGTGATTCTAGGTGGGTAGTATTCATCCCCCTCTTTGGGGATTTTAAGCGGCACATCCTCCGCCACGTTTATTTCCTTCACAAAGTATACGTCTGTCAGAAATTGCGACCTCTCCGCGAGGATAATTAAGTTAACTTGAATTAAGCCGAACAAGTTCAGACAAGGACGAGCTTCTTCTTTACGTGTGCCGCTTATTCAAGATGGCCGTCTTTCCCCTTGAGGGGAACCCACGTAGATGACGTGATGGATTCATAGAAATTATGGTCGCCCACTCGTTTCTGTGGGTTCAACCACATTATAAAACAATATATTTTAAACATCAGGACACTAACCACAAACAATGTGGTGTTTTTTCATTAGTGTATTGTTCCATGTTTTTTTCCCAGATGCCTTGCATGTGATGTTTATACATAACTCTCCTTTGAGTTTGGTTTTATATGTCCTGCCTCTCAGATTGTATGTCTGCATCCCAATCAAATGGAGGTAAATATAATGTAGCTTATGCTGCTCAAAGATATGTAATCAAAATCTTATCCCATGAACCTACAACTGTCTGCATGACTGGATACCACCATAAGTACATTAGGAAGTTTGTGTGACAGATGAGTTACGTGACCAACGACACAAACAACTTAAGTGACAAAAAGTTTAACGTTTACTTTTAATTTTGCACGGGACACGAACAGCTGTTTCCTGGACAAAAGTCCTGTGTTTGTTTGGCAAAAAACTACAATATCCTTCCTCCATTCCTAACTTTCTGCCCCTTTTTCACCTTGAAAAGGTCAGCGCTGCCAAGAAAGATTGTGAAATCGGTCAACAATCCTAAATGTTGGATCATAAAGCGGAGTACTCGACACCTCTCCAAAAAAGCACTACGTCCAAACATCTCCAGTCAAAGTTGACCTGCCATCGATCCTTTGTGTGCTCTGATATGGAGAAAACTATTGTTTGCAGCGCGGCAGGTATCAAATGAGTTACTCTACTGACACCGGTGACCGGTATCGATGCTGGTGATTGTCATTTTCCAACGTGATACCTTCCCCCTCGTGATAGTTCATCAATTGGAAAAAGAATATGTGCAGATTTACTTCACCCAACGGAGCAAATCCAGTAATGGCAGCAATTCCATTGACATACATTGATTCTGTCATAAAAGTAAACGCCGGTGTTCAGACCCTGCATGTAAGGGACACACTGTTTCATCTACTGCGCTCCCTGTTGAGCTGTCAGCGTTAATCCCCGGAGACTGAAGAGTCTGAGGGAGCAGATTTGAGAGCGTGATTACTGAGCAGCCAAACTGCCCGGCGACAGTGCAGCCTGAGGTATATGCTGACCAAAAATAAAAGAAGAAAAGGATGATAATAGTGCTGATGGTGTCGATTATGACCGCGATGGCTATGATGGTGAATACGAGTAGAATGTTAATGATTATCGCCGACATATGGCCGGTTTATTTTAAATCCCTTTGCCTTCAGCTCGTGTTTAATGTCAGATTTTGAAACAATTCCATTGTGATTATTTTCAGAAACGGCTTTTTGCAAATATGATAACCTAAATATCTTCAGACATTGTGGAGCAGTACTTTGCATGATAATTACACTTTTTAAAACTTTTTGTAGTAACAAGTATAACAAATTGCCCCTTTTTTCATGCATTTTGTGGGCGTTTGTGGCCGTGCTATCGGGAAGTTGGCCACACAGGACTGAAGCTGGAACCAGTTTGTGTTAATACCATAATATTTAGTTTGAGCATTGTTTAATAACTCAGGGGATCTGATTCATTAAAATTACAATTTGAATTCATGATTATGTTAATTTAAATGTCAGTTGTTTTACTTAAGGTTACATTAACATTTCGCTCATTTATTTAATTTTTTTTTACCGCCATAATTAATAGACACATACAATTAATAAGGGGCCGAGGGCATTCATTTTGGGGCAAATGATATCATTAACATTTCTACAAAACACCAGCACAGACATATCTAGGGTTTATTGTTTGATGGATAAAGGGGAATAAAAAAGAAACGCTGTGATTGGACATTGACAAATAGGTGATGACGGGGAAGGTGACAGCCTAAAGACGGTATTCACTACTTTCATTCATAAAGATGTTAAAATATGATCACATTTCCTGCCCATTAAGCATTTCATAGAATCTGAAGAAAGGAAAAGTCCTGACTCAAAATCTAATTGTTGGTTTTTTAAAAGCTTTCGACTGCATATCATTTCACAGATCACAGATCAGATAACGTGTGACTATTGCATCAAAACAGACTCTTTAAAAATAAAATAAAAAGTCCAATCCTCAGGAAAATGTGTCACTGGCTCCGTGCTGAAGGCCAACTGCTTTTATTTGCCACGTTTCCTGCAGCAAGCCAACCTGGCAGCTTTTGCAAAAACACTCAGGTTTCATGGGAGCAACAGCTTCTAATGCGAGTGAAGAACCCTGTCGCTTCTTCCGCTGTTCCCGTCCGCCTGTCTCCTTTTTGATTTCTCAAAATATATTCAGACGAGTGGCAGTCATTTTCTTACATGGAGAGCACAAGTCTCAGTAGTAAAAAAGCTAATGTGAATGCATCAAAGAGGAAAACAAGCTGATTTGAATATCCGCTCGTCAGTAAGTGGCAAATGAGCTCGCTATCGCTGCAAAACATGAAGCATCAAAACATTTTTTCTACTTTTTCCTATTATCATATTGTCGTGTTGGAGACTGTCAGCATGCATCTTGGTTTGTCCCTCTTAGTTAGTTTCTGTTTCTCAGCAACAGACGCAGAAAAAAAGGAGACGTGGAGGGTTACTTGTCTTCTAATTTCAATAGAACAGTTTAAAAAAAAAAGTTTTTTTTTTCCCGGGAGAGGCGGGTGAAAGTTTGCCTCAAAGCTAAGCGGAGGCACTTTGTCGAGGCAGAGCCCTTTGCGCAGTGAACGCAAGCGTCTCCCTGCTGGTACATGAAAACATTATCTGGTAATCTGCTCGTTGGCACAGACAGCTATTCATGAGCACTTAATACTCTTTTGGATCACCCTCCTGCTGGCTTTTTCTTTTTCTTCTCACAGAGCTGAAATGTGAACTAGCTGCCGGAGCCATTGTATTTTTGTGTGGCGGCCGTTTGACAGTTAAACGTTGCAGAAGGAAGCGTTCGCAGTCTAAAAAGCCAAAATTCAAGATTGCGACGGCCAAAATCCAAGATGACAAGGGCCAAAATCCAAGATGGCGACGGACAAATTAAAGATGGCGATGGCCAAAATCCAAGATGGTAACAGGCTAAATCAAAGATGGTGACAACCTAAATCTAAGATGACACCGACCAATATCCAAGATGGCGACGCCCAAAATTGAAGATGGAGATGACCAAAATCCAAGATGGTGACAGCCTAAATACAAGACGGCGACGGCCAAAATACAAGATGGTGACGCAGATGGTGACGCACATAATACAAGATGGCGACGCCCACAATTCAGAATGCGAGAACCTCCAAAAACTGCTTTCCACAAACCAATGAGTGATGTCACAAATACTACCTCCACTTCTTGAATACAATCCATGCTCGCTACAGCCACGGTCCGTCTCCAGAGCGAGCGCCGGCTCTGCTCCCATCCCTCAGTGGAAGGGAGTGATGCCATTGTGGTGTCATTTTAGTCTTATTTGTGGTCTGATAAAGTCTTATTTGTGGTCTGATACACTTTAAATTCATCAAATGCAGTGCCTTATATTGTTATTTTCTACGGTACTTCAGCTCAGTCATATTTGTCGATGTGGCTTTCGAGAAACAAAAGTGGGCGGGGTTTCATCTCCCAGTCCCTTGCCCATTATTTTTTTGTTGCCTTGCATTGTGTAAAGGTCAGCTTTATTAATATGACATTACCACCCACTGCCTCCACCAGGAGGTTAGGTTATGTCATTTCCACAGCAACATGTCAAACAAACACAAGTAAATGTGACCGCTTTTAATATCTCTGATGAATAGCTCTGTTTAAGCAGAGGTTTCATCTTGTCAAGATAAAGTTCGACTCTGGCTTCACCTGCGATACTGAACAGATCACGCTCCTGAATGCTAATGGCAGCAGCAGATAAACATAGCAGATGTGTTGTTTTGTTTTGCACCAAGTCCCTGCAGAAGATTATTTTAACTGAATGTCAAAACGGAGCGTTGTACCCCATCAGTCTCGCTCTCATATCACGACCACAATCATTAAATTGCCTGTGCATTGTCTGATTAAATTTAACATCCTTATTGATTTTTTTTAATGGGAAACAGAAAAATGCCCACAAATAAAAGTCACCCTACAATGATCTTTCATTATTTTCTCAAGACATTTCTCATGCACTTTTAGATGGTTTAAACTACAACACTGACCTCAAGCAAAACAACTCGACTCGTACTGGCCTCGATAAATCCTCGCACAGTGAATAATTTGCGTGCGTTTGCATTCGCCGCGCTCAGATGCGTCGGTAATGGCTTCCCCTGATTTGAAGGGAATGAACTTCGATGGGACGCCAGCACATTTGACTCATTGCCGTCAGCGGGTGGTCCGCAAATTCTTTACATCGGAGTCATTACGCTGAGCCATTACGCCGCGGGGGGAACGGCGCGAACCGGCCGAGCCATTACGTTTGCAGATTCTAGCGGAGCGAGCTGTCGCCTTCCTTCAGCGGGCAGGCCTCTGCTGTCACTTTCTTTTTCTAGATATGGCACTTATCCAAGCAGGGTAGCTGAACCATTGCCTTCGCCAGAATGACATTTTCCAAACCGGCGTTTCCTTTCACTCCCTCTCTGTAATCTGTCGCGTCATGTGTTTACTTCTCCATTTGATTTACATTCACTTGCTATTGTCCTCGGAAGCTCGCTGGCAGCACGGGATCTCTGATTTCACAGTTTCTCCTTCTGCAGTGATTCATTTACTATCTAATATTTACTCCATCAGAGGCAGCCGCTGCCAGAAAGGAAGATTTACTGTAGATTTAAAGCCCCTCTCCGCAAGTATTTCTCAGGCCAACTCTCTCTAATGACACACACACTGTCTCCAACAAATCAACTTTTTTTATAGGCTAACACGGTCACCCGTCACTCTTGAGTTATGGACCCTTGGAGTCACGCCCCCTCTCCTATAGCCATAGCCTCTGTTCCACCGGCTCCTGTAACTCAATGTACTTTCTCATACAGAGTTTAGATCATCAATCTAAGTAAAGAATTGAAACATGTCCATGCTCATATTTTTTGATTAATGAGTGCTGAATTCTGTAACAATAGGTAAAATGTGCACTTCTACAATCAGTCGAAACATTCTGTAATCTAGAGGAATTTGCCAATGTGGAAACAGATACAAAAGAATAAGTCAAAAATCCTTGAAACCTCACCATGATCTTAAAACAATATACGATATGAATAATGGAGGCTCTGAAATTCTAATTAAATGTGCTTGATAACTACATTTGAAAGTGAAAAACTCTGCTCTGGTTGGAATCAAAGGCTTTTTCTTTGTAGCTCTATTTGACAAATAGATTGAATGTTACTCAAATAGACTGTAGATATGACATAACACTTTGAGTCAGCTGACACTTTTATACAAAGCAACTTCAAAGAGCTGTGATTCCGTGCACACAGGTTTTGTGTATTTAGAGGTATCGCATTAGAAAAGCTGCATGTCGGAAAATAATATTTTCTGGGCCAAGGTGCAATCTGACCAGATGAGTTTTCACTTTGCATTTGTAGATACAAACTTTCCTGCTGTGCTGATGTTAACAAGAAACTTGTTGCACTATTGTAGATCCAGCGCAGCAAAGAATCTGGACTTTATAGAGCGGGAAATGAAGCCAATTTGAATGTTCATACTGTTATATTTCCAATGAGCTGCATAATTAACCATCACACACCTCCTCAGGGAAAAGTCTCAAAATGTTGTATAAATCCAGTATTTGCTTTCAATCAGTGCAGAACCGCAATACAAAGATTTACATTAAAGACACGCTGTAAGATAAAATAAGATAATCCTTTATTAGTCCCTCGGTGGGGAAATTACAGGATTACAGCAGCGCACACAAGAGACACAAAACAAGTCATATAAATATAGAGTAAAAACAGTATTAAAAAAAAGAACAAAAATCCACAATAGCAATATTACAGATACAGATGGAATAAAAAGTATTTTACATGTATTTATATTGCCAGTTAAAGTGATTAAAGTAACCTAAGTGAAAGAAGTGTAGGTGTTTTTGTGGTCTACTCAGTTGGTTGTGCAGTCTGGCAGCAGCAGCAAGAAAGGAACTTGTAGTCTCGGGTACTTTTGACTAGCTAGCTAACGCATCAGCAAAAGGCAGAAGAGCGCTGCTAGCTATCGAACACGGAAGTAAACAATAAAGTTACATACCCATACGTGTTTGTTACGCGTACACAACATGCGTTTTGTGAGAAACACTGAATGTGTTTACAAGAACGACCCCGCGGGGCATCTTTAAAACCTCACGGTCCCCGAGCAGAGCGGCGGTGTGGACAATGTTGTGCTCTAAAGAAACCGAGCGGAGCGAAACAGCATACATTACACGTCCATTGGAAAAATCTGTACAACTGACCTTCTCTCCTCAGCACAGTCTGCATTTCCTCGCCGTCTCTGCCTCTCAGTCAGCCCTATTCCTAATCACTTCATCGAGGCGTTAACCGCATTAAATGGCTGCCTGAAGCGAGGGCAGTGTAAATATGTCATTGGTGCACATTTAACAGCGATGATGAAATCTCTCATTAGCGATCAAGGTGACGCAATTCCATCAAGTGTAATTAACAGATAAATCCTGATGTAAAAAGCACTAACTTTTCTTTCCACATTTCAGTTTTCTCCTGAGGCGAAGGGGACATTTTTCTGGTTATTTTCCCTCTTCTGTCTCAAGCCTGCAGAACCGCTCAATAACGTTCACTCCTTCTCTCCTTGAGGCCGTCATTGGAGGTAACAGCATGTTGCTAATCACTTCATCAAAGCCAGAGATGCATGTTACACCCCCCTAAAGGGAGAGCAATACCACAATAAGATCAATTCCGTAAACAGAAAAGGCAAAAAAAAGACACACACTGCTAAAGCGGAAAGCAGTGAGACGAAGGAATTTATTTCCTCTCCTTTTATTTCTATTACTGTAGATTTTATTGTTTTCCCCACTTGCGTTGCTTTGCTCATCCTATTACAATTGTTGTTTTTTTTCTATGCATTTAACCAAATAAAACCACATAAGTGCTGGCTTATAATGTAATGAAAGGAAAAATGGCACGAATCAATATTTAGCATAAATTTAATCAGATGGCTTTGTTTTATGTGAACTCACAGAGAAACTGCAGCAGCTCTGCGGCTCGAGAGAGCCAATTAGCCGCTCTTAGCTCATTGTTTTTCTGCCTTTATGAAGCAGCTAATGGTTTCCGGCCAAAATAAATTTCTGACGCGCTGTGCCAGACCTCTCATGGGGGACGACACAGGAGTGTCCATTACAGTATAGCTGCACTATGATTTTCATTGTATGGTTTGTTTTTTCTTATGCTAGTTTTAGCTTATGTTTGTAGCTTTACATTTGCTTTTTCAAATCCTATTGTGTCTTTTTATGTTGCCTTTCTGTGTCTATATTAGCATATTTTCTGAAACGTGTTTTGTTTGCGTACACGGCAGTGTGTCTTCCTCTCCCCCTTTGTGGTCAGAAATCAATTTAAACCTCAGCAGATAATCACACGTTCATGTTGGCAGATTGCAGCTCTACTGCTACGCGCTACAAGCTAACGGTGGCTGATCTGATGGGGCAATTTGTAACCCGTGATGAGATCATTGATAGCTTTGCTCAAATGTAAAATGATGACAAACACAGCCACCACCATGTCGGGGCCACTGTTGGTTAAAACATATGTTTAATTATGGAGTAGTCATGAAATTATGAGAAACAAGTTAGCTAAACCGCGGCAACGCCTGGCATCTGAAGGCTTCTCCTTTTATTTCAGCACAGCAAACACTAAATTAAGTGATAAATAATATAAATAGAGCGATGTGGTTTCTTTAAAAATCCTTTTAATAAGCTACTTTTCACGACCACATTTTTGCACTCCACTATTGTTCCCAAGTTTTTGTTGATGTTATTGTAATTTCTTACGGTATAATATTGTTCTCTTCACTTTGCCTCTCTGATCTCAGAAAGTATCCAGGTGTTTTTTTCTGGTATATTGTTGCAAATTTGAGTTTTTTTCTGATAAATTTACAACTTTAATTTTAGAAAACCCACGCAAAAAACAAGTATTATGATGACCCCAACATGCCACATTTTGAAGATGATACAAACACTGCTGCCGAATGGATAGCTATTTGGTGGTAAAAATTTGATAATGTGTGTAATTTAAAAGCTCTTTGCAGTATTTCCTGCCTGCACTACAAATAAACAACCAAATTCCCTTTGAACATGCCATAAAAATGAATTTTTCTGCCTGTTGTAAATGCTACCTCAGTGTGGATAAAAAGCTAACGCTGCAGAGAAAAAGAAGGGTTTTCACATTTTTGCCGTGCCTTTTTACAGGCAAACAGAAGACCCACTTGAGCTCATGATCCCGACAACTTACAGGCGCCATCATCTCGGGCCGCTCATCCACACGCATCCAACGCGCTTCCCTGCAAAAAGGTCACCTCTGTTATTAAAGGTTAGTCAGTTCTACTTTATTAGCTAAGAAGGTAGAGTGTGACAGCGAAGATGGAAAGAAGCGCTGCGACAAAGTTCACTTGTGTCTGCCTGCTGGAGGCTCCTGGTGGGAGCCCGACCCTCAGCGCGCTGCCGTCTCCATAATAGATGTCCTCTAAATGGCAACCGGAAGCAACAGGCCAACCTTTACCTCGTCTTTGGTGCGGAGAGAGAGGCCGAGGGGGGCGGGGGACGCAAGGTGGCTCATTGTTTTCCCATTCTCTGTATGCAGAGAATGATTATGGATATACAATACTGGTGGCATATTGTCATGATGGATGGCACGGCCAAGGCGGGCGGCGGTCCTGCCGGTATTGTGCGCTCGCTAATTAAATGACAAATTTGTCACCCAGGAAATGGATATTTGTCCCTGGAGGTTTCTTTTTTTCTTCCCATTCGTTACCGTTGGGTTGTTGTCCGTGGGTGTTATGCAGGGAAAGGTAAATGCACACAGAGATTTACCCTCATGGATTTTTGTTTTACATAATCTTCTCATGAGTATGTCAAAAATAATGTTTTTTTACTCTTTGTCCCTCCCCATGAAACCGTGCTCAGGTGATATACAAAGCCATTAACTGAAATAGGCGCTGTAGTGGATCGCAATCTGGATGACTGTGTTATTATTGTCCAATCAATTGCCTCTATTTATTGTCCAATTCTAAAAGAAATAATGTGATCCAGCGCCACTTTGAAAGCATCTGCGTTCATTACACAGATAGCCGTCTGCACAAAATGAACCCCATTAAATCAGACCAATAACACGGATAATGCGTGAAATACACAGAATAAAGGCCTTTTCACAGCGAGCTTGAAACGTATACAGTATGCAGTGAAAAGCAACAAAAACAACACACATCAAAAAATAGACAATAGAATATTGAATCTCATATTGAGACCATTTATCCCTGTTTTTCGGGTAAATGGCGTCTCTCTCCCTCCATGGTGCCGAAGTCAAGCAAAGTACAAAGCGTCTCTCTTTTGTACTTTGTGCTCGTGCTCTTTAAGCACGAGCACAACGTGAAAACATTTGGTCCGACCTTCTGACTTGCGACTTTTCATAAAAGGAAGCCATACCGGAGAGGTGGTTTACCAAAGACACAACATTTTATGTATAAATGATTGAATTGAACCTAAACTATGGGAGTCTGAAATCCTGCCAGCAAATAGACGGTGGATGTCTGGGCCGGCCAGTAGCAGAGCTTCAAACATAAACTATCAAAACATTTTTTTCTAAATTACAAAAATAGAAATAAACCTCTTAAACTGGACTACCAGACCTCCATCCTCAACTCAACTGCCAGAAGGGTGCTTGTATGTTTCATTAGAGGGTGTCCATATGCTGTGCAGCCAAAATTATGTTGATTTTTTAAGCTACTGAAACACGTTCAACAGAGAAAGTCTCGTCTTAAAAGCTACTCACAATCTTCTCAAAATCAATGACAAGTTTAAAAGGTCGCCGACCAAAACAATCGGCAAGTAGGCCAATGATGCATGAACACGTTTCGGGGGGTTTTTGAGACAAAAGGAGCCTCCGGCTCGCAGCTAAGGAGGAGTTAAGCATTTATCCTCCCCGCCCGAAGTAACAAGCTCCTGCGGGGCTAAATCAATCACAATGATGAAGGAGGTCACATGGAACAAGCTGTGCTGTGGTTGTACTGCAAGTGAAGACATCAGTTTCAACACGGTTTATTAGCCGCACCTGCACACCTGCCCGTCCTCAGACCTGCTACCCTGAACCGCAGCGAGTCCAAGAGGGGGAAGTGTTTCCCTCGCTGTGAATTCACTTTGTAGAAATGGAGTGAGAGTTACTCACTTTACAGAAAAAGAGTGAGAGTTATTCACTTTATAGGAAAAGAGTGAGAGTTATTCATTTCATTGGAAAAGTGTGAGAGTTATTCCCTTTATAGAAATGGAGTGAGAGTTATTCCCTCTGTAGAAATGGAGTGAGAGTTATTAGCCTCGTGCAGAGCTCTGTGCAGGGACACCATTGAATGCAGTAACATCTTGACATCACTTCACTCGACCGGAGTGAAGAACTCCTCTCCTCGTCCTCCATCTGTTTATACACTCACTCTTTATTTTACAGCCTTTTTTTTCTCCCCTTCGTTGTTATTTAATGAACAAGAAGATCTAGTGCAGCGTTGAAAACAACAAAGTGCATTATCCTGATTCTGTTATCCATAAATTACTCATTTATTGGGCACACAATGAACTATAGTGCTGTAATTTGCAAAAATCCTTTCCCCACCGAACAGCTCGGGGCCGTTTGAGCTCTGCTCTTTTGTTGGGTGCTCGACATAGTGATGAATGTTTGAAATAAATCTGACCTTCTACACTATTTAGTGTTGTCTGGAGGAGTTTTCCTTTTTTTCCTCCCCCCTCCCCTCCCTCCGAGAGCTAAACCCTAGCGGAGCTTCGCAGTCGACCGCCGTGACAAACGGCGTCGAAGCAGTTCATCACGGCAGGTTAACTAGCATCTCCCATCTCACTGTGACACCAACTTCACACAGTTCAATACTTTACTGCTGCGCCGAATGCATCAGTCCACTAAACCAGACAGCGGCTTTAAGTCTCGGCTGTCTGGCGGGAGTGTTTATAGGGTGAGAGTCCAAGCCAAACCACAGGAACCACAGAAGAAGAGTCTGGCACGCTCATGCTGTACATACATTTGATTGCAAATGAAACCGAGAATTAGGGTGCTAATTAAATGCTAATTATTAACCAAGGGATGGGACATGTGAGACAGAACGAGTGACGTGATGAATATGTAATAGTACAACGCAGTATCTCACTTTTCCAGGCTTGCACATCCACCTCTAACAGTAATACCTCTTATTACTGTTATTTATTCATATTTTACAGACTACGGGCCTTGTTCAGTGGTTTTAGTTAAACGATTGATGCTGTCATTTTTCTGTTACATTAATTTAATTTGGCCGACGCTTGTCAAAAACACCTTAAAATAGCTCCTACCTTCGGTGGGTGTCCCCGCTGTAACAAGCTAGCGCTGCTGCTAGCTCCCCGTGGTGGTTGTCGGAGAGCTAACAGCAGTGCTAGCGGAGAGCTAGTAGCAACGCTAGCTGGCTACAGGGGCTTGTAACTCGACCTTTACAGTACATTGTCATTCATGAATGCTTGTGAAATCAAAAATGAGTTCATGTCAAAAGCTCCAGAAGGTTTTCCTCGTTGCATTTGTTCATATTGTTGTCAAATTGGCATCTGCTGAATGTACATGCTAATCCATGTGGGACGCTGTGTGGTTCCAGTTGGAAAAAATAAATAAAACAAGCATCTTTTGATCAGAGAACAGGAAATCACACGACCTGAAGAAGAAGGAGATGTTGGTGCCATCAAGCATCAGCAGAAGAAGAGTAAACACAAGACACTGAGAAGAGAATTATTTAGATTTTTCAAAAAGCCATTTTAAAAAGTTGGAGGTGGACTGTGGAGAAGTTTGGGTAGAAAGAGACTTCTCTGTGATCCCTCCTGCCAGTTTCCAGGAGAGAGAAAGAAATGAAACAAATCTTTGTGGTACAGGCCGTCCATGTGCCTTCATGCTGCACAAATGTAATTAACTCTATCAAAATTGCCAGCCAGCAACAGTGGAGATACTGTTCAGGGTGTACGGAAAATACAAATTAATATAAAAACATGTTCCTGGCTTTGTTTCTTTGAGCTCAATCAAAACAGTGGAAGTTTGACCTCTTTTGAAAGAATTGACGTAATGAATGGACGTAAAAAAAAATGCATATTTGACTTTAACACTTTATGGCAGCGTTGTGCTGTAATAAGCGCGATATCTTTTGCAAATTCGACTTTGAAACGGGGGTTTCATGACGCTATCAGCGGCTGCGATCCATTCTTTGTGAATTTGCCAAACTGCACTCGGGCGGCGCCACAATTTAACTGGAACTTATTTCACTCTCCACTTAAGTTGAGGTAGTTTGGTAGGTTATTGGCGAGCATTAAAGACTCAGAAAAGTGGCTAAAAATCACTAAAATCATTCCAAAAGCTGGTCACATGTGGTTGCATGCCGGTTAACAGCATTTGCCGGTTGGGTTACTTCTCAAACTGTAACTCCCGGTCCTCTATTTCGCTCTTTTTTTTTATCTGCGTTTGGCAGATGTCATGGTGATTTTCCACACCGTTTCCCCCCATCATGAATATTTTTTTGACCAGTGGCAGCAGCTTTGTTATTGGTTTGAAAACTGACACATGAAACTACCTCATATGATGCTAATGCTACCCCTATGATGCTAATGCCGTCCAAGGAAACCAAGTTTTCTGTTAAGTTCCTCTCTGCTTTCTGTAAGCAAAGGTGAAGCTAACGAAAGGTACAGCAAGTCATAAATATAATAAATGTTTTATTTATAAGCCGGAGCAGGATTTTATACACGACACTGGCCGGTGCTGCGGTGTGACACTGACGGACAGGTGATGTGCTGCATACCGAGATAAGCATCACTCAAACACACGGGCTCTCTCAGCCGAACCCCAGAAAAATCAATATCATCACCTTTTTGGGAATGATAAAAAAAATAATCCGCAGATGGATCGACAGAAGCTTCAGGGGACCTTTTAGCCATCTGCTTGTGTGTGTGTGTGTGTGTGTGTGTGTGTGTGTGTGTGTGTGTGTGTGTGTCTGTGTGTGCGTGTGTGTGTGTGTGCGCGGTCCTGCCGGTGACCTTGCCTGGAGCTCGGCTGACCTCTGTTCAGCTCCTTCCTGCTGAGTCACGGTTCTCATCCAGACAATGGGCCTGTGGACTGTTTTGGTAGCCAGATGGCCGATGTTACTCCGGGGCTTCATTTACTGGAAGAAAAAAACACACACACACACACACACACACACACACACACACACACAAACACTTTCATTTGACCTTTTAGTTTTCAGACAAACATTTTGCGATTAAATCAAGTTGCTGAGAAGAAGTTGAAGAGTTTTGGCAACTCAGTGACAGCCAAGGAATTAGTGATTTTATGTCAATTCAAGCTGATTCAGGAGGTCTAATGTGGTCCTTGGATATTTGATGGATGGATTTTGGATATTTCTATGGATTTACTAGAAAAGCTCACATTGAAGTAATGACTTATTAAATCCGAGGGGCTGAAAAAGTTTTGTGCTGAGCTGAAAACTGGAAATGGGATTCAGGCTTTCCAAGGATTTGCAATACTGTAGATTGATCGGTTTCCATTTTTATTTGACTCCATTACATGAAAAATATAACGTTTCAAGCTAAAATATTCTCTTTGACATGGCAGAGGCAGAAAAGTTCAGATATTTGTCCAAAACCTGAGCTAATAAAACCTAAACTATGAGCATGGCGCGATGCCTCCGAGGCTCAGTTAGAGGTTTTGTTGAACTGAATGCATTTCATTCCCTTGTCATGAAACACACGGTAGTTTTACACATTTTCACGTCTCCTACTTCATCTGAGCATCCAAGATTACGCAATAATGGGCCTACAAATTAAAAAAAAAAAGTTTTATCACTCCGTTACTGTGACCGACTGCTTGGGCCCCTTCAGATAGGAACCCTCAAATTCATCAGCAGTAATTTCCAAAACCCTCCGCCGAGCCTCCAGGTTTAATGAATGACACCATCATTGTAATTAATGAAAGACCAATTGTTTTTACTCTGATGAATAGCTGTCTGATCTCCCGGCTGTGACAGAAGAGGCAGTTAGCGGAGGCTTTTTAAATCTGCAGCTCTGGAGAAATAATTCAGTCTGGACGGCGACAGGCGCGCACATCCTCCCCGAACTGAACGCCAGCAGATTTTCTACCCTTGTCAATCCCCCACAAACCAATCAAAGCTCCAGCTGCACTCTTGTGGGAAAACAGTCGTAAATTGCGCGCGTCCTCTCTCCCGCCGCGTCGGATCGGGCGCGTCGTCAGCGCTGGAGCTTCATGAATCAGCAGCCCGCCGCATGAAAACTGCGTTAAAAAAGTGACAGGTGAAAACACGTTCGACGGGGCTCCGCCTCTGTCACCTGACGGCGAGCGACGCCGCGTCTTGTCTCTCGTAATAATAAATGACATCATTACCTGTCGGAGCGCCGCAACTGCAGTCGTTACAGCGTCGCCCGGAGAATACGTGGCGACGTCACGCGACGGCCGCTGAGCATTGACGCATCGGAGCCTCTCGGCGCCGGGCGAGTTAATGTCAAATCTCTGTATGAATAACATGGAAGTGGATGGAAAGCGGGGGGAAGATATGAGGTCTAAATATGGCAGCGGGGCTTTTTCACCATGCAAGACACTGATATGTGGAGCCAGCTCAGCCTCCCTCCAACTACAGGCAAAGCTGCTGGTCGTCCACGGAGGGGCCGAAATTTGGCGAGCGAGAGAACGACACCGGCGGCGTGGAAAGCGCTGGCGAGGAAGAGAGTATCCTCTGCGTTTTTGTTTCATCTGCTCATCAGAACACAGTCTGAGTCAGACCCATTTGTTAAAAGCTGGAGATCAATGATATAAAAAGATGAGGATGCCTTTCTAATGTATTTGCTGTGACAGCTCATCTGCTTTGACCATAATGAGACACACACACACACACACACACACACGCTGCTGAAATAGCTTCGATGGATTTGCTTTCTGTTGCTAAAAGCATCAATAAAAACGGGAAAAGCAAATATGAGTTGAATCATGAAGTAAGGTTTGCATTGTTGAGGCATAAAGAGTATTTATGGTGCGTAGACCTTCAATTGTTAGTCGATTAATCGACCAAAAAAAATGGAATCGGCACCTATTTTGATAATTTATTGATTGTTTAGGTCAGAGATGCCAAAAAGTTAAGCCAATTAGTTTTTTTGAATGCTCCAAAAACGCCAAATATCCTCTCCAATCCACTTTTAAACTGTGAGTGCATGAACAAGGCAAGTGTCTGTGGTGAGTTCACATGTCTGTTATAAGAGTAGGACAGTCCAGAGTCCGTTGTCTTCACTGTTAAAGTCAGTTGAACGAGCAAAAAGGATGATGAGGGTGTCGGTACGCTGAGGTATTGACGGATGCTTTTGTGTTTTTTGCTGAGCTTTGACCCGAGATCATCTGGTTAAAACAGAGCAGTGAAGCCGTGAAGCCGTGTTGCCCTCAGTGTTCTCCGTGAAATGTGCCTAAACATTCACGAGGAGAACATGTGCAAAATATGTATTGTCTGTGGGATTGTTACCTGCTTTTTAGGCTTCATACTATGGTCCCATTAAGTTTTCCAGTTCATAAATCCCATTTATACTCATCTGCAGGCATCTATCTGCTAAGAAATGTTCACTTTATTATGTTCAAACTTATGTAACTCAGTGTCAGCAGCGCTTGAAGGGACTCTGAGAGAAGTATTGAGACTATTGAGGGCAAAAAGCTTCAGAGCGTTAGCTTTCAAAAGAGACCAGGCATCTACTGGGTTTCACTACATTATAGTTCAGCTTGCAACTTACTGTGCGTAGTACCGGACAGGCTAATGGCTAACATGGCTAACAGTTAGGCTAACGTCACAGGAACGCTAAGAGTCGTCACATTTAAGTGTATTCATTGTGTTATTGTACTTTTTTTGACCAGAGACATGAGCCGACACGACTGCCTGCTCTGACCTCCTGTGTCCGACACGAGAGACAGACTCGTGTCATAATCGCGCATCAGTCTCTTGTCAGGCGTCCGTCTGCAGCGTCATGTCGCCGCTGACTGATCGCGAGGGAATTGTGTCTTTGGTGTCCGGCGGCGCTCCGCAGCAGATACACGGTATTGACATTTCTACCTCCTGCTGAATAAAAATCAGTTCCTTCTCCCGTTCCTATTTTTTTTTTGGAAAGGTCACGCTACTGTATCACTCCATCCAGATTGCTCGGGGTTTTCGGGGATTTGCATACGAGAGCAAAGGTTAACGTTTCGAGTATCATTCCCTATAAATGACTCTCTGAAAACATCCTGCAGGATGTCGAATCAATATCTAATATTTTGGGACGCCGTAAGAGGCGCGCTTGTATACGAGCAGATGTGCTTGGAGCTGTTTTTCATGCCAGACGCGTACGCACGCTGTGAAAACTCATCTTTCCCGTGACAATAAACACTCGCCATCTATTTGTATCCATCATGCTTTCGTATTGGTTTCCGGGGGCTTTTACATTAATGCTTACATTAGTGGCTCCTGGGAATCGCTCTGCTGCCGTCAGCGTGAGCGCAGCATCCACTTCACCCGGAAAGAGGACGACAAACAGTGTACAGTGTGTATCTACTTCCATTGTGTTGATGTCGGTGTGCGCCTGTTTCTGGAAACGTCCATTTGTTTAATTGAAGAAAGGAGAAACAGATCAATAACAGGTCGATAAATGTCGTATTATGAATGAAACAGTGTGGGGAAGAGATATTAATTCTTCAAATATTACTGAAGTGTCTTAGAAAAGTGTTGGTATGAATATACATTGAACTATATATTGACATATACATCTTTTACAACACTAACGTGACATTTAAAGCTTTTACTACAAAGAAACGGTATCACGTATGACGTTTGAGTCGTCATACGAACCCCAAATTAATTCCAATACTTGTGTTTATTGTGTTTGTTCAGCAAAGTCTTGTGAAAAAAATGTATGTCTGAAAAGAAAAAAAAAACACTTTTAAAAGATATTTTGACCGTAACTATGAACATCCAGCATGATATGAGCCAGATTCCCCAAAAATGCCTCCTGGAGCGCTCAATAAGACACCTTTTTGGAACGATTAGGATCTAAAGAATCAGAATCTGCAACAAAAATCACAATAAAACAAAGCATCGGCCTGTTAGGAAGGAGTTTATTTTAAAAAAGCTGTCGTTCGGTTCAAAAATGTAAAAATTAAAGGCTCATCTGAATGGGGCATGCTGGGACTTAAAATGGCAGCGGGAGGGTTTCGTTTCTTTCGTGTACGGTTTTCAAAATGTTAAAACGTGTAAAAGCATATGAGACGGTTTTTAAAAAAAATCAATAAGCTTGTGGCTGAGCGTCACTCACAGGGAGAGGAAATGAAAGCTGATTAGTGAAGAGCGAACACGTCGCCTGAAGGAAGAGTCTTCAGCGAGAGAAACAAACCAGATGAAATAGTGAGTCCCCCTTTCACCCAAACCCCAACAAATAACCCGCTTTAAAGCACAACGGCCTGGCAGTAGCGAGAAACTGTAGAACTGTGCTGCTGTGAAATCTCCTTCAATGCAGTGAATGCTAACCTACGTTTAGGCCCTTTCCTTGAATACTTTTGGTGTTAAAATAAAAAGCTACACATGTGAGATTTTGTTCAGATGAGTTAAGAGTAAATGAAGATGACACACAGTAAAAAAAAAAAGAAAAATGTACAGGTCCGCCGAGAAAGAAATCACTTTCAGGATGATTCTTTCGTTGAAATGACGCAGCTGTGAAGTCCAACTGTAACCCGAACCACAGCACAATGTGTGATCGTTCTCTCTGCAAAGATTGACTCTGATAAAGTGAAGCAGAACAAAGTTACAGAAGGTTTAGTACAGAGAACATTCAGGCGAGGAGTCAAAAACTTGCATTGAGGCCCATTTGCACACATCTGCATGAACCAAACCATATATTTCATTTGTATATTACTTATGGTGTTCAATGCATCCAAATACAGCAGTTTTGGGGGCTTTTTTTTGTCATAAAACACGCTACGATTTACAGTTTTATACAACAATCGCTCAGTCCCCCCCCCCCTCCAGAATTGGATTTCAAAAGGTTAAAGTTCGTTGTGCTTAAGGCTTCGTAGCTTAACCTCTGGAAGCAGCTGCAGCAACGAGAAGCAGACATCCACATAAAAGGACTAAAACCATGATGGGGAAAACATTCTAATGAATATCAATCTGCACACAAACGCAGCCAAACAGCTGGGATCCCGTGTGTCTGCCGTGGCCACATGCATTACACTGATTGGACCGACAGCGTCGAGTTTAATTGGAAAATAATGAGCGCTTTACTTTGGCGGGAGGCCAGCCGCCTCGCCGCGATAGCTCGGCTACGCTCGCGAGATACGTATCAACATTCATATCGCCGGTGAGGAATGTTTATCATTTTAATATGATCCTGCCCGTCGACGCCGCGATCCGTCACGTCAGAAGATGAGCGCAGGAAGGAAGCGCCGCACATCCAGAGAAACTGTAAATGTCTTGATTGGGGTCTCCGGTGGCAGAAGACAAACATTTATTAATTAGCTGCCATTAATTATGTGCTGAATGATGTGAATAAATACACATTGACAGGGTTTTTTTCAGTTTGTAATCATGCCCTCAGGCTGGCCGTGTTTAGCATTCTAACACATCAGCCGATGCTGCGTTTCATTTTGTACTTTTTTTTTATGGAAAGCAAACCTCTCATGGTCACATGCTTGATGATGATGACCCACCTGTGAGCGGACCAGAGCACCTGACGAAGGACTCACTTACAGCAATACATAATTCATTAAAATTGTCATTTTCTTAGGGACAACATTCAAGATTCAAGATGTTTTTGCCGTCATATGCACAGATAACTATGGAAACCCATTCACGCCACACAAAAAACAAAGTTAGGACCAAATATATATATATATTGGTTTTACAATACCTTCATTTAAATGTAAATATGTCTTGTTCATACAAGAAAATAAGTACAAGTCACATAATAGTCCAATCTTGTTTCAATTCACGTATTCTTTTAATTTAACATTGCAAGCACTGTTTTATATTCAAGTGCTCTTGTTATTTACCAAAAGATAACTTGGCCATGTCAACCACCTGTAAGCCTGTTGATGGGTTACTTTAAAGTAAATAATTCGTTTAATATAAGTGTGGACTTTGCATTTTACTCAGTTCTTAATAATGGTCAAAGGAAGGACAACAATAATGTACTTTGTGTGTACATATTAGCTACAATTATATTTAGGCTGTAACTGTAATTTTGACAATTGTAGTCAGTAGTCAAGTTTTCATTTCTCTCCTGGAATGAAACTGGAAACATTTTTTTTTCTTTGCTTTTTTTCAAGTCAACAAAAAAAAAAATAAATAAATAAATAAATATATATATATATATATATATATATATATATATATATATATATATATATATATATATATATATATATATATTTTTTTTTTTATTGTCGTAATTTTGGTTTTTTTGGGGGGGGGTCGTAATTTTTTGTTGGTGTTTTTTTTTTTGGGGTCCTAATTTATTTTATTTTTTTTGGTCCTAATTTTTTTTTTGTGTAGCAGAAATGGGCTTCCATAGTTAACACAATTCTATACAATGAAAAGCTGATTTTGCTCGGTCCTCCTCACACAGAGTTACAATAAACTTAAGCCAAAAAATAAACAAGGCACAAAACATAAAAGATAGAACAGTATTGCACCAAAATCTGATAATAGTATTGCTATGATAAAATATGATGATAATAATAATGACAATAGTGTTGCTCATTGTATCTTTATACACTATGCATCGCTACAATGTCATGACATGAAGTCACTGCAGACGTTCACACGTATAATTATCTGCAATTTAATAGCAAAGATGAAAGAAATATAATTTCATATAGCTGCATTCAGCTTCTCGGTCTCATGTCAGGACTCACAGCGGTAGAAATCTTCACGCCGCTGATGTTTGATTTCTACTTTTTGTATCAGAGTTTCACCTTTCGGTCCTTTCCCTCTTCACTCGACCGTAGAGACGCCGACGTCTTTCAGGTCAACGGTTTTGTGTTTGTTGGTTTTGTTAAAACACAACCGGTTTGTTGTCAGTGTGCGTCGTCCCTACCGGATGAGGATCTTCACATGATGATGATGATGATGAGGAGCCTGAAAAGATGTTGCAGAAGAGAACTGAGGATGGGAAAGCAGCAAAAAAAAAAAAAAAGAAGAAATCTCTGTGAATCTGTGTTTGGATAAAAAAAAGACCGAATCAAAGCTTTCCAGCCGACGCCTTCACATCACGACACAGTTTGAACACGAAACCATGCGGCAACTTAAGCTAATAATCTCTCAAGTCTCCATTGAACAGGTTGTTTCCCCCCCAAAAGAAGAAGAAGTTGAAACATCTGCCCTCTTTTCAACTTTGGGGCACATTTGTTCCTGTGAGTGCAGACAATATAGCTCCGAAAAAATTCCTCCTCTGGGTGACAACCCGTTGGATACCTTCTAGTACGAATGATTTTCACAATATGTGTGTGTGTGTGTGTGTGTGTGTGTGTGTGTGTGTGTGTGTGTGTGTCCCACCCCCTCGGAGCCCTCCTGGGAAATTTTCTCTTTTTCGAGGGCACCCACCAATTCCCTCCTCTGCCTCCGAGTAAAATGGGTTTCCGGCGATTGCAGGAGGAAGAAAATTGTGGCGTCTGCGCCGAGGGACATTTGCAGTAAACGCAGTTATCGACTCGATGGGACCCCCATCGCCCCCCCCTCCCCCTCCTCCTCTCACCGTGATTACTGTGAAGTGGAATTACCTCGTTCTACCTCCTGCCGTGAGGTTCTGCGTGGAACCGCCGCGACAAATGGTCAAGGATCCATTTCCTCCACCTGCGAGACACCGATGTCACATGACAGGATAATTCCCCTCATTGACGCCGAATGCATCTGCATGCATCTTGAGTGCGCTCAGAAAGTGGATTTGCTGGAAGCGAGGGCAACTTTTGATCCTCTCCACAGGAACGATCAAATAGAAAAACACCCTCAAACGAGAGCTCGTTCATTTTTATCGAGGGAAATTACTCTTAATTTGATTTTGGGATTACACACATCTGACGCTTCTGTGTATTTACTGGTAATCACAGAGTGCCAGGGTGAATATTTAGTCTGACAAGGACTGTGTTCAACGTGCTTCTGCAGGGTTTCTCTCAGGCTTTCTCATGACTTTCACAGGCTGAATACAATTCAACCAAAGCAGCTTGCATGTTATCCACGTACGTGACATTGAGGAGCTCAAATGATGATCTTTTTTCAAGCCCAACTAAGTTGTTCTGTGGCCTAAAAACTAAGTAAGTCCATTCCTGTGAAGAAGAAAGTTTATTCTGAACAGACTGGATACACGTGTGGCTGAGTTTTGTGGGAAAAAAGCACAAAAAATGAGGAGTAACTCATCGTAAGATTGCATTGTATGCAGATACGTGTTTCTTTTTCTTTTTACTGTTTAACCTTCTTTCTTCATACAGCACACGGGAGCAGAATAAGTCATATTGTAAGCAGAATAAGTCACATTTTGAACAGAATGAGCAGATTAAGTCACATTTTGTGAGCAGGATAAGTCACATTTTGAGAAAAAATAGCAGAATAAGTCACATTTTGAGGAGATTAAGTCACATTTTGAGCAGAATAAGTCACATTGTAAGCAGAATAAGTCACATTTTAAATCTTTGGTCTGGAATTGGGTCTCCAGAGTATTTAGAGGTGTTCGTTGTTACAAACAGATCAGTCAATATAGTCTTTTTTTTTGCATTTTTATTTATTTTTTCGTAGAAAACGCCATTGCCTCTACACTCTGCTTCGTGCGTCAGAAAAGCCCAGTGTCCCATGAGCCTTTGCGTTCGAGTGCAGAGGCGTCTGAGAAAAACAGTCTTTCCAAAGTCCAGAGGCCTTTTCATGCGTCCTACTTCTTGTATTGAGATTCATCCAACGAGTAGCGGGTCAGAACCTTTAAAAGAGGCCTTTGGGTGTCGAAAAAAATGACAGCCAGACTCTCGTTGGTCTGCAGAGATTCAGCGAACGCGCCGGCTGGTTCACATTTATCCAACAAAACATCCACACTCCTAACATTCCTGCGCTGTATTGTAATGTTTGTATATTTCTTTCTCTCCAGCCCTTTTACCTCGAAATCAAATAACATGTTTGTTCTAAACAAACAGAGCAACGCCAACGAGGATCTTTATCTCCAGCGAATGCGAGAAATAATGAAATCAATAATCCTCCGTCTGCGATATGATCTCATCCGGAGTCTTTAGAGCAGATCGACACGAGATGCGTCCTGATGTGCCGTCGTTTCCTCGCGTCCCGACACATAATTAGCAAACGGCAAACAGATTGAAGCCCCGAGCCGACCGTCCAAATGTTTCTCCGTTCAAATATCGGACTGCGCCGAGATTATCGAGGCAAAAATACTCGTAATCCTGTGTTGCACTGTTTGTGTGTAGTATTTTGGAGGCCTTGCTGTTGTGTGTTGTTGTTTTTTCCGTCACTTTTTGGACATGAATGCAATGAATGGCGAAGAAAAAAGACGGCGTGCAGCTTTTGGAAATGGATCTAGAATTTGTATGACGCCATGACATCCAAACCAAATCTTCTGTTTCACTTTATTGGATGAGTTTCCTTTTTCTATTTGTCGCTGTCCATTGAGAAGGATGCTGAATGAATCCGACCCATTTGTTTGGATTCATTTTCAAAAATGTGAAACCCCGAAAGAAATATACCCGAGGATGATGCCGCTTTAAACCGTTGAAAACTGTGGAACCAATTTTGTCTCCAGACCTCTTTTCTCCTGTGTTTGAGTCATCATAGGAGCCCCAAATTAATTCCAATACTTGTGTTTATTGTATGTATTTGTTCAGCAAAGTCTTGGGGGAAAAATGTATATCTGCAAAAAAAAAATCACTTTTAAAAGATATTTTGATCGTAACTATGAACATCCAGCATGATATGAGACAGATTCCCCAAAAATGCCTCCTGGAGAGGTCAATAAGACACCTTTTTGGAAAGATTAGGACCTAAAGAATCAGAATCTGCAACAAAAATCACAATGAAACAAAGCATCGGCCTGTTAGGAAGAAGTTTCAGTCAAAAAACTGTGTCGTTCGGTTGAAAATGAGAAAAATTATGTATTTTATGCTGAAAGATTGTCTTAATGGGGCATGCTGAGTATTAAAATAGGAGCGGGAGGATTTTCACACACAGTTTCCAGAAGGTTAAACAAAAAGTCAGCCGCCCTGAACACCGGCAGCAGCACGATGCGCCTCAAATAAGATACGATATTCCTGTATTAATCCCTCATTGGGTGGAAATTGCAGGATTACAGCAGGTAAAGCGCACACAAGAGACACACACACTAAAATAAGTTATGTACATAAACAGTAATAAAACAGTAAAGAATCCACAACTGCAGTATTATACAAACAGACAAAATGTATTTAAATTGCACGAGCTGAAGGGATTAAAGTGACCAAAGTGATTGAAGTGTGTTTCAGTGTTGTTGTCTATTGTGCATCTTAAAATAAACAGGAAGTCAGCAATGTGTAGCGCGATGAGGTGAAGTTACGCAACCTCAAATAAGTGTTTCCTGTTTTATTTTGTCGTCTCGTGTCCTGTTTCGCTGCACTTCCTGCCCTCGTGTCCGTCGGCCTGGTTCCTGATTGTGTCTTCCCGTCACCTGTGCTGCTGTAATTGTTCCCACCTGTGCCTCGTTACCTGCTCCTGTAGTTAATCCCTGTTTGTCTCCTGGTCGGCTTGTACTGTGTCTTCTGGCTCTGACGCTGTTCTGTCCACCGCTATGTGTTAGATAAGTGTTTTATTTTGGGTTAAATTGACCTTTTGGTCCTACTTTTAAGACAATAAGTCAACTTTTTTTCCTACCAGCGGCCTCCTGTGTCTGACTCTTAGAGCAGTTTGCTTGTTTGGGTTTAATTTGACCAATTTGCCTTTTTTATTTTTTATTTCTTTGGCAAACCAAAAGGTTCCTTTGCGACCTCGCGCCCTTATTTTCCACTTCAGCGTCCGTCCACATCCTTTTTTAACTCGGTGAGAACAATTTGCATCCATAATGTACCACTTTTGTAGTTTGTTTGCCTTTTTTTTTTATGTGTGCAATGTTTACTAACCGTTTATGGAGGCCATTATTTATCCTCCTCTCGCCCCAAAAACAGTAAATTCAACACATCCATGCAGGTTTTTTACTCTGTCCTTCACGTGATGATCACCATGTCATTTATTTTGGGACCTTCTGGAATGAGATGTGTTGTGTGCAGTCCTGTTGTTTGCAGCGTCCGGCACACAAAACCTCTTTAAACGCACAAAGCTCTTGAAAATGAATTTTTAAACCTCGTCCACAAAGCGAACCACACGGCACTAATCGTCTCCATGGCAACGCTGCTGCAGGTCAGGAGAGGAAAGTTGTTTTTTTTTTTTTTTTTTTTTTTTTTTTTGTAGAAATATTGATGTGATGTTTTTAGTTTTTCTATTTTAATTACTTTTTGTTTTTGTTCATACAATCCGACAATTAACTGGTTTTCTCTTCAGAAAGCGGAAGCAGAGACTCGCTGCTGTTCTGAACGTTGACCTTCCTCTGGTGTTCATGTCGGCGCCGCGTCCAGGTTTTAAACGCATTAAAGGACCACGTGACGCGTTTATGGCTTCAAAGCTTTTTGACTGTCAGGACTCTATTTCAATAAAATAAATGTTTCACTAAATTCTAAAATGCTCTGGTTGAAATGACTGTTGGTTATGAAGATAATATTTGCTTAATTGATTGTTTTTGATCTTGCAAATCTATATTTTGTCTTCTGCTTTTTATTCTGTGTTAAAGTTTTATTGCTGAAAAAAAACCTGTTAGGCTTTTTCTTGAAGTAAATATACATGGGTCGAAATTGACCCGTAGCACCTTAGATGGTTAACATTACTACAGTAATGATATTTATAATTAACATTATTATAGTTAATGATATTTAAATGAAAAAAAGAACTGATTTAAGCTATTACCCCTCAGTAATAGTTGTCAGGTAATAACACCCTTTTATGTATTTATATGATTCTCTTTAAGTTTATTTTTATCATTTTTTTTAATTGCAGAGAGGAAGAGGAGCAGAGAGGAAGAGGAGCAGAGAGAGGAAGAGGTTTGTTGGCAATATAAACAAACGTATAATCCTGCCAGCTCGGCATTTAATGGATAATTGCAAAATGCAGAAAAACAAAACAACCTTGACTGACAATAATCTATAAAAGTTGATGCAACGCGCTCATGCAGGCGTTAAGCGTTGCGTCGCAACGTGCTGGAAGAAGAGAGCAAGAGAGGAGCGCCACCATGAGACGACAAAAAAAAAGTTGTAAAAGTGAGACAGGAAGAAGGAAGCAGGAGCTTTAAAGAAGTTAAGCCCTTTCAATCGCATCTCGCGTTCACGACACGGATATGAAGCTTCGTGTGAGGAACCGCCAGAGCCGCCAGATCAATACACACGGTCGCCAAAATATCCGCCGCATGATTTTTATTCAATGGAACTATATATTGTAAAACTCTTGGAAGTTAAGGACGCTGGTATAGAAGAAAATCTATTTGTTGAGTTGAAATTGTCGTTTTTTTCCACCTCAAACTTTTTTCTTATTGACTTTCAGAAGACGTACATTAGATGAGAAATGTAATTTTCCTGTATTATGGTATGTTCACAGGCAATCTGCAGCAGTTCATCTCCCAGTGAAGGACAGAGTAGCTTTTAGTTGCTCTATCCTTGTTGTTTGACACACTCCTGGTTTTATTGGTTTGATCAAAGTCACTTTAGCCAATTTTAACAATCAACCATGCTAATTTTGGATTAGCTCACTTTGGATTAGCTAATTTTGGATTAGCTCACTTTGGACTAGCTAACTTTGGATTAGCTAAGTCTGACACACTTCTACTCCAATGAAACATGCTCACTGGATATGTTATTGTGGCTGTTTCCCCCGTTTCATTTGGCTGCGAACACGTCGCAGTTCGACCCGTTTGATGGAAAGGGTTTTTATTTTAGCTGTCATGGGGTTCAAAAACAAAACCGCGGCCATCAAGAGAAACTAATCTTGGACTAAAACCTCGCTGCGTTTGTTCAACGGTGCCGAAATGCATAAAGCGTAAGATTACAAAACGCCCCGAGTGAAGCCCGCCGAGACGCCGTACGGCGGGATTTTACCTTCGTCTTTCAGCCGGTTGTCGCTTAGGAGAGGCGCGAAGAAGTGATGTGAAGGGCCGAAGCAGAAAGGGGGAAGGACACACAGGGGAAGGAAACGAGAGAAGGAAACATACAGTGAAAGGGAGAAGTTTGTAGAGGGGAAAAGTATGAGGGAGGTGGAAAGTGAGAGAATACAAAGCGCTGAAGCACGAAACTAGCATGTCAACGCTGTTAGCTTGGTCTTTTCAACAGAACTGAAACAATTGCTGCATCAAGTACATGTTGTACTACGTACTCTACACACATATACACACACACACAGTGTGTTTTTCAAACCTTTATTGCTTTACATGAGCGTTCCTGTTTTCCGCTCACAAACTAAACGACTTAACGAAGCGCTCGTGTCGCGACGGACGTCGGGATGATCGGCGGCGTCCTTGCCGAGTTCCACTAGCGCTCCGCGGGGCAACGCTTCCTCCCACACCGGCCTCTGTTGTCATATTTTATTTTAATTTTTTTACCACAGAGCACTTTGGGAAATTAAAGCGCAGAGTCTGGAATGCTATTCATCTGTTGTTGACGTTGCCTTCTCGCCTCCAACTGGAGCGTTGTGAAGCACATTGATGATATGAGCGAAGTGAAGGATAATAGTGTTCTACCGCACGATTTAACACATTTCAACTGCACGTTTTCATTTAAAAAAAGGTCACATTTTGTTTATTTTACTTGCTAATGAACCTCAGCTGTGAATCCCCTGAGGTTCATTATTATTGCCTCGTAATGCAGCTGCAAGACTTTTTGTATCATTTCTATTGTTTTAATGACAAAGCAACTGATTGTGCGCACTTCTTGGCTTGTATGGCTTTTCTCATTGACACCAGGTTTATATGTTCTGGTATGTTATTCAACTTAAAGTCAATTTAAAAGCACCACAATGTAGACAATACTGATTCAATTAAAAGGTCAAAATGTTCAGTTTTGCACAGTTTTGGTCACTTGTACATGAGCTCATTGTGACGAGGTGTGAAATTTATGGGATGTATGACTATGAATCGAGGACAAATGCAAAAGTTATTATTGTTTACAGGATGGACGTCTGAGAGGGGACTTTGTACATTCACATCAGCATCAATCTGCACATCATTCACTTGCATTTTCTTCAGGAAATGCTCCTCACACGGTTCTCCATTTACTTTTTTAATGACTATCTGTTCCAATAGTTTGTGGGGGCAGTAAATGAAAACAAACTGTGGATAGTTGATTAAATACATAAATAAAGTTATTGTCGATATATTACATATTTCCTTTTGACCACATGCACACACTGAGATGTCTACATGTGATTTAAAAAAAAGTGTGTGTGTGTGTGTGTATTCTACCACCACAAACGGTGTTAAATGAGGTCCCTGCTGGGAGTTGTATTGCAGACATCACACAATTATCACGCTCCGCCTTGGAGTTGCATCACCGGTCTTTGACTCGTCGTCGGTGCCCCGGTGTTGAAAGAGTTACCTCATCACTGCCTCGAAATGTAACTCATTATGAAGCAATTCACAAGCTGCTGAAGCAGAGAGCCTCAGACACGCCCATCATCCTCTCACAGCGGCATGCGATGCCACCACGTGAAGAGGAGAAAGAGAAGAGAGAATGAAACACACAAACAAAGTTGCGTGCAGCTTATCAGTATAATTCAATCAAATGAGACGTCATTTTTTGATGACGTGCACACCAGGAGACATTTAGCCTGAAATGACAGCTGACAGCTAAAGAGACGTGAGATTTAAAGTCTGTCGGCAGCGACACGAGTGTTGGTGGAGAATGAAGAAAGATCAGGTTGGTATCAACAAATGTGTGAGTGCTGCTTAAACACACACACACACACACGTATACATACATACACTCACACACACACACACACACACATGTATACATACATAAACACACACACACTCACACAGTGAATGAATGAAGCAACAACATTTTCTTCCTGATTGAACTTGAGTTTCATAAAAAACCTTGAACGCAACATTTTAAAAATGTTCCATTCTCAAAGTCAACAAAGAGAGATTATTAATAACGACTCAGAAGCCGTCGTGTTGTGACTTCTAGCAACATTCATGTCTCTGGATTTTTCCTTTCATGGTGTCCTGAAGTGCCCTTACCACTAAGACGTTATGCTGGTACCAGTTTACCACTAAGACGTTATGCTGGTACCAGTTTACCACTAAGACGTTATGCTGGTACCAGTTTACCACTAAGACGTTATGCTGGTACCAGTTTACCACTAAGACGTTATGCTGGTACCAGTTTACCACTAAGACGTTATGCTGGTACCAGTTTACCACTAAGACGTTATGCTGGTACCAGTTTACCACTAAGACGTTATGCTGGTACCAGTTTACGAGCATCAAGACGTCAGCGTCAGCCCCCACAGAGAGAGAGAGAAAGAGAGAGAGAGAGAGAGAGAGAGTGAGAGTGAGAGAGAGAGAGAGAGAAAGAGAGATATCTTTAAATCAAAAGGAGCTCTTTGGTTTCATCTTTAAATTCAGACTTTGTTTTCTGGTTTTGGTTATTTCCCACAATAGAGCCAGTTCTTCTATTCACTCTACTTTTCCATCGTTATACAACCGTAAGAAGTTGTTGGTCCGTCTGTTGGGCAAAGGGCAAGAGAGTCAGCAAGAAAAATTGAGGTGATATATGTTTGAGAACCGTACCAGCGTTTAAACTACATCCAACTCTTTTAACTCTTTCATAGTCTTTGGTTGTCGTGTTTTCATCTCAACTTTTTCCTGGAATTGAACAAAAGGGAACCTAATTCTCAAGTGATCTAAATTAATGAATGAAAACATGGAAGGAGAATTATTAGAAGAGATATAGAAAAAAATATCATCATCATTATAAGCATCCAACAGTTAACAGGAGGACTTCCATCTGGATGATGTAATGCATATGTGCACGTATGTGAATGAGTCCTTTGAACATACCGAGAATAACGAAAACTACCTGAGAAGGGGCTCGCGCTCCTTCAGTGTGTTTTGGAGAAGTTTCTTTGGGTGTTTTGATCCCCTCCTCCTCCCACCAACCCCCTGAAATCGTGTCAACAACATGAATCTCAGCTGAACACAGCCTCCATCCTCTTTTGAGGATGAAACTACACAACTCTACAGCCACTTCGCAAGCCCGCGGGGGGTGGCGAGGATGCGTGTTCATGCTCCAAAGATAGATTTTGGGACAAAACTGTGTCACACCTCGCAGATAAAACATGCAACGTGCGAGCGGAGGACCGACGCTGCCAGCTCGCCGTCTCCCCGAGCGGGGGATGAGACAGCTGTGGCCGCGAGTGAAACGACAACAAAGGCAGAATCTTGTTAGCTTATCTGCCGCGGTGTGAAATTTGTCTTTGAGAACATCAGAAGATAGGATGTACAACAGATAACAACCAGAGCAGAACAGCACATTAACTCTGTAAATTACCCCTTGATGGATTTTACACAGTTAAAGAACCGTGAGGCGTCCGACTTTCTGAGAAGATGGGAGAACCTCGCGGGAAAGAGTATGAATACATGAATAAAATCTGAATACAGGTCAGTACATTATGGAGGGCGTGGACGAATGGAAAGTGTTTTAAAATGTACTAAATAAATCATGGTTTAGTGCCCATAAGATGAGTTACTGTACATTTAACTGATAGAACTGCAGGAATGGAGCCCATCTCATGAACTGTTGATTTGGATGCGGCACAGCCAATGGACGGCAGGCCCTGGAGCAGGTCCGTTGGTACCTACGCAGACGTTTCTGAGCTGTACTGGACCTCCACGTTAAGAAGTGTGCTGAGAGGGACAACTACATCGGAAAAGGCGGCACAGAACTGCAGTATTAAGCGATGGTGAGAAGGAAGCGCACTATTTTATGGTAGAAGGGTTGAAGTAAACCGAATGGCTGAGATCTTTGGATCCACATTTTATCGACCTACCTACCTAGCTACCTACCTAGCTAGCTACCCACTCACTTATCTACTTACCTACCTACCCACTCACTCACCTACCTACCTACCCACTCACCTACCTAGCTACCTACCTAGCTAGCTACCCACTCACTTATCTACTTACCTACCTACCCACTCACTCACTTACCTACCTACCCACTCACCTACTTAGCTACCTACGTAGCTACCTACCTACCCACTCACCTACCTGCCTAGCTACCTACCCACTCACCTACCTACCTAGCTTTCTACCTACCTACCCACTCACCTACCTACCTACCTCCCTACCTACTTACCTACCTACCCACTCACCTACCTACCTAGCTTTCTACCTACCTACTCACTCACCTAGCTACCTAGCTACTTACCTACCTACCTTCCTATGGACATCGCCAGTTTGAGAAGTACATTTTTCCCAATCTCCGAACCAGTTAGTTATCGGTCTGGCGACGGATACGACTCTCAGGGCGAAAGACGAGTCGTCTTATTCGCACCAAGACTTCCTTCCCAGTGCACCGCTCAGTGTTTACAGTCCGATTAGCAACCTGAGATAAAAGTTGGAGTCGAGAGACGACGTGTACGGCCGGATTTCTGGTTTGGAGGCCGATAAAAAGCTAAATCCTCACCGGACAATAGTTCCTTTATTGCCTTTTCGGCCAATGGGTTGCGCCCATTTGGCGCTCCACATGGACCGTGTGCAAGCGTTCAACCAAAGCGCTTCCTACGCCGACATGTCGTCTCCTCGCCTGCATACGAGTACTGAATCCAGGATTAGATACGCCCGAATATCTCTCAAACAGAGCTGAAGAGGTGCTCCTCCTAAGTGGCATTGCAGTAGTTGTGTTCAACTCCACTTGACTGGACCACATGAACTACTGCGTGCTGAAGAATACTCAAAATATCCCTTTGAGGCTCACCAGATGTGTTAAAGTAGCAGGCAGACAGCACAACGAGTGCCATTAAGCTTGTGGATATTATCCCAGATTCTTCGCTGCTGCAGTTCGGTTCATTCTTTTCGTCTTGTACGCCTGTAAAACTTAAACAAAGTTAACTTTTCTTTCCATGACAACGCCAGAACAAGAACAAGAACGCCGTACAAGAACATCCAGGGACAGTCTCATCCAGTTTTTGCACTTCTTTCTTGAGGGCTTCACTCTTCCTCTCCACACGGTTACTGACCTGATTACATCCACCCACCTGTTCCTCCAGCCTCCAGGAGCAGTGTTGGCCACCACATTCATCAGTGACAAATGCAGCGAGCATCTCAGAGAGGCCTCTGGCGTTGGATAACTGTACACTTTAACATTTCATTTATCAAGGTTATGCTTCTTTAGGCTCTTTCTTTCATGTCGGGTACGTTAACCTCCCAGCGTTGAATCCAATACCTACAGTCTCCTGATGGTTTGTTATTCTTTACACGTGCGTTTCAGTTTCCCCTGTGAGGTTTTTACAAGTTAACGCTGGTATTTCATTTAGTTTTTAAGTCAGATGAAAATGTTCAGATGAATGTCGATAGCAGGATACTGGAGTACTTTTCCTTTTCTGATCATTTTCATTTCTGGGGTTTTTTTTCTTCCTTTTCCTTTGCCGTGTGATATTCAAAGATGAATTAGACACAGACTTATTGAATAATGGAGGCAGGGACCTTGATGGGTTTAGAAATGGAATATAAAATGAGAAATGTGTCAAACTTAAGATAATTATCTCAAACTGTGAAGATGGAAACGCTGTACAGCCAAGACAAAGAAAGTGTAGAAGGTACAGAGCCATACACACCGACACACACGTCACATACACACCATGTCAGGTTTTACTTCTAAAAAGCTACTCAGTCGACCGTGAAGCAGAGATCATCATGTATGACTGTTTTAGACACACACGCATACATACAGACACACGCATACATACACACACACACATATACACACACGCATACATACAGACACACGCATACATACACACACATACATACACACACGCATACTTACAGACACACATACATATATACACACATGCATACATACATACACATACATACACGCATACATACAGACACACATACATATACACACACACGCATACATATACACACACACGCATACATACATACATACATACACACACACACACACACACACACACACACACACACACACACACACACACACACACACACGTGTTTAATCTTTAGGGGTTTGGCTGGAAGTTTTTCCTTTAACCTTTTTTTTTAAGTTCCCAATTGGATTTAGAAATACTGGATCACTTTCACATTTTGAAGTTAGACAACACAAGTGTAATTGCTATGACGGAGTCACTTTGTAAAGACTCAGTGGCGCTGAAGTGCGGCGTTTGGACTTTCCAAAAGAGACTGCCGAGCCGGGTCCAAGAAACAGCCACTTCAGAGAACATAACACACTGAGATTTAGCAGCGGCGCTTACAACTACCAATCAACCACGATGCCTGTATCCATTAGCTGGCTTGTCAAACGGTTTCTGTGTAAAAAAGAAAAAAGAAAATGTGTTCACTGTGGTGACGAGTTATTTGAGCCTGATCGGAGCAAATTGGTTTGTTCAACCCTGTGGCAAGAAACATATTGGCGTTGTACGTTTCTGCAAATCACAGAACACAGTGAAGGCACTTTTGCTAAGTGCAACTTCTGCACACAAAAAGGTTTCATATAGGCGTTGTATTATGCTTTCAGAAACGCACAATACCACGATCCTCTGAAACATTTTCTTTCCACATTACTGAGAAACAATGATGTTTTGGCTTAGACGACCCAAATACTCGATTATAGTTAGATCAAAATGAACTAGCATGAAAAACTAGCATAAAAGAAACTAGCATAAAAAACTACTGCGACGAGCATTAAAAAAACCTCCCCATTGATAATATAAATCCTTATTTCCATAGATATTCTTCATTATTCTTCATGTGTATTAAAGTTCAGGTTAGCGAGCTCAGTAAACACAGCTAAGCAGCTGTAGTCGTGTGTGTGAAATGTCCGGTTCTCAAGGGAAGCTAGCCGCACGGCTGCGAGTGACTAGCTTCAACACCCACTCCTGTTTATACGGGAAGCAGGCCGACACGTTGCTGTTCCACTCACTGCTTTTTGCAACTGCAGCGCTTATTACTTTACTTGTGATCGATTAGTAAATAAATATAGAGAACGAGAGAAGTTGTCGGACTGGATTCTGCCGGAGGCGACACCAGGCATCCAATAAATGATACACGCTAACACCTCAGCGGACTTTATTACTGTACAAGGCGAAATTGAACACATGACCATGATAGACAAGTTGCATTGACATGATTGAAATGTGTGAAAGATGTGAAGCGTTTTAATACGACAGTTTCATCTGTCAAACAGACAGACAGACAGACAGACAGACACAAGATCTACTGCACTTCCATCCATCCGTTTGGGATATTGCGCCATGTACATATAATCTGATTTCTGGCTACTTGTGTTCACAATTCACAGTACAAACACCACATAAACAATTAACACTGATTATACATGTGTTTGTACATTTCAAAATGATATTATTCATTTCAATAAATGTTGCTTTTTAAGCGACCCTCTTGTCCTCCCCACAGGCGGTTTTCCACTAAACATCGCACCAAACGGGAAAATACAAAGTCTTATAACTTCAGTTTTCTGTTATTTCGGCAATATAAGGCAGAAGAAAAAACAACTAAAGAGGAAACAGAGAGCCGCTAACGCAGAAAGAAGCACTATAGACAATCTGGCAGGGAACGAATGGAGTGTGCCAGTGTGTATGCGACGAGGCTGATGAGGAAGTGGGAACAGGTGTGCAGGTAGGCGGGGAGGTCAAGTGAGGGGGAAAGTTAGCACACGGCAGGGAAACAAAGCAGACGAGACAATGTGAGACTCCAGGCTGGATTGCATAGCGACATTGCTAAACATGAAGCGTGTGGGTTTTGTTTAGTGGCGGCATGATGTCGAAAAACACCACATGTGGTTTTGTATGCCGTATGTCATAATCGTGGCTATTATTATGGCGGAAATCTGTCTCACTCTCTGCATGTTTTGACCTCAGGAAATACCACTAAATGGACATTTCCTTACAGGAAGGCGGTAATAACACAACAAACAAGCCAGTTCACGTGGTTCTGTTTGAGCCACTCCTCCTAATGATGTGCGTGTTTGTGATGTTCAACTCCCAACTCGTCAAATACCGCAACGTTGTCACTTCCCCTCGGACAACGGTCACCCTCGAGTGTGTGTACGTGACGCGCTGAGCTTTTAACAGCGTGGTCTCGCATCGCGGTGCGACGCGCGGTGGCAGATGGGGGTCGAATAACCCGTTTGAAAGGATCCCCGTGAGATAGCAGATCGACAATATTTGCTGAGGGTGACACGTCGAGTTTTCTCCAACAGTTTTAATGTTTGAGGTCTCATAAGGTCGACGCCTCCTCATGAATAAATGAACTCGTGCTCCGTGCAGTCGGTCATGAAGATACCGCTCTTACATCTGAGCCACAAAACTGCTCACAAATATTTTGTAATATTTAGAGTGAGATGGGAACAAATTGGTATTGGACCATCGCTAAATCGTCTTCCAGGAAACTTAACCGGTTAAGATAAGATATAATAATCCTTTGTTAGTCCCTCAGTTGAGAAATGAGAAGATTACAACAGCTTTGCTCACAGTAAATAAAGATAAAGATCAAGTAATATAAATAAACAGTAGAACAGTAATAAAACATTTAAAAAAAATTAAACAGTAACAAAAATAATAAAATATACAGATGGAATTAAAAATAAAATCAGTGTCTATAAAAGTATTGCACAATACGTAAAAGTGTGTAAAAGTAAAAATGTGTCAAAGTATTGCACAATAAGTAAAAATGTGTCTAAAAGTATTGCACAATAAGTAAAAATGTGTACAATAAGTAAAAATGTGTCTAAAAGTATTGCACAATAGGTAAAAATGTGTATAAAAGTATTGCACCAGGTGATGAGTTAAATTAAAGTGTTGTAAAGTGCTCAGGTGGTTGGTGGCCTTCTGGGCGCTCAGCTCGTTGTGCAGCCTGACAGCAGCGGGGAAAAAGGCCTTGTAGTTATTTAATATTCCAGGTTTTTCCGGCTCGGATAAAAGAAGCGAGGAAAATCAAGAGTGCCAAAGATCAGTTCACACCAGAGCCCTTCAAGAGCTTCTCACCGAGCTCCTCGGAAGCAAAGGAGTCGTTGAAATCTTCGCCGCTATTAAATCAAAAGCTCTTTGACGCCGACAACCACCGGAGAGCTGTATCTGCAGTGAAGTGGTCTGTCGCAGCTGTGAATGCAAATTATGAGCACGAGATTAAGCTGTGGGGCTTCTCTAAATTACCGCAGCTGAGGTGTCAGTGCCCGGACCTGAACCATTTCATTTGTCAAATCCGTAATAGCTCCTTCTTTTCGGATGACTACAGGAAGAGATAAGCTCCAGTAGAGCAACCGATAGATAATTAAAGAGTGTAGTGTGTGACATGAAGTGGGATGGGACATGGGTGTGCATTAATATGAGCTATAAACCACAGCTCCCTTTTTCAAGACGTTAAGAGACAGAACGCCTTCGTCAGAAATGTGGCTATCAGAATAAAAGTTCCCATACAGACGATCTTAAGACAGACGGCTGTGTAAAGCCAAGCTGTGTGATCCAATTGAGACATTTCTGTACCTTTGTACCTCAACCTGCAACACAGTCTCACACCAACGCATCAAACAACTTGGTCAGGGGCGATGAACTTGGGCGTTGAGGTGCGCAGAGTGTCTTTTCAAAATAAACTTCCATCTGTAACATGGAAGAGGTCGACTCAGATGAACTTTCCAGCGTTCATTTATTCTGCAGAAGACAACACACGTACATTGCCTTCTGGTCTGTCTCTGCACAGCAGTTTTTTTCAACGGTATACAACTTTAGTGAAGGTAAAACGGGACTACGGAAGCCTACGAGGACGCCCGAGAGGTCATTTCCGCAGGAAACAGATTTTACTTTTCAAAATAAAATTCACACACTCAACAGGACCAACAAACAATACATTGTCATTTCTTATTTTCAGAGTGTATTTCTAACACCGTTACACATCTTTACAGGTTTAGGAGTGACCTTCTGGTAGCTGTCAATCACATGGTAGCCCCGCCCTGAAGCATACCCTGCTTTATGTTTTATATGACTTTAAACGGGACCATAATTTACCAAATGAACATCATGCTGTATTGAAGGAGACTTAAAACTAGAGATTGAGCCATAAACTCGTGTTTACAATGTTTACTGAGGAAATAAATCAGGAGAGAAGTAGAGTCACTTTCCCAGAGACTTCTAAACAACCAGAGGAGTCAGGAGAGAGAATGCAGCTTTAAGACATAAATCATAAACTTCTATACAACCCGAGGAGTTGCCCCCTGGTGGCCAACAGACGGTTCTGCCTTGGCTTCACTCGTCAGAATCGGAGGTTGCAGCCTGCACGTTACGAGCGACAATGTAAACTTTTCGCCTTTCCCACTTTTGGTTGCGCAACAGACACGAACAGCAGCCTCCTGGATGAAAGTCCTGAGTGTGTCCGCACGTCATCGGCAGCGTATGCGAGAACATATGTGGATGTTTGTGACGCCTGTGTGCTTCAGGTTCAGTCAACTCTCATTCCTCCCGAAGCGATGACAGACACACACACACACACACACACACACACACACACACACACAAACACACACACTCGGCATTCAGTTCAAATCCCCGTCAGCGAGCCCACAGTGGGACACGTATTGATTCTGACACACAAACACACTTAAGTGTCGGTAATACAGAGATGGAGGGAGTGTGTGAAACGTATGAAAGGAGGAAGAGAGAGAGAGAGAGAGAGAGACAGACACGGAAGAGCAGCCGGAGAATTGAGCAGAAAGAAGACAGGTTTAGAAGAGGTTTTCTGTGACAGACACATGAGGGAATAACCCATCTGCTGAATTTTTTAAAAGCCGAAGTCGCCTCAACTTTTATTTAAAGAAACTTTCCAGTTTCCTTCCTGATTGAATCGGTCGTTGTTTTTCTGTGTCGTGAGGACGAGGTGTTGATGAAGTAAAAACAACAACTCTGTAGACATGATTAAAAGGAGGAGAGGCTGTTTAAAAAGAAATCTTTTTTTAAAAAAAAGTTGTGCATTAGATCAAAGTGCGCAAAAGCTTCACACAAACTCTTTTGGGACGACAGCGGCTTGACACAACAATGCAGTGTTACGGGGTTGGCAGTCGCACCTACGGGCACAAATACTGTTTCCTCTGCTTCCTGTCAGTTCTCACTCCGCTGCAAGCTGTCTCCAGACAGAAAACACTGCATAATTCCCTTTCCACCTCTATTTGGCCTTGACGGGCAGCGTCGGAGACCCTGCAGCTCACCGTCGCTGAGCCGGTGGCCTCGCAGTGCAGAACATGTCACCCCTTCCTGTCGCTCATTCAGCTCGCCGCAGTGAGTCGAGCCCTCCGCGTTAACCCCGACACTCGCTCGCCACACTTGTTTTTAGCTTGTGGGGCCGGCGTGTCTGTCTGCTCCGGGTGTGAGTGGCCTGGAAGATACTCAACATAGACGGATGACGGGGACAAACCGACTTCTTTGGCAGCATCTGTGGTGCATTTGTGTTTTTTTTCTACGCATGGTTTAAAAGCAAGAAGGACGGAGGTCTCCATAGAAAAAAAAAACAATTCTCAAAATCACCCCAAAAAAAGTTTTTTGTTGATTTCAATACATTATTGATGATGAATGTGATATCTATGGCTGTCAGAAACGAACTGCAGCGCTGCCGAGGGACTACTCGCCTGCTTTAAACCTCCACAGTGCAGTGGATGGCACATAGTTATGGGGCTACTAAAAAATGCACATGTGAACACCCGCCGAACCACCGAGAAACTCCACCCAGAGACCGACACACACACACACACACATGCACAGAAACCTACGTTCTCGGGTCCTCGTGCAGTGTGTTTTCCGAGGACACGTCAAAAGTAGCATGCCAGCTAACGGGGACTCATAAATATGCTTGTTTGACGGTTTTATTGAATGAATATTGTGTTTTAATAGGTCAAATACTACAGAAAAAAACCCACAAGGCACCTGAAGACATGTCTGGTAGGACCGAAAACTCCACCAACTGATGCCTTCACACCTGTACGAAGGACAAGGAAGTGCTGTGAGGAACACGCCGACACCCTGCACTTAAGATGGGTGTGCAGACAGCTCGCCCCAGCTGGAGATTTGAGAGTAACGCTGTGAGAGAAGCCCTCGACAATGTGGATGTGGGGGGAAAGAATAGGCTCTACAACACCTTTTACTTTCATGTGTTTTTCTGGCATGAGCCTCCACCTCGCTGAAACCTCAGGAGGATTTTGCCTGACACCGCTAGGGAAGTGCCAGGTGCTTTTCATCACCCGTCGCTGCCCGCCGGAGCTCCGCAGAGAGTCCAGGAGCGCTGCCGCTCTCCCCAGGTATTCCCACTCTGCTCCACTTCTCTCCTCGCTGCACCGGCACCCCCTGATGTAGTTGACATGCAGGTCAACGCTCTGTTGCGAGTCTGCAGGGCGGCGCTCCGGTTTTTTGAAGGCCTTTACACAGCAGGGACGTGATGAATAAAGGACATGAAAGATACTCGCGAGGATGGAAGGAGTGGATCTGATGCGCGGTGCCTTTTTTTGTCAAGATTGAGAGGAGCAACGACGGGTTCAGTCTTGGTTGGGATTAGAGATCCTCTGCGTTGCTTATATTGGAATATATATTTGGATAATGTCTCTTACAAATGAATGTTATATCTTTCCAATAGCGTAGGCCGGAGCAAATTGTACGTTGTGTTCGTAGGAGGCACATCTGAGAGCGTGATGTACCGCATGAGTGTGGGCCCTGGATCCTCGTGTCGAGGTCCTCAGAGGTCTGCGTAAGGTGAAGACGGGTTTAAAAATATGGAGCAGACATGGTTGCCACGAGACTGCGACTGCTTCTACATGTCGACATCCATCATGTTGTTTGCTTTTTTTTTGCCGGACTTGAAACACCCGGGTCGCTCAAATCAGGCTGATCTGATTGGCTTGTACACGCAAGCAGCGCAGGAGGGCCAATTTTATGATAAACTTGATTTATTATTCATAAAAAAACATTTACATTTGGAATATTGGCATACTTGATGTCGGTTTTCCATAAAAGCTCACAACATGTTGTGATTATATCACCGCTAACGGGCCCAGTGTGAAGGATGGTCAAGGAGTCAGAGGACCTTTTTAAAGCGCTATACAAATAAAATGTAGTATTGGTATTATAAATGATACATATATATATTTTAAAATATTAGTTTACACATTTAAAATACAATTTTTTTTCACTTTTACCTTAGATGCTGGGTGGCCTGGTGCTGCACAGAGCCGGTATTTTCCGGCAGAGTGCATTGAGACTCTCCCTGCACGGCGCGACGCCACCGGGGAGCTTGTCGAGAACACACATCCTGTCGGAGTGTCCTACCCCGAAGCAGGTGTTGTCCTCCGTGCAAAGCACAAGCCATCCACACCTGCAGAGACGGAGAGAAAGAGATGCAGTGCAGCACGAACGCCATCATTTGGGGCGCACAGTTTGCTTATGCACGCCGCTGACAAGGTGCAAAAGGGAAGGAAAACTGGAAAATTGTGGGACACGAGGGGGGCCGAGAGAACACATGAGATGGAAAATACGGATACAGAAAAACTACAAATGCGAGCGGGAAGATCAGAGATGGAGCGATAAGAAAGTGGGACGAGAGAGGGAGGAGAGAGAGGAGAGGGGTGTGCCGACTGATAAAAGGGAAGACTGGCGGAGGAGTCTTGGGGAAAGAGGAAGGATAGAATATGAAGAGTAGTTTCGACAGAGATGAAGTGAAAGTGTAGGGAGGGAAAACTTTGACAAGAGGACGTGCAGCTGCAGCGGAGAGCCGAGGAAAAAAAACAGGTGTGACGCAGCCGTAGAGCGACAGAGGCGTAACACTACGAGGCAGCAAAGACACAGAGCGCCGCAATATGTTTCACGCCAAATACATACGCACGACTGAGGTAAACCTCGACATGCTTAACGTGTGGGAGGTGATGTCGCGTCACATGTTCTCCCGCAGGGCCTCGACGGCAAGTGGAAAATCCTCAACGTTCAAGACAGGACACACGACCAGAAAGGCTGTGTCGTAAAGAGAGAAGAAGCACAAAGCAAAGTAACCTCGGTTTGATTACACATGTAAAATGGAAGGAAATGAGGGATGCGGCTGGCTCGGTTAAAATGTTTGCTGTTTTTGGTTTTGTGTGCACACAGCTGCATTGATTCAATTAGAAGTGTTCTGTCGGATGTGTGTGTGATGGGACGGTTGAAAAAAAACACTTTTGCAGAAAAAAAAGCCTTTTGCCAACGGGCGACTGTTGCTGTCAAACCTTTTGCCGGGTCCTTTTTTGTTCAACAGAGGGTGCTTTGATTGCCGCAACGCAACTCTGTTGCATTTTGTTCAGTCCCAAACATCAACGCTCATAGATTTTTCATGAAATGAATGAATCCTTTGGATTCGTGGTGTGCAACGTATCTGTTCCACGGCTCGTCTGACCTTTACTGGATCAAATGGTGCAGGAAAAAAACCTGCTAAGCTAGTGGTATTAAATGTCAAATAGAGTTTCAAAGCCTGTCACCATCAACATCAAACCTGATACATCCTCAAGCTGTCCGCAGTCCACATGATTGGTTGGACTCTTTCTTTGACAAAATGCTCTCATTTGACTTGACGGCTTCATCCCCCCCCCCCCCTCCCACGCTCGACTAGAAAACCCACAAGCCGCGCCCCGTCATCGTTCGTTGAGAGGCTGATCGGACCGGCCTCAGCTTCGGATCGACCAACTGATGCAGAAACGAAGACGCCCAATGCTATGAAACGATCACTTCCGATGGTTCATAGCACTTTGAGCCGCGTGACACAAGACAAACCCGCAGAAGAGGGGCTGTGACAGTGATATTTCTGTATATATATATCCACAGTAAATGTGCACAGTTCTTTGCTTTCGTCTCCTCCCAAAGTTTTTTTTTTTTTTACAGCAATCAGAGAAGGGTACGACTAATGAACACAAAAGGAAAGACAAAGAGGCTTTTAACAAAAGAGGATTGGAACAAAATGGTGGGTGTAGAAGAGGGGGGCGGGGTGGGGCAGAGAGCTGAAAGACAGACTAAGACATGAAACATACGGAGAGAGTGATAACGGAGCGGAGAGGGAGAGGTACTCGCTCCAACTGCATTTGGCTGAGCAGCGTCCCTTGATATGTAAATGTGCGAGTGCGCTATGAATGTTTGATGGCTGCCGAGGCTCCACGTGCAGCGAGGGCCAACAAAGCATGAAATATACATGACAATTTTGAGGCATTGTGTTGGCAAAGAAAGGTGTGAGGCACTCCCGCTCGCACACAGTGCTCTGAACTCTTTCGCTCTTGTCGCTCACGCGAACGCACCGCAACTCAGCGAGCGCCGTGAAGGACAACGGTTCAGCCTCGTGTAACCCTGAGGAATTTGAGCGTCGGAGAAAAAGAAGAGGGACGACGGTGCTTATTTACGAGGACGTTCAGTCGGCGTCGGAGAGAGAGAGAGAGAGAGAGAGAGAGAGAAAGTGTGGCGTTTCCACAACTGGCAGCAATAATCATGATTTGTGGATCTCTCCGTGGGTGCAATATTTCAGACACACCTTGCTACAGATATATCCACGTTAACGACACACCGAAGGCAGTCCACATCATCGCGCCGGCGGAAACGACCCGGTGGAGCTCGGAGCCTTGAATCGGCAACTTGAAGTATGCCACAAACACCTTCAGGATGTCGGAGGGGGGTGTTCGTGCCGGACACAAAGCAACGGCCTCTCGCTGCCATCGTCCTGCGATGAGCAGAAGTCTGGGATCGTCCAGTCCCACGAAAAAAAAAAACCCAACTCAGTCCGCGTGGGAACTCAACACCGATTTCTTCTGAATGTGTGCCAATCAATCAATGTGTCCTTGTCAAGGCTGCTGCTGCGATGCTCGCGGTCCTTTCTCACAAAAAAAAAAACCCAGGCCGTCCGCTAATGGTTAGCTGTCACTCCAGAGAGACGGTCAGTATTTTCTAAAGTGCTCCGAGAGGCTCGGGGACCCCCGATGACACCGGGACGCGTCGCTCGAAAACTCTAATGCGACGGCGGAGTAGCGCGGCTCTGTCAATGTCACTCGGCTAAATCACATCTTTGCAGGAGGCGAGCTTTACTGCTTTGCCAGCGGCTTCCTGTATTGATGCCGGTGGATGTTGTAGGGCTAGCTGGATAGTTATGGGGCTGCTAGAGCGCTACAGAGAATGTGAGAGGGATTCGTAGCTCATACAAGATTTGCGGAGAGGGCCTAAGATTGGGGTTGAGTTTCCTCAAAACCGGGTTGGCCCTCGTTTGATCTGAACAGTACGCGCTTGTGATTAAAATCTGGCCGCGCTAGTGACAGAATTGCGACAGGTCACGTCAACGGCAGACATTTTTTAAAACTTGTCCAAGCAGGAGAAGCACAGGCGTATGAAATAACCATGTCAGTGAGCGAGCGTGCACAGCGCCCGAGCCTTAGGATCTAGCGCACTGAAAAGGAACGGCGCCATTTTTTTTCTCCCTGCTTTGACAAGTTATAATGTCTGCCGTCAAAAGGGCCAATTACACGACCCCATGGATCCACCCCGAAGTAAGTGCCTTTTGCAATAAAAGGAGTGCATTTCAGTCCTAAGTGCTTCTTGATGCACCGGTCACCTGAACGCACCGCTGTAATTATGTCACTCACGGTCGCTTCTGACGTCCAGGCTGCTAACCGCCACCCAATGCTCATGAAAATAAAGTGATGAATTATTTAAAATACATGCAGAAGAGGAGGCCACCCTATTAATTGCCAATTTACAGTCAGTAGTCTCCTTGAATACTGTAATAATGTCTGTCTTTTATTGTGTGATTATACTCATTTGGCCACTCTCCACTGGTAGATGGATGTTCCACATTGTGTGCTTTTGCTCGGGTAGGAGCACATTAGTACCAGCAAGTCTACTTCAGGAGGATGACGGACACTCTCATGCACTTTCTTGTCTCTCTCTGCACAACATAACAACCCCTCCCCCCCTCTCTGCAACGCCGTTTCCTCCACCTCCACCTCCCCGTGCCGCATGTCAAACTCCATCCTTCATGCTCGCTTCTGGGTATGACGCCAAACGCTCCATCTTCCCCCATTGGCATGCCAAACATCCTGCACCCTTCATCCTCTCCACCGCAGCGCTTTGAGCTCTCTTAACTGCAGCGAGCGGCTATTTGTAGAATGTGAAGTTTTTAGTACCGCGCCAGAGGAATTTCTGTGAAAGCCCTTAAGTCATCTTGTCTTGAGACTATAACCTCAACCTGCGTGGTTGCGGCATTACAGGCTGTGTTGCTGCGCCGCATCGCACACTCGTCGTCACTTTCTTCACAATACCAATTTGCACAGGTGACGGGCTGTCATTTCTGTTTTTGGTTTGGGTTATTTTGGTTGCTTAAACGCTGTAGAATCTAGTAAATTTAGTCTGCAACGTTATTTTGGGGGTTAAATTTGATTTTTCTTGCAGCGTCTTCCTCATTTTTATTGTTATTTAACAACTCCAGTAACTTTTCTCTGGCTAAATCAGAATAGCCAAAGTCATTGTTAATCTTTGCCGTGATTTTTGTTTCTGCATCTTTACACTGCAAAAACTTAAATCTAAGTAAGATGAAATATCTTAAATCAAGGCATGATACGCTTGTTTTTTGATTGACAAGATATTTCTTCTTATCAGGCAGTTTTAATTTTAGAGCATTTCACTTGTTTCAAGAAGTCTTGGCAAGTCAAATTTTCCTGTTCTGTTGGCAGATAATTTGTCTTATTTCAAGTAATATTTCCCTCATTTTATTACTTTTTTTTTCTTGTTTTTGGAAGCTGAATTTTTGCAGTGTAGCTCCTCTTATTTTTTGTTATTATCTGACCATTTCATTGACTTCTTAAGCTGAATCCTTATTGCCGATGTCTGTAGCCCTCTTAAGCCGGACCATATTTAAAAAGGCTGAAGTTATTTATTGTCAAATACACAACAATTACAGGAGCAGTCAATGGCTATTGCTTTGGCGTTAGTCATGGGTTTACTGGACTGCGAGGAACCGAACAGGATTTATTTTAAGTTGCATTTTAGATTTGCAATCACCGTCGGATGTCACGCAACACAGCGAGTGTTCCCGCAGCAGCAAAGCTCAGTAAGGCGGGTCACCTTGCTGCAAATTCAGTTTGAAAAACAAAAGCGACCCCATGGTCCCCCAAACAAACATTGTTTAACATAAAGCGCCGGCAGGAGGCTCGGTTTGCAACGCCAGTAACCCAATAGAGCTCTGGATAAAGTGGGGTTGATATCAATGTGATGGAGGTAGAAACTAACATTGGATCGCATGCATTTATATATTCCTGTCAATCCACGATAAAGACTATTTGAATCCTTGAAGTGGACGGCAGAGTCTGCTCTTAAGGATGTGAATGAAAACACCATAGAAGGACTAAATGTCTCATTGAATGTCTGATGCTGGAACCAAATCGTTCAGAAGGAGGATAAAAAATGAATTAATTTCATTAAAAACAGCTTCATCTAGTGTTATTTGATTAATTGAAAATCATTCAGGCTATCGAATGAGGGTGAATTGGGAAGCATTTCATATTTCTGCGTTTCCGACTGTCCCTGAATTGAAGGTAGGATAATGATATGGAGCATAATGGCGCTTCAAGGTTGACCTTGGTGGGATGAGTCAAAGCGTTCTCAAACACTGATGTCGCGCTCCGGGGCGTCTGATAACTGTCGCGTTTGTATGAGACGCCGTACTTTTACTGCAAATCACTATTATCACGCAGAGAAAACCCTCCGGTGTGTGCAAAATATTTATTTTCTGTCCATGTTAAGCGGGTTACGTTGTTATTTTAAGCCGCAAAATTATGTTTTATTTCACGAAACCTAACAAAGTAGTTATTTTGCCGAGTTAATCTCGTGTTTACGGCGAGCGTGGGCAACCAGGCGCCTTCGCCGGTGACGCCAAGGGGTCTGACGAAGCTCCAGCGGGACGAGAATCTAGATTATCATTCTTGTCCTGATGCATTTTTTATAATCCAAAACTGCTCAAGTGTGACTGGAGTGCTGTTCATGTGGTTGGTTTATGTGTTTTCGGAGAGAGAGAGACAGAGAATCTTGCTGCCTCCCTGGGCTTTTTGTTCCCTGCGCTGGAGTCTGAAGGTGCTCCGAACGGCCAAGAACCAATTAACCCGTCTGCAGCGCTGTGGGCTCTGACTGGTGACAGGCTCCGCGGTGCCAAACGACATAATGGTCCTCGGCTCGCGGTGAGGGCGGCGGGCGCTCGTCCCCGCGGTGGAGCTGGAAACAAACGGAGCAGCTCGGGACGCGCAGGACGGTCTCGGGCTCCGCGACGACAATGTGACAACAGGTGACGATTGTGTGAGTCCCACTTGTCCTCGCATGCCGCCTGAATTGATTTTTTTTTTTTTTTCGCACTTTGGCCTCACGAAAATGGAAGACTTTCGCTGGAAAAGAAGAGGGTAAATACGTACACTTCCTCGGGCAGGTTATGCAACAGAAGACAGATTCAAATGGGACATGAAGCAAGAATTTGCAATGCAAATAATTCTGATGCTTTTGAGCTCCATTTTTGTCCTCACTTCTTTGAGTGGAAGCCGTCTTCATCTCTGTGAACAAACAGCAGCCAGAATCACTACGTTTTCATAGATAGCAACATAAAATGCATATAAAGTCAGTTCGATACGAGTAATTTATCAGACTAAGAGGCAGAGACGACATTTTCTAATTTGCACCCAAACATGCAGCAGAACCGAGGCCGTTAGTTCTGTGGTTATATTGAGTCATGAAGCAAAGTAGTAGACATATTGAAATGTTGACGGCGCTTGATGGAAAAGGATCCCGAAAGTGATAACAGTTTATTCTAAGATAAACCTTTATGAATCCCCCAGAGGCAAAATTTGCTAGAGTTGCTGCAACAGGCTGCTAGATAATCTGAATGAATGACGGCCTGTTCCAAATTCCCTGGTCATCCATCGTAGGTTGAGTCGACGGTCTTGTCAATTATCACACACACTTACTTGACTCATCCATCAATGACGGACCAATCAATTCACGCATTGAAGGATACATAGAGTTGTATAGAAAGCTATCCATCCATAATATAGACGGAAAAGGAGATGAATCCACAAACTGTGTCCAATCCTAGAGATGCAGGAGTCTTGCGAGGAGTTGCTGGAAGACCCAATGTATACGTTGTCATCCTTACCTTTTTGCACTCCATACTTTTTGTTTGAGCTGGCTGTAGTTCAGAACTGCCACATTTTATTTCTTATTTTGTCTTAAATCCATTTGAAGTATGGCATTCGTTTAAAGGTGAACACATATCCAACGTGAAGCGCTTAGGTAAACCTGTTAAACCCTGGAAAACATTTGGAGCTCAGAGCAGCGCATCCTTTCAGCCCAGAGAGAGGGAGATAAAAGGCCCAAGCAGAAAACTATGCAGGATCCCTTTAGAGGAGAGCCTCCTGTGCACAGAAGCTCTCCAAGCAGAAGTTCAGTAAGGAACACTTTCAACTTGTCAATTCCAGAGAAAAGAGAGGTTGCAAACCTGTTGAGGTACTTTGGAGGTCATTGCTGTGGATGGTTTGCTGGAATGTTATCTGCATTAATAAAATACAGACTTTCGGTAGCTGTCCTTCACACGCCGGGGATGAACCAGCCGGTGGCTGAAGGAGCTGTGCAGAGTGTCCTGCACGGGGTGGGAGGTGTTGTTGCAGTGGGTGTGCATACGCTTTTGGCAATCGGCACTGAATGGAAGTTAAGATAAAGTTTATACGTTCAGCTTTGACTCTGTTTTACTTATTTTTTCTCATTGCATCGAATGAACCGAGCTATTTCTATTTCTCCTACAAACAGCCCCTATGGACTCACTCTCTAAAGTCTACACAATCAATGGCGGCCAAGCACCCTTGCTTGTTCACAGCACAGCTGGGAAAAAATCCATTATCTCCATCAAGAGAAATCCACATGTATAGGTTACACCACGCCTCCTCGTATGGCGGCAACACAAAGCATGACGGGTCTCTTTCTTGTGAACAACTACAAAAGCGGCGGATAGCGTGAACGACATGGAGCCGAAGCGGGGTGATTAGTGCTCTCGACGGCCTCGGATGGAGATGCAGGAACAGTGCAGCGGAGGGAAAGCCATCATTACGTCTTTTTTTTTTTCGGAGGAGAATGTCATGGAGCGCCGAGCAGAAAATTGTCTGGGCGAGGTGGACTGGAATTGGAGAGGAGGGAAATGATGAAACTGAGAATCACATTTTTGGAGAAGAAAAAAAAAAAAAAGGCTGAACAATACAATGATTTATACAGAGGGGGTGGGGTAAAAAATGAATGCCAGTAGAATAGAGGATTGATAAATGGGCCAAGTGCACAGAATAATGTCATTCTAATGACCAGCGGGATTATCGACCCTCCCTCGATTCCTCCTCCACCCCTTTATACAACCTTAAAGTGCCAGACTATGAACATCGAGTGTCTTTTTAAAACAGCTTGTCAAGACACATTTTCTGGCCGCTGAAGTACAAAACATGAGTTTAGAATATTCCCTCAGTTTTTGAGTGGCAACAAGAGGAATTAACAGGAAATGATTACCTCCGCCATTGCTCAAGTGTGCGCGTGCATCCGTGAGTGATTACGTGACTGAGCCTCTGGGTCTGTCCACGTCTAATCTCCCGTTCAGCTGCATATTATTTTGGGTGCTCGGTTATTAGCTGCACGCTGGAGGACCTGAAGTGGTTGCTGTGACTCACACTTATCAAAACACCTTTTATTTTGCCTGTTTTATAATGCCATTGACTCCTCGCCCGCTTAACCGACCTCGGCTGGTCGGAGCCGCGAGTGATAATCGGCCACTGTTCTGCGGCTAAAGACACAGTGGGAGGGAAATAAATGACAGTTTGCCCCCATTTAATCTTTTGGTTGACAGACAGATAGATAATTACTTTATTGATCCCCAAAGGGAAATTCAAGATGGTGTGTTTGGCTAAGCTAGCCGTTAAACTAGCTGCTAATCCACCGCTCAGTCGCTTCTCTGCTTCCTGTTGATTGGGCGTCGGCCTCACGTTTACACGCATGTCGTTGAAAGAATAGACTGAAATTCTCACCTCCATATCATCCTCCATTTTCCAAAATATTTCCAAAATGAGAAAATTGATTTTACAATCCTGTGTGAGGGTTTTGTGATCTGCCACCTCATCGGTTAACGTTTAGTTTAGTTGAAGCAACTTAAAATTCTTGGTTAAGATTTAAGATCATTCAACTAGGAAACCGAGGTTTACTATGGATAACATCTTCCTCTTAAACATTTACAATTTCTCAAGGATACTTAAAGGAAAACTAGGGTTTATAACAACTTGGTGAACCAACGTTAATGCTGATGTCAGAGTGCAGTGACATAGCTTAAAAAATAGCTTAAAAAATCAGAAAGGAACACAAGTTGTAAACATTGTTTAAACACTTTATTTGGAAGTTAAATATAAAGTGAGCACACGTGTTATGACGTTAATGGTCCCTCAGTACACATGGAAACTGCATGTGCCCCAAATACAGCAAGTATGCTAGGTCAAAAGGGATGATGTCTGCAGCCAATAGAAGCACTTATGTGTTCATTTGAGGATTTTTGTTGCAGCCAGAGATCTCTCCCATTATTTTTGTGAGTACCGAAGTAAGGTGGTGAGTGCAGTGTCATTATAACCAATAGAGCTATAGCAAGATCTGGTAGAAAAAACACTGTGTCATGTATTATCTCTGGCATCTCTGTTCTCTTATGAAAAAAAACACCTCACATCCCCAAACTCCTTGGATGTAGAAATAAAATATTTGTCAATAAATGTGAACTGTTTAAATGTTTTTTTAACTCACTCAAATTAAAGATTGTTTTGTTCAAAACACACAGGAATAATAATCCTGGCCTGGTCTCTTCGTGGTGTTAAGCCCTAATGTTGCAAGTTGCTCTACTTTCTTCACCAATTATTTCAAACGTGTTCATAATTGAAGCTTTTTGAATGTTGCTGTTTTCATGCAGATACCCATATTTTAATAACAAGGACACAGGGTCCACCCCCATGTGCACACACACCATCATTTCACCCTGCATTGTAGTAAATAGCGGTCTTGAACACCATATATCTTCTCTTTTTTTCCCCACTCCATTCATCTTTTGACTCCAGCCTCCACTCCCCTCTCTCCCCTTTTCATCTCTGAATGCACCGAGCAATAAAGTCCAGACAGAGTAATTACAGCTCGCCGACAAATAACACAGAACCATCCGACAGAGTGCAACTTCGTATGCTTTTAAGCTGCTTATTTTCACCCCGCAGCAAATTAGACACTTTGTGCTAAATCGACCAACCTCTCCCTCGCATGCTTCCTGTCAGCGTTTAATTGTGTAAACAAAAACCCACAAGGTCTGGCGCCCTCCTCTTCGCCTCTCCACTTGAACAATATCTGATGATGAGCAAGTCCTTCCTCGTGTACGGCTGATTCTGACAGACTCTTTTGATTGGGAGTTTGAAATGTCCCATGTTTGTGTGATTTTTAAAATTAGAAATGTATTTAATTACAGGCCACATGGTGTTTCGGAGGATGGTGATTAAAAAGGAAGGGATGTTTTCATGCAACCAATAGATTCCTCATCATTTTGTTATTTCAACCGTCAGAGTGTATTTTAGGGCTTTCCACTTAAGCAATTATTCCGGTCTGAAGTAAAAACAACAACACGAACACCACTTCCCCAAAAATGTGAAAGTAGTTATAACAAAAAAGAAGAAAAATGAATTCATGAATCCATCACTGTGATTTGGCGCTGTCCCCTCACGGCAAGAGGGGCTGGGGTTCGAACCCCCGATCCCGGGCAGTCCTCCTGTGTGGAGTTTGCATGTCCTCCCTGTGGCACCGTGGCTTCCTCCCGCGGTCCAAAGTCACGCAGCTTTGGTCAATTGGAGACTCTAAATTGCCCGAAGCCGTGAACGGTTGAGATACACTGAAGGCTTGTCATTGGTGCGCCCTGCCTTCACCCTCAATAGGATGAGCAGTTTGGATTATGGGATGGTTCACTTCTCATCATGCTTCATCAACGCATACTGTATTCCAGATTAGAGCATCCATGATTTTTCACAACAAGATGGCTGCTTGAAGTTGTAATTTCCTCCCTCAATCGTTTTATTCAGGTCATATTTCTTTAGCAAAATGCAGCAATGTTTGCTGTTATTGATTACGATTTTGTATGCAAAAGTAATTTGATGGAATTGGACCATCTCTTATTATTCGTAGTGGCACACAGTGCTTTAGGTCAAGAAGACGGTCAATTTCATCGGAATCACAACCAGTGACCGTATGACCTTGATGAGCATAACTCTGCCCCTGAGGTTGCCAGAGCTGTATATGTATACTGTACTATACTGTATGTATGTGATGTGTATTTCACTGAAGGGATAGCATAGACACCAAGGGAGTCGTATTAGCTAAACATGCCGGCAGGGTATTGATCGCAGTCGTGGCTGGACATGCAACTTTTCATTTATTACCACTAATGCTTTCCTCCACTGATCATGTTCCTGCTCCACCACTAATAAAGTCATCTTAACAAGCGTTGTATTTTCAAACAACCTCGGGCTTTAAGCTCAGATATCCCTGAAGGTCCCAACGGGTGCTACAGGAGCAGACAAGCAATGCAGGCAAACTGTTTAGGAAACGGGTTTATTCATGCCGAACTATGCTGGCATTTTATTATGAAAAAGCAAACGCACAACGTGGCAAGGGTTGCTGCTATTCATGTCGTGAGCGTATTAAAATGTGTTATGTATTTTGGGAGACGTCCGAAAATGTCCCGTCAATCATCGTAAAAAGCCAATTTACGGCAAGTAGCTGGATAGGCACATACACACAGTGGCAGCATGGCAGCTTAATAATGTGATGTCCTACTTATTTATTGTTTTTTTTTTTCTTAGAAATCTGTGCATTTCAGCGTTGGTTTAAGGAGAATTTGTTGGTGTTTTTTTCTCTCTCTTTTTTCTTTTTCTTCTCCTTCTCGAACGCAGCCGTCAGCAGGATGAAACTACTTTGAACAGCCTTATCACCAGCAGCAGCCTCGCCATCTGCATGACAGCGATGGAGGCGAGGAGAGGTGGGGAACAAATGGGAGAGGCAGTGATGAAAAGATAGGAAACAATTTGTCGGAAGGGCAGGGATGGACAGGGAGAGAGAAAACCGGGAAGATGAAACCAAGTTCAGGGAAAAGGACGACGAAATAACAAGCCCGAAGACCGAGGGAAGGATCAGAGAGAGATAGAAGAGACAATGGAGCAGATCAGAGAGAAACACAGGCAATTACCTGTACAGCAGCGGCCACAGCAGAACACGCACCGTCACACTGAAGTCATTCTTTCTGCGAAAGCTTTTGAGGATCGAGAGCTAAACGTGGTTGGCACATCCGAAAATCCATAATGTAAAGCAACCGTAGCCACTCGAGCAGGTTGTGAGCACAACATTGATGAGCATATACGTAAAATGAGACGCAAAAAGAAATGCGGGACGATGGGGATGTTGAAACTCGTTAGCTAACGGTTCCTTTCGTTTTAGCTAACGCAAGTCCGACGTTAAATATGTTGTAGCTCTGTTTTTGGTTTCTACCGGCTCCCTATCTATATTTTTTGTCTTTTTAGCTGCTTAATGATCAACTTTGATCCCCATGTCTTTACAGCAGAAGCTTTTCCTGCTTTTTAACCACATGTAAGCTTCAATGAAGCGTAGAGTTAATTTATTTAAGGAAGTACACAACCAACAATCCCAAGGGGCCGAGGATATTTAAGGCAATGTCATGGGATTGTAGATAAAATGTCAATGTCATTTAAACAAAAGCAAGTATATCAACTGCCTAACTGTGTCCTTTTAATGCCGAGCACATAATATTCAGTGTTTTTTTTTCTTCGAGCGGGGAGAATGAACCGAAACAGTAACGTTGTGGGCCAGAGAGTAAAACTATAAACTGTAGGTTTAACACCGTAGGTTATCACATTGTCATAGATGCATTGTTCTCAAACATATCAATTGTAGCCTCATTAAGCTTACTGCTCTAAGCTAAAAGGCGGCTTTTCATGCAAAACCACTGTCGTTACGATTAAATTGAAATACAATAAATACGCTAGAAGTAGCTTAGCATCTCAGTACAGTGTTTTGCACCCATGACGGTTGTGACATCTTTAAATGCGTCACAATATGACACGTGGATACGTCAAAGTGCTGCCCCACAGCAACAACAGTTCTCTATAACATTTTTAAGAATATTGCCTCAAGTGTTAGATTTAATGGGGCAACAGATTGCCAACCATATTGTGTTATATAACTGGAAAATTCCTATTTGTCAAGTTTCACGAAAAGTTAAACTGTCTTTGTGTGAGTTGGTTGCAGGATAATAAATATACTATACTGTATACATAATGAGAACAACATTGAGGAACTCGGGGTTAACTTATTTCACCAGTCACTCATTATTTTCAACATACCAAAAAGGCAAAACTTGGCGGTTCTTTTTCGATGTCTTTTGGAGCCATGATGCAGCAAAAGTACAGCAAGTAAGTGAAGCAGTGACAACTGTTATAATAATGTCTACATCTGTATACTGCCATGTTTTGGGCAGAAACCCTTCATCAGTGAGTGCTTTGAGCTGAGGTTTAGCTGTCTGTAGTTTAAAAAAAAAGAAATCAAATAGACCGAGACTGATAAATAGAAAAGGAAGCGATGCCCTGTGGACAGTGAACGCCAATCTCCTGTCTTAACGATGCGGGCGCTGTCTTGATGTCTGGCAGGCTACAGCTAATGATGAGGCTTAGTTAGGTGAGGGAAAGATGCAGGGAGAGATAAAATAGAGGGTGAGGCGGCTTTGTGGGGGGACGGGGAAGGAGCGCCAAGCGTAATGAAACCTGCTTTGTCTGATGTCTGGCTGGCCACGGCTAACGATAAGTTAGCTAAAGGCAGGTGAGCACGGAGAAAGACAAACAAGTATTCAAAAGGTCAGATCAACTATACAGCTCCATCTCTGCCGAAGAGAAGTCCGAACCTCTTTGCATGCCATCTATCATCAGCACCCTTTTCTGCATTTCACCGTGTACGATCTGTTTTTTCTCGGTCTAGCGGTATCCGCTAACATCCATGTTGCATGTGTCAGTGACGGCGTTTCAATATATGCTCTTTACATGCAGAGTGTCTTTGCAAAATAACCTTCCATCTCCACAGGATATTGATCGGGGATCGAGCCCTGGCCCCTCTTGCTGTGAGATAACAATGCTAGCTACACCACCATGCATCTCTTTGTAGGAGATATCCCTTCAGCAAAATATACTTTGTATCGGGAAAACACAAAATTGCTTGTTAAAATGTGAGCAACTGCATCATGTTGCACATTTTGTTTGTTACAGTCAGAAAGTCGGTGGAAACATCTGACTAACATAAAACGTAGTCATTGTTGACACAGTAACAGGATTCCTAGAGACTGATAACAACAACTTGCACACTTGTATCAAACTGCTATCTTGAAATCAGTACATCCCTACAATTTAGTCATTGCATTCTCAGTGTTACATTTTAGAGCAATCCTCTCCAAACGCATACGCTGGAAGTTTAAACCGTAGTGTGTTTTCTCATTTGTGTCAAGAGTTTTGCGTTTGACTCTTTCCCTGTTCCAACAGGACAAAGCACAAAGCCAAGGGCGAAAAAAACACAAAAAAAACGTTTCCCCCAGTTTAGTTTGAGGGCCCTCAACCTCAACTGCATGAAACGACGAATAGAAAACAGAGGTGGTCGACCTCCAACCCCGTGGCACACAGCCGCGTGTGCAAAGCACCCTGCGTCATGTTCACATTCAAATTTACACGGTTTGATTAATTACAGTCGGGAGGGGGGACGCGGGCCGAGCGTTCAGCATCATTACCTCTGCCTTGATTTGTCTGCGGCTGGCTCGTGCTCCGTCTGCTAACTCATTACCTTTTGTGTTTCTTAGTGGAGCTGTGTTTATGTGTTTATGGGGCCGCGGGGTACAAGGTGCTGTTTACATATTCAGGCATGCCATCTGTATCCGCTGCGGCAGAGAAGAAGAAAGAGGAGCCGAGGCTGCCGCTGTGGCGGCGGCGAGCTCCCTCAATGCACTTTTGCATAATCACTCTTTAAGAGAGAGGCTGTCATTACAAATTGTTACTTGGCTCCTTTTTTTTTGTGTTGTTGTTACGATATACTCAAAAGCCTCGTAGAAATGAGTTGTTCTCTTTGTCTGGTCTCTCGATCACAAAGTGGCGATAATTATCATTTCTCTTGAATTGGACTTTTATATTTTGGAGACGGGGGCTGTTGCCCTCGAGGAATGCGGCTTCATTAGCATCTGTAATAGTAAAAATAAATGTTGAAGCTTTGCATCTTCTTAATAAGGTCATTGTTAACATTGTCGTTATCGACATCATCATCTCCTGGCTAATCATGTATCACCTGCGAAAGGAGAGGAAGTGCTGGAGGGAGGGCGACGTCTGACGAGGGAGAGAAGAGGTGAGTAAAATGCTTATGATTATGTTTTAATAGCTTTCCCTGGGGAGCGGAGGGCCCATCTTCTGCTCAGCTAATGAAGGGAACGAGATGAGGGGAAAATGGGTGAGAATGAAAGGACGGACGAGGGAGGCGGTGATGAGAGGAGACAGACGGAGGGAAAGAGGAACAGGGGAGAGGTCCTGATTTCACCAGCAGGATTGTGAACTGCAGTGTACAGGTAGATATTCCTTTATGTGCTACACACTCAGTGTGTAAATACTACATACTCAGTGTGTATTAGCAAAGCTGTGTCAGCTGGGAGCAAATTAGCACACAGTGTTAAACTGTTGCATTAACAGCTTGTCGGTGGGTGTACCGTATATTAAAGGAACGCTCCACCAACAATCTTTTCCCCCTACCTCTTCTGCATCATGGATGGAGGCTATCTGGATCGTGTACCATATGTATACTACTCATTATATGAATAGTTTCTGTCACATTAATGCAATGGGCTGTAACTCTGTTTCGTTGCTCATGCTGGTCACATGACATCTATTCTGTCCATCCGGGGAGAGGGATCCTCCTCTGTTGCTCTCCTGAAGGTGTCTTCCCCTTTTTTCCCTGTAAAATGTGTTTTATTATCTTTATTTGGGGAGTTTTTCCAGAGCCGATGTGAGGTCCTTGGACAGGGATGTCATGTGTACAGATTGTAAAAGCCCTGCGAGGCAAATCTTGTATTTGTGATTTTGGGCTTTACAAAATAAACTGTATTGAACTACAACATGTTCTCATTCAAACTCGTCCCATGATATCATCACCGCTTGGAGTCACTTTTATAACGCACTGGGTTGCCCAGCGCACGGCCGCAGTAAACACTTTGATAGATTTAGGAAAACCAGCATGGTTGGGGATTAAAAATAACTGAGTAAGATATAAACGTACGATACGCCGGGAAAACCCAGCACAAGCATCACTAAGGTAACTTCTTCATAGCGCTGGACTAACAACAGCAGCCTCCTGGTTGAAAGTCCTGTGCGGACCTGTCATCCTTTGTCGTCATCCTTTGTCGTCACACTTCCAGGGCATTTCCCCCGGCTGCGGATTCTGCGTGTTGTTTTTTGAGTATGAAATCCCGACACCCCGTGGCATTTTGATCGGTTCTGACATGACCCCCCCGGGGTCATCGATGAAACTCATCATATCTGCTGTTGATCCAAGCAGACCGCGGCTGCTGTCTCCCACAAAAGGCGTAAGGGACAAGCTTTTTAGAGCCTCCATTTAAACCTTTACTCAAGAGCCTATTTGATATTAAAATATATATATATGGTATGTGAAGCATATGTTCAACACAACGACTGAAGGTCACCTGTGTGGATAATATAATTTGAGATAGAAGAAGGTTCAAACGGCTTCGGGTTGAGCCCGGACAAGTCGCCAGTCCATCACAGAGCACATATAGAGACAGACATTCACATGTATGGGGGATTTAGAGCGCTATTAAACTACGCTGCATGTCTTTTGACTGTGGGAGGAAGATGGAGAGAACATGCAAAATCCACACTGGGATTCGAACCCCGGACCCTCTTCCTGTGAAGGGTGCTATCCACTACACCACCGTGCAAGCCTTACGGAGAAACAATATTCATTAAAACAACATTTCAGAAATGTGAATTTAGAGTCGGGAAAAATATACTTCCAGGACCGACTGCTTCTCCCACATCCTATATTTAAAAAAAAAAAAAAGAAATGTTGTTAGCACGGCTTCAAACTTGACTTTGACATTTTGCACCACAACATTCGTATGAGTCACGGCGTTAACGGCTCTAAACTCGTGAATAACTGTGCACTCGGCCCTCGCTTGCAGTGTGAGCGCTGCCTCGGGCTCTGCAACATCTGAGCTCTCAAAGAAACAGCTGGAGCTGCCCTCAGCGAAACAGCTCTTCATGCTTCATTCACTGCTGGCTCTCTCCTCTCTCATTTGATTCATCGATTGCGTTCAATGCGGTTACTTTTACTGGCCTGACATTTGACGTGTTACCAAAGAAAGCTGCAACGGTCAAAACCGTGTTAATAATGTCTTCTCGGCCTCTCGCTCTTCTGTTCACACATGCACGTATGCTCACCTCGCCGTGTCAGAAGAAAAAGAATAATATCCATGACAGCGAAGATTGAATTCAGTGTGTTACTGTAGTTTTACTGTGCCCTCCAGAATTATTAGTGACCTTTTATAAAGAATAGCTCATTACTTTTACAGCTTTTTGGCTCATCCTCACCAAGGGTGCCGATAATTCTGGAGGGTAAAACTGTATATACTCTTTTCTTTCTCTTCCTCCTCTCAACGTGTAGCGTTATCTCACTTTCAAGCTCATGCATAATTCAAAGACTTTTTTTTTTTTTTCTGTAAGTGGGAAATTATATTTAAAAAATGAGCAAACAACGGGGATTTGATTATCCGAACAGGATTAAGCTCCACAGAACAGCTCCTAAATGTGATGTGTGCATGCAGCGCGAGCGCTCTGCTCCAACCATTGTTAGATGGAAACTCACAGTGGGTATGAAGGAAAGGCTTCATGAAATCTGTTGGTGGAAATTTGAACCGTTTTTAAGTGTCGAGGAGACAAAGGAGGACGGAATTTATTTGCTTATTACTTGATTTGATTCAAAGCAAACCTTCCGCTCAGGTGAAGTTCACACTCAACCCCATGAGGTTCTCCTCGTCCAGCTTTCTGCAGAACTTTCCTCAGTTCATTGTCTGCTCCTGCATAGATGTCTGATTATGTGTTGGTTCAGCAATTTGTGTTTTTTGTGCGATTCTTTGTAAGCTACTTTGTACACTAACCGCACTCCTCACATACAACTTAAGAAGATCACCGAAAGGGCGACAACATGTACGTTTGAAGGATACATCGAGAATGTTCAAAGGGATTCAGCAGCAAAAACAAGTCATACAGATAAAGATAGAAGCTAAAGTGTGTAGCCGGCGATCAAGACAGAAGACAATGAAACACTGTTCCTGTAAAGCAACACACACATAGATATATATGTGACATATTTTAGGCACAGTTGCAGACAATCGACCACACAAAGTAACTACATTTAGTTTCCTTTGCCACTATGTTCATAACAACAATAGTGTGGGTTCATTGTGACATACAGAAATAATGTAACATTAGAATAAATTGGAAAGGTATCATTAATGTGACTTTGAGAAGATATTTTCGAAAAAACAACAACATACGCCTAACAGAAATAAGAAAACTGACACGAGAGACTTATCGTTTACTTTGCAAAGACTTTTATAAATCATCCAACCATTGAAGAATAATCATCCTCTGCCATTTTTTTAATGGCTATACTGCAGAAAAGCAACTTAAAATATTCATAGCCGAGCACTGGGTGATTGGGAGGATGTGATGGAGTTCGGAAGAGCAGTGGGATATTTTGGTTAAGCAATAAATTAGCAGCTTCAGTTTTTGGCGCGGTGCCAAGGTATCTGGGAATTCATCCAACACCTTGGAAAGACAAGCTTAGGATGCCGTAACGGGTCCGCTATAGTGAGCTAATTGATTTTCTTCTTTTTTTCCATCAAGAGGAAGATGCTCTTGGAGAGTTTTTATATTTAAACAAACAGGCAGTGCTTATTTGAGACACAGATCTTCAGTACCTTTATGGACTGTTGTACATCATGTTGGGGTTTTTATGTCCAAAGCGCCAAGAGAGCAATTTCCTTTAAGGTACCTTATTAATCATTATTTATTAATTTGTTCCCACACAATTTACTGTGGCCCGGGATGAGAATAATGTTTCTTCTGAGAACTGCTCTTGTTTATTGAGCTCGGGGATATGTAGAGCATGCAGTCTTTTATGGAGAGTCTCTGCATTGTATTAAATCTTATCTTTTAGATGCAACCTCATCAAGCTCATGAGGATCTGGGGAAATTAAGCACTGCAGTTTGGTGAAGAATGGCACAGGCTACACGGCGCTGTCCTTGTACCGTAAAACAGAAACATCAGCCTATTGAGAGTCAAAAACCGAAGGAGAGGTACTGTTTTTCAAGCTTGGAGCCGACCATCAACTCACATCAGCCCGGTTGAGCTGTTGAACATGGCCCGATCTCAAGTGATGGCACACGATCTCCGACTTTGTCCGAACAGATACACGCCACCGTGGTTCTGCTTGGGAAGCCGGTGAGGGATGGCGTTCATTTTTCCCTGCACCATTGACGCCGACTGCTTTGCTCAAGTTCAGCTCATCGTGAGGCGGCGAGGTCAAGGTCAACAGAACTCAGCGCAAGCAGAGACGCTCTCTCGGATGTTCTCAAATACCAACGCCAGGGATGTGACCGATGCTACCAAAGAAAATTACAAACAGAACTGAGGAGTCTTGGTGGAGTTTCTACGAAAGGCAGCCTGAGGGGAATGGTCACAGGTCGAATGCAAATCACAAGTATGAACAATATTATGGGGGTGAACTCTGAGGACCCCTTCAGAATACTGATCAGAAACCTGGATAATATTCAAACCACTTATCAAGGACGCTAAAAATGATGGTTCATCTATGTTTCATGTAAAAATGAGATCCCAAATAGGATAAAAGACGTACAAGTATCTATACGGATGCTTATAATAACCCTGATCACACAGTTCCTTCAACACACACACTGACAATAAACTCATCTGGATGAGAGAAGCTACAATAGCCGCAGGGCACAGAAGTACCCATTCACGCACACACTTCTACAGTATGTGGACTCATCTCTTTTGCCTCCTCCTCTTCATATACTTTTAGTGCATTATTTAACGCCTCGGGAAATGGAAACGTGAACAGGAAATGATGCATCGTACAGTGTTTCAAAACCACACTTTATGATGAATCTCCCCTTTCCTCCCCACTCTAAAATCACAGTGATAATATTGCACTCGTCCCCTGATTTATTACGCGAGGGTCCGAAGTCATGCGTTGACTCCGTAGTTCAAACTGATTACGCTGCCTGTGTGAGAATGACAGATACACCCCGGGGCGGTTTTTCATTATTCTTTGTAATGTTCCTGCTGCAACACGGCAAAGCAATCAGCTTTTGGTGGTTTGGTTTGTGGTCTCTGTGTTGTTTTTGTATTGATAAGTCTATTAAATGAAGTTATTTTTGTATACAAGGAAAGAGCCAATACTACGTTTTCCTACTAAGTATTTCAGGAGCATCGTAGCATACAGTGGCTTTGGGGAAAAAAATGGCTGACTTCTGCAGCTGGAATCCAAGGTGAGGTTAACTAATCAGGTGACGAGTCTCTTTAGATTCATCACTGCAAGCAAGTGGTATCACATGATGCATTTCATTGATTTATTCAGACATTCTTTCGTGTAACTTTAGGACGTTTACTAAAACAAGGTTTACACAGATTTGAAAATATAGTATGTTATTATTGAAGCCAATTCTTCATTGGGAACGCTATTTCCCTTCCAACAGAAATCCTTTTTTTCTGTTGGAAGTCATGTTTTTGTCTCATGTGAGGGAACATAATGTTCCAAAAAACATAATGTCCACAGCACTTAATCTGCATCACATAGGTCATGCTTATTTGTAAATGTTTTCAATTTTTTACCTACTCATGTTATGTCTCATGAGCGAGGCACACGACCTACGTAGAAGCCATTGACGATTGATTCCCTTTCCTTTTGTGTCATGTTTCACTGCCCGTGCTGAAGGGAAGCAGAGGTAATCACAGAGGAGCTTCAGCTTCCAAAACATGGCCGATATGGATTATTGTGGTTGAATGAGATTTCATGTTAAAAATACCACCTGCCTCTACTTTGGCTGTATTTCATCCATCTCATTTCCTTTGCCAGCTGCTTTCAGGTGGGTTCAAGGTTGACATTATAAGGGAAATAAATGGCTCAGAGTTGTGAAATTTACAGAGAGGTAAGTTTGATTTCCTCCTAGTCTTGAGGCCGTGGAGTTTGAGATACATTTTGTCAGCTTTAACATCATAGTTTTAGCTCACTGTGATTGGTCAAACTCTTCAAATTATGTTATATAATGTTATTAATTGTGGTCCCAAACCCCTTCTGGGTTAAAATCTATCGACAGAGATCAATTCTGAAGTGGTAACAGGCGAGTTTGACAAATAACGCAACATACACGCTACTATGTTTATTTGATATTTAGATTAAAATCTTTGCGACATTACAACCCAGATAAGATGTCACGTCCTGTATCCCACTAGATCGTCTCAGTTTTGAGAGAAACTAACCAATACAGTGAAGATAATCACGAAGCTTCTGTTTTCCCTAAAGCTAAGTTTATAGAGTTATTTTAAGTCCAACTCTAATGTTTTCTTTGACTTAACTAAACCCTGAAAGTAATTCCATTGTCTCAACACATGATTTTTGAACATATTGCTTCGTCAGTTCTCATATTTTTGTGAGATCAAGTTGGTTCTTTTGTTTCCGTACATCCCCATGAAGCTTCACATGTTGATAATCAAGATATCTCTATTGTGAAAGTACATTGCATACACTCTAAAAATGCTAATACAAAATTACATTTTAGGCATATGCTATCCATTTATCTACAATTTTATTATATATTACAATATCTTGTGAACCTGAACTTTTGGTTTACCCATTTAAAGCATCAAAAATTTGTACTCATGACAAAGGTTTTCATAAGAGATTCATAGAATTTTAAAAGGCCACTTTTTGAGGGCAAATTATCTCTTGGTACAGTGCTCAAGGACAAATGGGATCTAGCATGGTCCTCCAACAATTATTATGATAAAGCAAACAGTAAAAGTTGTGGGTAAGGGAAACCAAAATCCAGTAAAACAAATGAATGCAAAACTTCTGCTTGAGAATAAGAAACTGTGCAGGCTCATGCAGGACTGAAATGTGAGAAATAATGCACATAGCCAGGCAACTAAGAGTCTTAAAGGAAATTCATCAGATTGGAGGCCAGTGTAAAGCCTGCAGCTAAATTCTGTTGAGTCCAGAGCCATAACTTTTGATTAAGACAGATAATGAGCAATAGCATTGAGCAAAATAAAAGTTGTATCGAGCCAACTTGAGCTCTCTGTGGTTTAGTAAACTTCTCTCAGCTGCTGCCAGACAGCCTGAACAAATGAAACTGTGGGTGTTGCAAAAGCCCAGTTATTGCACAGGTCAGGAAATATGTTAGGCACCATGATATTATGGTTACTGATATTAAATAGGGATAATTTAGAGTCTTTCCAGTGCTTTTAGGGTATATTGTGCCTTGTGCCTCCACCAGGTGTGTTCTACGCTAACCATTTATCCTGAGAAACATACAGTCTTCTAATTTATATCAAAGGGAGGTCACAATTGTCAGACAGTCACTCAAATTGAACTGCACATAGGGGCCTCGCTGGAGGGAGGGATATATTTAACGTTGTAAATCCTGTACAAAATTTAAACGTAATAACTTTGGTGGTATTTCAGTTTGGGTTTCTGTGGTGGACCGACCGAGTGTCATCCCAATAACAAGTAAGTCTTAGCAAAAATGACTGATTTTGCGTTACCACTTCATTACTTTTTTACAAGTCTTAGTATTCACATTTACATGTATATGGGGACCTTGTTGGGACCAGTTATTTTGTGGGGACCAGTATTGTGGGGACCAGTGTTTTTGTGAGGACCAGTGTGTTGTGGGGACCAGTATTGTGGGGACCAGTGTATTGTAGTGTATTGTGGGGACTAGTGTTTTATGGGGACCACTGTATTGTGGGGACCAGTGTTTTTATGGGGACCAGTATTGTGGGGACCAGTGTTTTATGGGGACCAGTATTGTGGGGACCAGTGTTTTTGTGGGGACCAGTATTGTGGGGACCAGTGTTTTTCTGGGGACCAGTGTTTTTGTGGGGACCAGTGTATTGTGGGGACCAGTGTTTTTGTGGGGACCAGTAATGTGGGGACCAGTGTTTTTGTGAGGACCAGTATTGTGGGGACCAGTGTTTTTCTGGGGACCACTGTATTGTGGGGACCAGTGTATTGTAGTGTATTGTGGGGACCAGTGTTTTTCTGAGGACCACTGTATTGTGGGGACCAGTATTGTGGGGACCAGTGTTTTTTCACCTGAAATAGCAGGAGAGTCCCCATAATGTGTCACTCTTTATCCGTTCCCACAAAGTGACTGAGAGTACACATACATACACCGCTGCGAGGAGCCCACTCCCGCTCCCGCAGTTCTGATTCTATTCACAGATTCTATATTGAAAGAATAAAATAGCTTTTAGATTCAATTCAATCCATTCCCTGGTTTTCAGCCGAGCCCTTTCTCACATGATTTTCCTCCTTGAATGGCCAACTGTGCACTGCTGAGAGCTGCAAGTTTACACAAAGAAAATGCACTCTTCTATTTCACGCTTGATGGCACTGTGAAGAGAATATCAATTCTGCGTCAACGTGAAGTGGCCTTCGCACGTGCACGCAGGTGCACGCGTTTCCTGCGCTATCTTTCCTTCGAGCCGCTAAACAGGAAAGCGCAGATACGGCCATTTCCTTCGACAAATTGTTTCACACTGCAGACATGAGTTCCAGCTGCTCTACAGTAGCTCGACACAATGCAGAAATAATTACCTTGCATGTGAGAGGATGCAATTAACGGAATCGAAGAGATTGAAATCAGCTCAGACTCCTAATCTCTACGAGTGGAACAATATAAATACAAATGGCAGGAGTAATTGCATTGAGTCTATTCATTATTAATCAAGCTGTCGGCTGAGGCATCTCAGACATTAAATAACAAAGCTAGTCGCCACAAAAAATAAGTTGAGTTTGTCGTCCTGAAATACAGGGAGACAACACAAACACACATATACATGCATGTACACAAACATGGACACACCACACCTGCCCTTAGATGGAGACACTACAGGTGGACGGGGTAAAGAAGTGACAGGTGTCACACTGAAACTTCCCCAGTCCATTACAGTACTTTATCTTCGATTCTTTATCTCTCCATGAATCTCTTCAGCCATCAGCGGCATGAAAGAAAAACTTTTGCCATGATTTAAAGAATAAATCTCATGTGATATATGAAAAACACTCTCTGAAAACCTCGGAAATATAGATGGGAATTAAACTGGAACGTTTGGTTTAGGTAATGGCTGCTGAAGTTGGGAGTTTTTTTGTATTCTAAAAAAAAAGAGCTAATTTTAGGATATAGCCTTTTAGGATATTTATTGTGTAATTCCAAACTATCAGAACACACTACATTTGAATCTACATTTTTTTGTATTATGTTTAAATGTGAAAACTAGGCATTAACGGGTCTTACTGATGTAGCGCCGTCACTCCATATAAAGGGCAGTTGAGGTTATTTGGCTCTTCGAAAAAGGGATGTTGAAAAACTAGCGTAATAAGCAGAAATAGTGAAAAAAAGTGTCTTTTTATTATTAAAAAGTTTTACAGAATCAACTATGGCAACAACAGCAAAGAAAAGAAAGCTGCAACTCCCTCGTCAGTCGATGACATTTTTACAGAATAGCCCAAACCTACGGTATAGTTTGACATTTACCGCCGAACTCTCTGACCTGTCTTTCTTTATCCGAACGGTGCTCAGCGTAGCGCCGTTCCTATGAAAACGTAACACTAACAAAATAAACAATTGTGTGACATGCATACACTTAAACCCACGAGGCATGAAATACATGTACACACTGGACTGAGAACAACAATCAAGCAGACTCTAAGGGAATGATAATTTGGTCAAATAGGGCCTGGTGGGAAGAGAGAACAGGCGACCTATCCACAGTCCTGTTGATCCGTTAACCGCTAAAGCAGAAGTAAGTCATTGCAAGGTGAGGGGGAGTGAATAGGGGGGGAAATGGCTCTTCACAAAGTAGATATATAGATAGATAGATGATTACTTTATTGATCCCCGAAGGGAAATTCAGGGTCCAAGTAGCTCAAGACATCACACAACATAATATATACATACACACGCTATCAAAAAGTAGCCTTGCGTATACGCTCACAGACTGATATTCAACACTGAAAGAGTAATAGAGTTAAAAGGTTGGTTTTTATTTCCCTTTAAAGCGGCCCTTAAACCATCCCCACCAACTTTCAAGTATAATTACAACAATTGATCTTGTGGTGGCTGACAGAGGCACCGTCCACTGACAGAAAAGCAATGTACTGGCCGGGAGTAGCAGAGGACATGTTTACTGCTAATGAATGATGTTTCTTCAGCTTTCCCCTCCGCACACTCGGGGTGGAATTCCCCGCATGGCGCCGTGGTGTATTTCGGACATAATCACAACCACGGTCTGACGCTCCGCTGAAGGCCGAGCCACCGCGCTGGCACAAAATCATTCCACCCTGGGCTCTTTTCCACCTTGTTGATATTCAAGGCGCAGCACAAACACTCCAGCGGGGGCGTTCGTGCAGGCACTTTGCAACGAGCCACACAACCTATTTTGTCTCCCAACAACCCCAGCGCTCATTAACTGACGTCTTACAAGTGGCTGGGAAAGCATCTTAAATCAGGTAATCATTCAGATGAAAACACCGAGCAGCTGAGAGACACTGGGAGATTGGAGGACAGAGACAATTTTACCCCAAATAAGTGATCTTTAACTTGCTTTTCCTGCCTTATTTGTGTTCCTGTTTGTTTCCAATAAAGCCTAAAAAGTAATGACAATGTAGCAAAAAATACAAGTTTAAGATCCTCGAGGTTTATTAGAAGCTCGACTTAAAAACTGCAGGTGTGTTGAAGGTCTACTTTTTAAATGTGAGTGAAATTTGTATCATACTGACGTTTCAAACGGTCACTTTTGTCCTGGAGAGTATACTTATTGTAGTATTTAACATTTTAATTGTACTTGATGATAGGGAACTCTAGAAAACAGGAGGAGTCTTGCGTCTTTGGATCCAAACTCTAAATGTTATATTGTCTTCCTCGGTATCGTAAAGTCTGTGTGTTGAAGGTGAGGAGCACCACGTACACGTTGACTGACCGTTAACACGCAGGTACAGTCATGTTCATCTTGCTGATGCTGCATCTGCTGGATGGATGTCGGTTTTGTCCCCACAAGTCCACTTAAGCAAGGCATCGGCCTCCTGGTTGAAAGTCCTGTGTTTGACGCCCTGGGAGTGAGAATATTTCTTTTTTCTCTATTGATTTTGCAAACCTAAACTCTTATTCAAAGCTGATTAAAACGGTGCCTTGACTTCTTTTGTCTTGTCTTATTCAGGAAAGAGACATCAAGTCAAACGTCTTAAGTCTTGTGTTTTCATCAGAACTGGCTTCAGGTTCTTATTAAACTATTAACTGCTTCTGTCGTTGTAGAAATTGATGTCCGTGACCCTTTTCTGATGCTTCTCTCCCTTTTGATTGTTGAATATTGGTGCAGAATACCACTAAAAGCTGACATTTGACACCGCTGGCTGGGAGATGTTTTGTTCTCCAAGCTCATTGAGGCTGAAATATAACACTGACAACAGTTGGTGAAAACTTCTTCTTTTTTTTAATCAATGTTTTTTCCCTTTCCTTTATTGATTCATTTGTTTGTTTTTTTGCCATTCAGCTGGCTTTTTATCTCTGGCAAATAACATCCTTCAAGGACTAAATGATGCATATTGTGAGTTACAGGCTCATTTGCGCAGTCACCCATTCAGCTTTTATTTGCTTTTGTTTATGAATATTGGGTTTCCTGTTTTGTTCTTCTGGCACTTATTGATTGAGCTTTAATCAATCACATTATCATATCTAACTGGTGTTCCGACATCACAGAATACTATCAGCGATTCAGCAGTTCCACTATAGACCATCGATCAAGTGAAGAAAAACAAACATCCATCCGTGTTATGCCGTCTTATTTCCACGCTTTTGTCCTCCGGTAACGTCCAACACAAATTCCTGGAATTTGCAAAAGCGCGCGGATGCAGAAGTACGGTAAGTACTCCAAATATCATTAATCCTCGGCTTTAAAACCGAATTAAACTGGGGATTTATTTCAAACCTGAGAGGTTTGCTCTCAAAACTTATTCCGAGTTTCTGTGGGGGAAGCAGGTGTGGAGATAGCGGCAGCAGTAATAACGTGTGTGTGTGTGTGTGTGTGTGTGTGTGTGTGTGTGTGTGGCGGCACATGAAGTGCTGAGGCACCGGGGCCTGCCAGCTTACTGTCCCATCGCAGCGGGAGTCCAATCTGACAGATAAGCAGTCCTGTCATCTCGCGTCTCCGTGTTTTCACGGCTGGTGTGAAGAAAAATGGAATGTCAGGAGCTCATAAGTGTTTCTTTTTTTTGGAGTTTGTGTCAGGAAGTTTGCTGGATCGGAACAGCTGGAACGGAAAACGAACAAGTCATTATATTTTCTGGCTTAATAAGCTGCCCTGCAGATTCTCTCGAACGCGCAGGCGTTCTGCCTGGAAAAATAGAAACAGCGTCACGGCTTCATAGAAGACGTTACTCGAAAATAAGTTGGAGTTAAGATAAAGTAAGATAAGATAAAATAATCCTTTACTAGTCCCTCAGTGGGGAAATTACAGGATTACGGTAGCACCGCGCACAAGTAATAAGATAAAAGAAACACATAATATGAATAAATAGTAGAACGGGAATAAACAGATTAAAGATTTAAGAAAAAAAATAGCAGTAAAAAAGAAGAATATTAAATTTACAGATGGAATAAAAATATACAAATGGAATCAAATATATAAAATATACAGATGGAATACAAAATTGTACAAAGTACTGAAATATACTAAAAGTGAATATTGCACAAGTGCATGAATGAATTAATAAATAATTAGTTATGCTACCACCAGCTCAAATGAAGTAAGTCATGTACTACATTAAGTTGTACATACTGTACAAGCTGTACTTTTAAATATTTGCTTTTGACCTAGTAAGCGAGTAACACAGATGGAATACATATTCCATACGTTACACTTCTTTTCGCTTTAAATGTCTGTCTGTGGAAGATCTCCATGGGCTGCAAATAGAAAAAGGCTCTTCATAACCCACATATTTGTAATTAAAAGCTGGCGTCCAGAGGCTGTCTGCTGCACCTGTCCCTCTGTTGGCTCGGCGTGCTTGATCTGGGTCAGCAGATCCCTGACAGGCCTGCAGAGCAGCTTCTGCGACGCGCTCGGTCTGCGTCGCAGCCAGAAGTGAGTCAGGATCCATTTTTTTGGGGGGGACATCCTGCTCAGCAGAATCGGCCACTGTGACGGTCTCCACGGGTTTGGGTGTGTTGTTCCACTTCTTTGGGAATTACCGCACCGACGTCCACGGAACAGACCAAAAGCAAAACGCTGCGTCGACACTTGGCTGCTCTGTTGCACAAAATTCAGTTTGATTCACCGTCTAAATAACAAATGAAACCACAGTCCCGCTAGTTCCTCTGTTTGTGTGTGTGTGTGTGTAAACTGAACCATCACTGCTCCATCTCATTTGTCTGTCAAGCTTTTTGCCTCAGGCAGCAAGTAGCTAGAATGATTTTAATGCCGACGCACAACATTTAGAGGAGTCAAATGTTTCAGGGGGGAAAAATTAGGACAAAAGCCTTCGAGTGTTGGTAGCACGAAGGCATTTAAGCTAGGTTATGTAATATCCTCTAAAGGGCGGTTGTCGTAATTGTTGAAATTGGCTTTACATCAAGACAGCAATCATCAAATCAAATGTTATGATAAAGAAATGAAAAAGAACAAAACCCGGTATCTCCGTCAGGGTTAATGTCTTGCTCAAGGACACAACGACAGGGACTAGCGGAGCCGGGGCTCGAACCACCGATCCTCTGACTGAAAGACGGACATGCTACCGACTGAGCCACAGTCGCAAAATTTTTAATTTAATTTTACACAAATGGATCTAAAAGATTATTTTTTTTTTAAAAAGGTAAAGTAAGAGATTGTATTGAGAAAAAATAAAATGAAACAAATTGAACAGTGGAATAAAATGACGTTGCATGCAAAGTGCAAGATACTTAAATAACTGCAGCGGCAAATAAAAAGGTCTTAAATTGAGAGAGGTCGCCTCTGAAACACCGACTTTCAGTTCAAACCCTGAAATCAAGATTGTGCTTATTAATCAAATAATTCATTAAAAACAATTTGCCTGCCAAACACCCAACGTTTAATTAAGTTCAATTTAGTGTTTGAAAGCATTCCCTGACAGTTTATCTTTCTTTTTTCTTCTTCGTGAGGACACACTGGGGTGGCTGAAGAGTAATTGATGTCAAATTAGATAAATCGGCAGATGCAGTTGAGTACGTTTTTCTCAGTCTACTGCGACAGAGGAGTGATGCAGGTCTCCGCTGATGCCCGGCAGGTTGGCTTCGTGACGGTTTGAATGGCGACGATTCGCGATATCGGCTCAGCGGCGGCCATTATCACGGCCGGTTCCCTTATCTGGGATCTGTTCGTCAGAGATATGTACGCGGCAGCCTCCGGTGATGACACGTCGATGTGGAAGTGGCAACAACTGCTGTTCTTTGGATGACCAACAGAAAGTCAATGCTCACAGGGGTTAAAATCCTCAACTTTGAAGCTAAAATTAACATGTTTACAACCTGGTACTAAAAGCAAATGTGTCTCTACAGACAATATTAGGGAAAGAGGTTTAAATACAAATCTCCCCAGCACATTTTTATCGAGGCTTAAAGTTATGCATAATTAAAGGGGGTTGAATTTTTGAGTGTTTGTGGTGTCGGCGCCTTTTAGGAGATCTTTTTTTTAAAGCAAATATCAAGACGCATGTAATGTCAACGTGACTTCTTTTTCATTGTTGAATCCTAAAACGAGGGAGGCAGGCGAGAGCGAGGAGGAGGAGGAACTCTGGGACGGATCCACCAGCTGCTTGCCGACATCGAGGCGCCTCCTGTACGTCAGGAAGCTTTTGAACTCAGGTCTGGACAATACGTTGTACACACTGACCCAGACGTCCAGCAGTACTCTCACTTCATATCTGCTGGGCTAAAGGCCTCCAGCTCTGGAAAGACTCTCATGTCACCAAATCAGATCGAGGTTATCGATATAATTGATCCCTTTCAGGGTTTTGCTGAGCCGTGTATTCGGTGATAAGAGTCGCCAGGACCTGTCGATCCCTCGGTAGACCATTGGCACTGATCCGCCAATGGAAAAGAAAACTCAGCTTCCAGTTGGTCCAGTCAGTGAAACTGTTCAGTGAATCCAGCGTTAGCATTTCTAAATATTATTGGCGCTGACATTTAAATTAACGCAATTTTTTTGGGTCGTTCAGTTGGGGAATGTCAAAGTTTCCATTATTTAGGACGCAGTAGGTCTTCCACAACAGGAGTTACATGCCTTTTTATACATGTCCACTGGCACTCTTCATAATACTCCCATGTCCAGACGTATCAGCAGCCATCTCCCATTCTGTCCCATAGGGATTTATTAATGGTTCAAATCAGATGTCCGTGGTCAAAGTTGGCCGAGCTGAATCCACACAAATGGCCCTCGGGGAGAAGACAGACTGCACTCCCCAATTAGCTTAATGTGGGAGAAAACAACGGCTCAAATAGAATATATTTTCAATAGTTCTGGCACTACAATATATCTTTTGGTTCGCTGTTAAAAAAAGCATATATATATATATATATATATATATATATTTCTTTAATACCATTTTAGAGGACCTTATTTTAGTTTTTAGTCACTTCTTTTTCAAGCGCAGTCCCGCTTTCATTTAACTTTATGGTTCACAGTACGTCTCAGCTTTAAACGCCTGCATGACTTACCAAAAAGCTTGTGGACAATCAACAGTCAATATGAACGTCAGACCCGTGTTGAAAAGACTGAAGTGTAAACGCTCCGGTTCTTCAAAGCGAGTCTCTTTGTCCGTCTGTCTCCGTCTCTCCTCCAGAGTCTTGTTATCTCAGCTTTCGGTCAGTGGAGGACGTCGAAGGCCCAGTGAGACGGAATAGATTGCCCATTAACCCCGACTTCAAAACAAACTAACAAGCAACACAATGGAGACTCGGTGAAATATGAAAGCATGCCATGCTCACTGTGTGAAAGGAAAAGAAAAGGACAAGCCCAAACAGCAGCAGTCAAGGGCCTGTGGAGGAAGAGGAGGGGGGGCTTTAAAACAGTACATCAGCAAAAAAAGAAGGAGATATTGATTGTGTTATTCATGCGGCCAATGCAAGAAACAATAAGTGTTAACTAATAATTTGATTACAATGATCAAAACGGGAAAGAAAAGGCTTGGGGAGCCGTATCGAACCAAACTGTTTCAAGTGGTCATTTTCCATTCTCCTAACTCTTACGCAAACTAAGGTCACACCTCTTCAGACATTAAACACACCCACACCTTGATTAAAGATTGCCGTTTTTAATTATTACTGTATCTACTGAGAGTTTTTAAAAAAATAAATTAATGTGGAAGCGTTGAAGGGAAGTGCATGCCACCACATAATGAGGATTTAGTTAAAGGAAGTATAAACGGCGTTTTTTTTTAGTCTCATTAAAAACAAATGTTTTTTAAATATCTGCAGCTCGTCGTGTATTGATTGAGCGAGTGTGGCTGTCGGTACGTCCGCGCGCGTGTCGTTTTGGACAAATGTGAATCCAAGCGACGGCATAAATGTGTGTAAAGTTAGAAACGGCGACAACAGGAAGCAGACAGGGTGAAATTGGCGTCAGGCAAAAAAGCCGGTCGGCCTCTTGAAAGGCTATCAAAGTGACATGGAAGAAATTGCAAAGAGTCACTGGAATGAATCACTGCTTTCAGGCTTTAAATATCGCCGTTTCTATTTTTGTATTTTTTCCCTCTATCTTGGGTTTGGATTTGATATTGTTTAGCGTGCGCAGTGTAGCAGCCCCCGCTGAATTATGGTCTGGAGTTTTTAACTGATGGTTCAGTAACGTTTGTTGAACTCACCGTAAGAACTAAAAAGAAAAAAAAACAAAAATAGCAGGTGGTTAGCTTAACCACATAGCAGGTGGTTAGCTTAACCACTGACACGAACCAAAACCGGGAATTTTAAAACAGTATTTTCTCAAAAATGAACTTGAAACAGACGCTAACCTTGTGCCCACATCGGCCATGTGCTAAAACGAACATATTCATACAATTTTACGTCGTTAAAGGAACTTTTCATTTCGTCCCGTTTCTTACTTCCAACTTTTTTGTACCATCAAAATAAAAGCGCAACCGGAAATGCACCGACTGCCGTAACAAAACTTCAAAATAAGACATTAAAAAAAGGGAATAAACTATTAAAAATACTTTAAACTCTCAGAGGTCCTTTGCACGCAGAGCAACGATGAACATTTGGGGCTTGAAAGTGTGTCACACTGGACGAACCGTTACCAAGTGGCACGTGCAAGTGATTCAAGAAAAGTTTTTGCATCCACCGTTTTATTTATTTGGAATTTTCTTGTTGGCATTAATCGAGTTGGCATTTCTACTCTTGACAGTAAAAGAAAAGGACGCGCTGGTCGAAGTCCGGGCCGCCTCACGCGGCGCTCCGGGGCTTCTCGAGTGTTCACGGCGGGTTCACGCTGGATGTGAAAGCGCTGCGAGTTATGTCAGTTGAACGGCAACCATTTCTCTACACGGGTCAACAAGCCATTCTGCTTCCATGCTGTTTCCTAAAGAGCTAATCTGTGTGTGTGTGTGTGTGTGTGTGTGTGTGTGTGTGTCTACCACTTGTCGTGTGGGATGGGCAACAGGGGAATTTAAACTGCAGAAAACCAGCAGTGGGTGGAGGCGAGGAAAGTCAAAAGAGTGGGGGTTTCATACTTTATCTTTAAATTATCTGAGCAAATCTGGCTACAACAAACTGCTAATCGACAATAAATTACATACATGATATGATACAAATGCTCTCTGATCTGTTAAATGAAAAAAATATGCATGCCACGCTTTTTACTTCCCTAACTCCCTGTTGTTCTCCCAGAGTTCAAATTCCCCTGATTCTCCTCCCACGTGATCAAGTTTTTAAAATTATTCCTCATATTCGTCAGTAGTGTCTAATCGCAGAGCGAGCGAGACGAGCAGACAGACACACAAAGCGGACGGACACAAAGAGTCACCTTCCGCAGAGCTTTTGTAGTTGCATTCTCGTTTCATCTTCCAGATGTTGCAGAACTCAAGCGTGACCTACTCTGTTGAAGTGAGGCCTTCAGTTTCTTTTTTCATTCCCAGATTCAAGCAATTAACTGGGGGAGTATGACGTTATCATAACAGACAAAAAATAGCCAAACCCATGCCAATTAGACCAAATTCCAAAAGTAAAAATAAAGAAAAACAATCATCTCATTATTTAGATATCTAGTCCAATAGCAATTGGCAGACAGGCTACGTTTGTCACTCGGCGATGGAGTAAGTGGAACATCTGGAGGCTGAAGAGGTATCTAATTCTTCGGGGGGTTGTGGAAACCAAACCAATAAACTACTTAAAATAACTCAAGCATGGATACTTATAATATTGAAAGACACACACACACACACACGCGCGCGCACACACACACACGCATTCCCCTAACTACACGGCTTCACAGTGATTCTCCCCTTAAATCAGCTCATTTGAATGCAAAGCCAGAGTTTTCTTTCCAATTACACACTTGCACTAGAGCAAAGTAAATCTGGGATGGGTTTTAGAAATTACAGTTATTAGATTATGATGAGCAAAGTTCAGTTGAAAGGCGTAAGCCTCTGCAGCTCGCACGAGAAAGGAAGCGCTCCACGCAGCACTCAGCATGCACTTCAACCAGAACCCTGTATAATCACTGCATGGACGTATAGCACATGCAGAAAGACTTAGAATTACTCATGCTGCTGTGTGCTCTGCCATCATGGCCGCCAAAGTAAGAGCAAGATGCAAAAACATGAATATGCTTCTTTTCAATGAAATGCGGCACGGTGACAGAGAAGGAGCCACCAGCAAAGATATCATATTCACGATGTCATTGATGGACGCCGATTTAATTTGTTGTGTATCTACGTCGCAATATTTCATGTTTAAACACAATCGTACCCTGTCCCAAATTCACTTTGTATTTAACACATGAGAACGGTTCCATTTTCACAAGTGTTTTTGCTAATGTCCTGTAATTTCATGCTGCGATAAACATTATGGAAATGTGTTTTTTTCTCTCTCTCTCTTTAGAGCTAAGTGTTCCCACATTGAATTTTCTGCCAGGCAACTCTCATTCACAATTATGTATACAAATGTTGTTTTTTTATACCTTGATGGTAAATTATCAAATGGTTTATTTGATAAGGGGACAGTGAGACATCTACTGAAATGTTCTTATTAATGTGCAAAGTTAGGCAAGAGGCTATTTTTCATCTGTAGTCCCGAGAAGCAGACGTTAAAAAACAAACCTAAAAACTGAACTAGGAATACATTTACAACGCTAGAACATGAGTAAGAATATTAAAATACACTGTATCCTCATCCAGGAGACATTGTCAAGTACTAACAAGACGACTCAGAGGCTCACAAATTAAACACTCACAAAGCAAATAAAATGAGGCATAACTACAAAAAAAAACAACAACCATATCAGAGGCACAGAACATAAAGGCATGCAGAGTATGTGGAATATATAAATCAGTCAGACACAGCTAAACAACCATAAAAGACAAGTTTGTTGTGTACTGAGGCGAAATCCGTGAAGAATGAAGTGAGGAAACGTGCACGGCGTTGCTGTTCTTCTGCAAAATGTCCAAATGTGAGGAGTCGGACTGATCCGTGCTTTCAGAAATTTGATGTGAACGTAGCTTAAATATAACAATATGTGCCCTTTTTTTGAGTGGTAAGAAAGAAGAATAAAAAAACATGCCAATGATTCAGATGGCCTGCCTGTCAGAGAGTGGGCGTTCAGTGTAAAGAGCAACGCTCACAGTGAACAGTAGAGCAACGGCGTGTGTGTGTCAGGTTTCGGCTTCTATGCTTTTAATTTGAAGTAGCCTCATGTTGTGTATTGTCTTTATGCTTCTTATGTTTTGTTAATCTGGTGGGTGTTTATTTTTTGTGCACATCAGGGGATCCAGCCTTTCGAAAAGTCACAAGTTCAAAAATACTTCTTCTTCTCTTTCTGACTTTCAGCTGTATGCTTTGCAGCTGCTGTTTGGGTACACGGGTACTTTTGGGTTCCTCCTGGAGAATAACTCCCGGTAACCGGGGACTTCTCCGTGACCACAAACCAACAGAAGTTGTCAGTCAGAGGCGTCGTATTCGCCTCCATCCCCTCCATTATTGCCAAGGTCTTATTTTCAGAACAACATGGGGGGTTGCTGGCCAGCCACTCGACACCCAACAGACAAACACACATTTGGTCAAATTGGCCATTTACCATCACACAGATGGACGTAATTGTGCTACACAATGGATTTGACCTCAGCGAAAGTTTTATATTTCCTCATGAGAACAACCTAAACTTTCATACAAACCCTTCACCCTGTCTACTCTTCCATTAGCCTAGCTGCCATTTTGAACTCCATCCTGTCATCCACACACATGAACATCCACCACTCTTCTTGCCCACCTACCCGTCCATTCCTCACTGTAATCTCTGTCTACCCAACCACACATCCGTCCATCAGTCACTACTTTATCTGCTCAAGTCACTATAGCTACTGATGGCTGCCTGGGAGAGAGCTTTTTTTTTTTTTTTTTTTTCCCCCTCTCCTAGTTTGACAGTTCAAAAGACAAAGTGCTCTTGAGGCTGACAGCAAGCCGGTCAGATAGAAGCAGGTAAGTGGCACCTTCTGTTCATCACTGCCAGCAGAGAGTGAGCACTGAGCAGCCTTACGCGCCGCCTGTGATCTTCTGGAGCCATCGCCCCGCGGTGGCAATCAGAGCTTAGTCTTTTCAGCCAGAAGACGACCTGCTGCTCTTCCTCTCTTCTGCCTCTCATCACATGTTGAACCCTCCACCGGGCTCCAACACAGTCCTAATAAATAAATGTTTTAACTTGGGGATTCGTAACTCCCTGCATTTCGGCCGCCACACGTCTAAAAGTCCAGGTTCCCGTCACTTTGATTTGTACGTGTTCAGCAAAAGCAGTTTGTACGACATTGTATGAACATTTTAATCTTGTTTTTTGTGTGGATTTTCTAAATAAACTTGCACAATCAGATGAATCAACTCAGTTAGGTTTAGGCAACAACTTTACTTAACTACAGAAGTTAGATGACACTTAAATCAATGTTGACTTATTGTTTCACACGCGGCATAAACATTGGTTACCGGAAAGATGATGAGGACTCCTTTTCAAGCCTGTCCCATTTCTCTTTAATGGGATACACAAAGTGCTTTTTCGCATGTAAGATTGCTGTCAAAGCAAACAATTCCTCAACGAGCAGCGAAACTCAAATGTATTACTTACATAAGTGGTGCCAAAGTAAATGACGGGTGTTGTGAAAAATAGGAGAAAGAAGATGAAGCAAGGGAGAAATTCACAGCGCACTGGGCCGAGTAAGACTCTATTTATTTACTGTGAAGCACCAAACATTGAAGTCATCGCTCATGTATAGTTGATTGATGACATGTATATGGAACAACAATAACTTTAACTTCAATAATAGCTTGTGTTGACCTTGAGGCACATGCTGACAAAAAGAAAATCTATACTCAGCATCTTGTTTGTTGTGAACCTTTCGACTACAGATGGAGATGGGACCTTCATTCAGGAGACCGCTGTTAGTGTCCCGAGCAAAAAAAGACGCACACATTGACAACTCGTCCCATTTATCAAATCTTCAAGTCCAGTTTGTTGCTAGAGAATCTACCAAATCCAGCTGTGGGCTCACAGGCAATGAGGAAGCGAAGCCAACGGCAACCTAACACAAGAGCGAAGAAATACAGAGACAACATAACAACCACGGCTGAACAGTTAATCTCGTCAAGTCAGACTGATAATTACAAACCTAAAATCATTCAGAACAGCTGCCAAAAAATGTAAAACATGCCCCTCCAGTCAGGCGAGGTGCATGGGCGAAGTATGTTATTGGAAAGGTTTAGTCCTTAGCCACCAATATCCAATTTAATAAGGAGAGATAAGTGAATTAATAAAAAGAACATTGTGAAGTGTGATAACAAAGTCTTAACAGAGTCCTCGGAGCTTCGACTCTTAAGGACTCTGTTAATTCCCCTGTTCTTTGGGGGGGAATTATGTTTCTGCTCAGGGCGGATGCCCCTCGATTACAAATCCCAGCATACAATATCAGCAAGGACATTATGGGTCAGTAAGCATGAGCCAGGTAAACAGAAGGGTACATGAGAAACAGACTACAGGACTAGAAGCATGCAGAAGTATAGTCTACCTGGCTGAACTTGTGCTTGAGGTTGATTGCCCGTGGAGGGATAAGTGAGTGTGTGCATACATCACTGAAATCAGGATGCAGTCCTCCTCTTCTCTCTTCTAGATGCCAGTTTGCGGCTCATTTTCCTCCCAAAATCCTACAGTAACACCTTTATGAATCGCTCGCTCGTGATGCTGAGCACAGTTTGGCTTTTCTCTCATTTTCAAACCTATTTCCTCCCCATCGCCACCTTAATCCCTTCATCAGCCTCCAAATAGCCTTAATGGCTTCAGCAGATGGTGCGGCTGTCTGAGGATCCTCAATCTCAATCTCAGGTGATTTGCTGAGATGAGCTGGTTTACTAACCAGTCTTCACACCACCAACAAAAAAGAATGACTTTGCTTTTAATATGCATGCACATATAACAGAATATATGTTATTTATTCATGCTGGATTGGGTAAATGTAAACGGTACAAAAGGTACACCAATATTTAGCAATACATGTTTAATTGGGTAATTTAACGGTCATTCTTACTTTGTTGAAGTCATTGATATTTCAGGACTTTATTTTCCCATTTTCATCATTTCTATTTCTTCAGTTTAGTTTGTCAGTCAGCAGAATGTACTAAGTGCTTTTTTGTGTATAATATGAGTCATAGTTACGGCGGTCCCTGCAGGAGTTGTTTTTAACTTTTTAGTCTTGTTGAAGAAAAGTAGTATTGCCGCCTGTGAGGGGGGAGCTTCATTTGCAGCCAATGTGGACACATGAATGCCATTTGCTCATTCGTGTGTTGGCAATCTGGACTGTACCAAGTGGAACTGGGATAGGGAGGAAGCAATGAATTATTACCTTCACCAAGGATGAGGTCATGCTTTCACTTTGTTTAAAAGCAGGATTACGGAAAATAAAATCTACTGACCCATTTTTCATGAAAGTTGGTGGAAGGGTGTAACATCAAACAAGTAAGAAACTACACTAGTCCGGAGTGGGTCAGCATCACAGGGCAGATTAACACTATATTTTTTAGCTCTGCTCTCTTAAAGTGCCCTTCTAGATTCATTTGTAATTTTCATGTTACAATATGAAAAACCACGATAGTAGCAACTCTATTTTCTGCTTTTTCCTTCAGATTTTGTATGAATATGACTTGGGGATCTTCATTACCACTGCTTAATTTGCAGCATAACAGTCCAATAGATTTCTAAAACACACAAGAGGCTTTGTCGTTTGGGCTCGTTGCATTAGAATACATCCAGTTTAAGTAATACATCTGTGACTTTGAAGGTTTATCAGGCAGCGAACTATGGACTTATAATACAATGGAACAGGTATTTAACAATGCAAAGTTAGGATTTATAGTAACAATATATTTGAAGCATTCATTTTTATCATAAAATGAGACAATGATCGTACGATTCCATGTAAATTATTGGCCAGTGTGCTGGTGGATGTGCATTGGATCGCAGCAAAAGTTGAGCCAGGTCCAACTTTTTTGATTGATGACCCAGAGTTCTCAGTCTGACTCCCTTGTGGCAGCAACCACACCTCCAAATGAATGAGGAGGCTGAGTTTTTGGACACAGCACTTATGTTGGTCTGAGCACAGCCTTCTGCTTCCAGACACATGATATGCATCACTACCATCAGTGTGGTGGTAGTGATGCATATCAGTTTGAACTTTCACAGATCCAAACTGTTTCACCACCGGAGGAAAAAAGCCTGGATGCCGCCCTGCACCCGGCTATGTCAGTCAGTTTCCTGGACGGATCGGATGTAATGACGACCACGGATATGATAGCTACAAAAGTTACTGAGGATATTCATGATTGCCGGAGGCATATTCCCAATGATTTTGTCACTTTGATTGATAATGTCCGACCAAGCGCCAACGAGTCAACTGACCTGGGGTCCACGTGTCTATAATGAAGAGCTACCGAGTCACATGACTAACGTGACTAAATAAGTATTTTTTGCATGTGCGGTAACAGCCGTCTACTTGTCCACCGAGTGTCGCACATGCCCTGAAGTGGACTATCGCAAATTTTATCCTAAATCATTTGCTTTGAGCTCCTAGTGACACGCATGGGTTTACATTGGAGTTAGTTAAAAGCCGGGTGTGTCGAAAGTATTTTGCGTGAGACCGAGTTGTTCGGACACCTTTGTCCTTGCAACACTTGAAGCTGAACAAACAATATCACATAATGAAAAAAAAACAATACAATAATCAAGCATATTCACCTTCACTCCTTTGGATTTCAATGATGCTGTAGTCTTTCTTCCCAGTATACCTCAGGACTAATAGTACATTTTTACTCAATTTAATGATTTTGCAATGAAAATCCTTCATTCCAAAGATTTCTACCGTGTGGTCTAACAAACGCCAAGACTCCTCAGTCCTGTTTACTGACTGGCCCACGGGAAGCATCATTTCTTGGGGACAGTGTGTTCATTTCTCTGGGGTAGCATTTTTCATTTCCGTTATGAGCGGACTCTCACAGCCTGTTGGATGATGTCACATTTCTGAATGGTTTTAAAGCGGATGAAAAATGTAAGAATGCACTCCGCCCCGCAGCCATGAGTTAAACTTTTCCTTCTCATCACTAATGCTCTTTCCTGTTTGTGCTGAGGCAGGGAATTAGAGTTTTCCCTCTGAGACCTTTCTTTAGGCTATCAGCCTATGTAAACATCAGTCTGGGGTGATTAATTATGCCGGGCAAAGCGAGATAGAGGAAGAGGGCATAAAGGAATGAACAAGAAAGCAGGAGAAAAAAATGGGGAAATCATATAGATTAGAGCTCCGAGTCTCCTTGACCTGGCTCTCTTGTGGTACCTGCCTGCCTTTACAATAGGAAAAAAAGGTATAAATATTTCAAGTCAAATAGAAAGCGGTATAAACTGAGTTTTCATCTTTTATTCATCAAAGCCGAGTGATGTAGATGCACATCCACCAGTCTTAATGCCTGCGGGGCCAAATGTTCTGACAGTATATATTTTCTGTGTTTTGCGTGAGTGCGTACGAGCGCACAACTTTGTGCGAATAAAACGTCGTCATCAAAGCTAGGTGATAAAAGATCAACTAAAGCCTTTTTGTCCACCCTTCTTATCTTTTTCACTGAGGGCTGCTATCTTGTCAGATGTCTGGTGACATTATGGATGCAGCAAAGAAACATGTTTTTATCCTGCATTTTTGATATGTGTCTTCTCTCTCACATTTCAAGTAGAAGTTGGAGAATCCAAAGATGCAGGGATTGAAGATGAATAACTCCTTCCAGCAGGCTTGTTTAAAGGATAAGGCTGGCGTTATTTTTCTTCTTCTGAATGTCAGCAAATCCCACGAAAAGAATACAAAACAACAATGGTCCGTCTCTCAATATTTTATGATGGCCCGACTCCACTCGGCCTCTAACACATAGCTGCTACTTAAATCTTTAAACATTGCTTACACACATTGACCGTGTGTGTTTGAGCAATGAGGAGGTCCGACTCCCCGTTAGCTCAAAAACACAAACGAGGAGGCCCGACTCCCGTTAGCTCAAAAACACATTGACCTTGTGTGTTTGAGCAAGTAGGAGGTCCGACTCCCCGTTAGCTCAAATACACAAACGAGGAGGTCTGACTCCCCGTTAGCTCAAATACACAAACGAGGAGGTCTGACTCCCCGTTAGCTCAAACTACGGCGTTGGAATCAGTCGGTCACAAGAGTCCGGATAGAAGTGTCCGGTCATGTCAGCATTTGTGTTTTTTTTAAATTTATATATAATTACAATAACGTCATAATTGTATATGATCAGGTCAAACCAGGTTTTTAAATTTTTTTTTCTACATCTTCTCATAATTCCAGTCTCGTTTACATTGACTCTTACATAAGTTGTTGTACATTCAACTTTTACGATTACATCGTCGAGTGAAGAGGTTAATTTTAAGAACATCACACATTGATTAAAATATCTAATTATCATAAAACACATTTACATGTTTCTAGAACCACAGGGTAACACATATAACATTACACAACACAAAATAAAATACCATAAATTCAGTGCCAAAGTAAGAAATATTGTAAACTGCCTTTTACACAGAGACCCACACACTGGAATACATTGTATAATATATATTTTCACAATAAACACTGCAATAATAATGAACATGAAGGGATCGAGTTGCTTGCCTTTTCACCCTGTTTTAACTCAACCATCTACTCGTGACATGTATCAGAATTGCCGGATGTTCAGTGGGCTGCAGTCATAGGAACGAAGCCTCTCCACATCTCCTCAGTACATCCCCAGAGTCCTGCCTGCACTTTTATACCACCAGAAAAAAAAGGCCAGCGGACAACTAATGGTATCACTAACCACGCTGCTTCCTCTGCCTTCAGCTGCTAGCATATACAACCCCTTGAGCTGCACCACCGCTCTAAACTGCCTTCATGTGATATGACCCACGAGAAGAAAAAGGAAACGAAATACATAAATGTATGTCATGAATAAGTCAATTTTTGCCAGGGCTTCTGGAAAACTATTTGCTTTTGTCTGACCAGTCCGTCTATCATTCACCTGCAATCACTGAAGCTTCCCCCAACTGTAATATTAACTATTTAAAAGAGAACAATATTTAACACATTTGAAGCATTTGCTCTTTACATTTACATACAAAAAAAGGGTGTCGGGGTGATTGTATTTTGTTTTTGTATTGTTTGCTTGTCTGCCGTGTTGTTTTCTTCCTTTTCTTTCTGTACTTTTATTATTGTACGACAATCCTAATTTCTTTTTATTCATATTTAATGTCAGTATATTGAAATGATTGAAACATTTAAGTCAGAAAAAAACATTTCATGTTGCAACCAAAGAGACTAAATAAGTGGTTAAACAGGATGTTTTGAGTGATTGCGCTCAGTGTTGAGAACGATTGATGTTTAGTTAAAAATAAATCATGAATCAGAATTGCAATGAACGCTATTTATTTATTCATTTATACTCAATTAAAGGGGTGTCACACTTTTTGGAAAACTGAGACAAGAATGACAGATACAGCTATTTTAATACACAACTAAGGACTTGGCACAAATTATGCACGGAAATTCATAAAAAATAATAATAAAGAAAGCTGCCACAACAAACAACAAACAAATAACCCTCTTTCTCTGTGTGTGTTTGTGTGTGTGTGTTGCCTCACACTTTTTAACTGAAAGAAAGTCTTCTAAATGGGCAATTGTATCAGAAAAAGCCAGTGGCACTGTGCACCTTCACGACTAATTTAGAAAGGCAATGCTGTGCCTAACAGAAAGGTTACCACAGGGAGCCGTCAACACACGACGCGTGAGGCTACGTCTAGCTAATTAAACTCAATCAGCTGTGTACATTCAATTGTCAAAGCAAATTATAAGTAAATCTTTGAAGATATGCAAAAAAAGGGGATTAGGCAGATTTCCACCATCTGGTTTGGAGTAAATAAACTCGAGTACAGCTTCGTTTGGTCAGAAGTTTGCATGTGCGTAAATTCCTCTTCTGAGTCCTACTGGAGTTTAAGTAGTTTTTACAAATTTGCATTACAAATTATCTGGATTGTTTTTACCTGAATGAAGCACACATCCAGAAGTTGTGTAGGCATCACCACAGTTTACACGACCTGAGGCATTATTGTGAGCTGTCCTTGTATAAGAGAAATGAGTTAAGACGTATGAGGGCACATGAGTGTCAACATACACTCAACGTATCTCATCAGACGTATGGAAGGAGCCGTGTTAAAAGTGTCTCTTCAGATGGAAGAAGGCAAAATTAGATATTGATCCTGTGGAGTGTTACACCGAGAAATAGAAAAGAAACAGATAACAAGACTCATCTCTTTAGGAGACTGACACGAGGGTCAACAGACGGGAGAAATGTGAGCAGAAGAATAGACGAAATGTGAGAGTGCTCTGTAAAGACTGTGAACAGAAACATGCAGTCGACTCAGAGAATAGGGATGAATACGCCAAAAGAACAACAATGTGCACACTGAATATTGTGCTTTTCACTTCAGAGAAGATAACGACATATTGGTGGGAGTTCATTGTCCAGCATTACGCAGCTCACAATTCAAAATAAACTCCACGATGACAAAAGAATGAAAAGGCTAATCGGAGTGTTTGAAGTACTAAAATTGAGATAAGCTTTTAGCAGTCCGAGCTGGGTAAATAAAGGGAGTAATCAGCCGGTCGGACAGAGAGCAGGAGAGCGAGGCCCTGCAGGTCCCTCGGGTTCATCGGTGTCAGACTGCCCCTGCAGAACACATCAGCCTTCCCTTTATTACTTTCCATCTGCTGCTCTGAAAAGCTGCCCCATCGTCGGCTCAAAGAGCTCCAAAAAAAAAACGGCAAACTTTTCCTCACCTGACTGTCTTTGTGCTTTATTAACCTCTATAAATGATTAATGAATGCATTCTCCAATCCAATTTAACCTTTGACCACTTCACTTGCACTTGACAGTGTTGGATGGTTTCCAATGTGCAGTGCACAAAATATATATATAAATGTATATATATTTTTTCCCAAATACATTTGCATGGGCAAATCTACAGCACATTGTTTTTCCGGTGTACAGTTCCAGCGCTCGCGTCCTCCAGCCAAACAAACACAAGGCACACAAACAAACCCCCGCGTTAACCTCTCCCATCCACGCTCTCAGTGGCGTCGGGCAGATGGTGAGAGCGGGGTTAATGCTTTACGAAGGATTGGGAAGGCTGTTGAATATGTATGGATGCAGGTCAGCGTGTGAGCGCGCCGGTGCGTCGGCGGCGGGCCGCTGACAGGCAGTCTTCCTCATTAGCAGTGACTGAAACCGCTCCGAGCGCGTCCGTCCACCTGCAGCACGGCGGGGAGGCAGCGGTTAGTGCATAATGCTGCCGCTTCCTGGTAGAACCTTTTGTTTTTTTTTCTCCGCTCCCTTATCTTTCAACTTCTGACTGCTGTTGACTCTTGTAAGCGAAATCCCACGTTGGAAAACTTCCCCACAGAAGTTTGCGCGTCGCTGCCGCTGCTGTATTCGGCACGTTCACGCGGGAGACCGGGGGAAGCGTTGCAGCTCGGGCTGATGTGGGAGGAAGTGCGGTGAGCTTTTAGTCGTCCTCTGTCAGCAGTTTCTGCTTGAAAACCCGAGCAGCGTGCGTGGGTTCAATGAGCATATCTGCACACGGGAATGTGGAATCTCAATGACACAAATATCAGAGCGTTCTGCTGAAAACTGTGCACAGTGCAGAGGGAGAAAAGTTGTTCAACTTTCTGTAGCTTTTCTGCACTGGTCTCTAAACACAGAATGCTAATTTTGTGAATTGATGGCTGGATTTTTGGAAGAAGCAAAGAAGAAGCAAAAGAAGAAAAAGACATTAGCACATGAAGACGTGTAGTGCTGGACTCGTTCGATTTAGATACTTAATTCAATCTCATTAAGTTAAGTTTTTCTATAATTCAGTCCATACATCCTTACTTTCTCATTATTAGTATGGATTTAACTCACAGTTAATAGAAATGAACTTGGATGAGGATACAAAAGGTCCTTACATTTGAATCTGTAAAAAAACTAAAACATTAAAGTTGGCAGAATTTGCATATATATATATATATATATATATATATATATATATATATATATATATATATATATATATATATACACACATGTGTAACTGACATTACTCACCTAGTTGCCTGTATCTATGAAAGATCACGCTTTACTTACAATGATATATTAAGGAACATTTAGAATGTCATTATTTTATAATAAATAATATCCTTTTACAGCCAAACATATCTTGTAATACTTCATATAATGTGTTAATAGAATGGAAATAATTAAAACACACAAGATGTTTGATGTGCGGCGACCATTGGAAATCTGTTGTGCAACATTATCGATGCACAACCCCGAAGCCTTGGTCAAAATGTCTCCTCTTGGAACCACTTTTGTTGAATCTCATCTCCCAACCTGCACTCTGTCACTTTCCTAACGCCACCCTGCCGCCACCACATCCCCCGAAATGATGCTGTCAACAAGTGAAGTCCCCAGACAGCAATACCATTTTCCGAGAGAACAGGGAAGACTGGCCCTGCAGTATTTGTCTCAAGAAAGTGAATGAAAGGTTTCGCACACACACACCCAAAAAAGCTTTCTCATAAAGTACCACTTATCTTGCTGCAAAGATATTTGTCAGCGGCCCATGCTACAGCGATCTGGTAATTTGGTACTCGATCTAAATTTGGTGTGAGATTGTGGCAAACGTGCCCCGTCATGCATGTATGCTGCATTAGTAATGGAGACAAATATTTATGCGCTCTTAGGAGACATATTTCTGCTGTCTTAAATCAAAGGCTGTGACTTCTAACAATTGCAGAGACAGAAAGCTTTATTTTTATTTTTCCAAATAAACTATTTTTACAAATGGAGTCAAAATCTAGACATGGTTTCAGGGCTAAAACCCTTCTGTGTCTTTACTTTTTGACATATTTACTGTTGGCCCAAACAGGAGCTGCTGCATTTCCACTGCACCATGCTTCCTGCATTTGTACAATCAGCATATTGGCTAATTGTGTTTTGCTCATTCTGTAAAATTAAGCTTCTTGTTAATTTAATGTGAATTATCTTTTCTTCACTATAATTTCTCATCCCTGTTTCTTTGAGTTACCTGTCTTTCCCCAATCTGTCAGTCTATGCAACCCCATGTCCGCCACAAAGAAATAGGACCAAAAAAAAAAAAAGCCCAAAAAATAAATCAGGAAAAAATAAATAAAAATTAGGACAAAGAAAATTGATCAAAAAACAAAAAAGTCAAACCATTTTTTGGTTCTAATTATTATTATTCTTTTGGTTCTAATTTTTTTTATTTGGTTTTGGTCCGATTTAAAAAAATTTTTTTTTAGGTCTTTTGGTTTTGTGGCAGAAATGGGCTTCCATAGTCTGGCTGCCTGTCTTTTGTTTACCGTAAAAGTCGGGTTACAAGCCGCTACTACCTTCGGTGGGTGTCCCCGTTAGCTCCCTGCTGTAGCCAAGTAGTGCTGCTGTTAAATCTCCGCTAGCGCTGCTGCTAGCTCTCCACTAGCTCTCGACAACCACCGAAGGTAGCGGGATCAGCCCCGGCTCTGTGCTCGACGCGGGCAGCGGCCAGTAGCAGCAGCGGGGAGCTAGCTGCAGCAGGGAGCTAGCAGCACCGTTAGCTTGCTACAGCGGGGACACCCACCCAAGGTAGGAGCGGCTTGTAACCCAACTTTTACAATATATGTCTCTCACTTCGTTTTGTAGACATTTCACCTATAAACATAAATAATTGAACCATGCTTAAAATGTATAGAAATCCAACTTCATTGTTTCTCTCAGCTTCTCTTTTAAATCATTTTTGTAACCTTTAAACTTTACATGTTTTTTAAAAAAAGTTACAGAAATATCAATTTTTGACATTAAAAAGTCAGTTTATAAAGTTTAGCTTTGAAAAAGTAGTAAAGACCGACTAAAACGTTGAGATACTTCTTGTGCCGATGAAAAACAGAAAGTAGCTCCAACAGCAACAGTAAAATAGTAACTGGTGAAGAGTTTTTTAGCGAATAATCAGCAGACCACAGTGTGTTTCGTGTATTGTATTATATCCCTGTAAGGTTTCAGTCGTGGCTTCCAGACAAAAATAGAAAAAAAATTAAAATCCCAAATCAAAAATCATTTGCGTCGCTGTCATTTCCTATCTCAGGGACTGCAGGTTTGCTGCAGGGTCTCACAGGGCTCGTTGGTGGGCACGTGGGCTGCTGCCGTCCTCTGGCTGTCTTTTCGAATGAGTTGAATGTGAAATGATTCCTTAAGCGATGTTGACTGTTGCACCTCGCTCATATCTTATCCATGCAAACAGATGCTCGTTAGCCACGGGGGGATTTTGTTTCCACAAAAACAACACGAGGATGTGAGGTGTGAGTCGAAAGAATCATACCGCCTTTAAAAAAAAAACAACTAAACAGTGGAAACCTGCATATCGGAAAGAAAACCCAGAACAAAACCCTCTTTGGTGGAGGTTCAGTGTCCCATGTGCTTTACAGCAGTGGCAGTGAATGTATGCATTTTGAACATGGATCGAGCCAGCGGGCATGCAGCCTATAACAATCATAGTAGATGAGGAAGTCTTTTATTACGTCTTCATCGGCCCCTGATGTGCAACATGAAGCCTGTAGGACAGAAAGACAGAGTGCAGAAAATACGTCTGCGGTGCCTTTTCTCTCTTTAGCTGTGTATGGAGCTTTGCACATTTATAGGCAGAGTTGATGCATAATCCCTTTAGCAACATGCACAGGTAGAATTGGAACGTATCCTCCTGGCACATCCTTTCAGGGAATTTTTACAAGATGAACAAACATAAGGATGTTTTCAATTACGAACATGTAGAGACCTGGAATATAAGGGTATAGTTCGGTAGATGGGAATTCAAACAAACATCACAACCTTGGTTGGGTCACGATGGCTGTTTTTTTCCGCCATAGTGGAGAGTTTCTCTCAAAGCTTGTCATGGACAGACGGCTCACGGTATCTTGTGGCACTCAAGTGTTTACGAGTCAAACTTTTATGAATGCATCATGTTAAAACATCTTTGGTTTTCACAACATATTCATATCTTTTTAGTGTAAATCAACAGGACTCGTTGTTGTGTTCGAAGAAGCCAACCTGTCAAATGGATTTGTGTGACTGGACTCTCGCTGAGTGGAAAAGACAAGTATGAACCTCCAGAGTTTGCTGCCTCGGTTGCTCTCGAGTCTGCGTTGGGAGTTAACCTGATAATGTAGTATCCGTTTATTGATCAGTGATTTATGCTGCTAACAGCGCAGCATGCTCCCAGGCCCTGGACAATCTGCACACAACACCTTGCCAGAGAAATCCAATTAAATGTTTTAACAACTCTGATATTTTCCACTTTGATTCGGTTTCTAACCCTTAAGATTTCCATCCCATCAAACCAAAGTTTGATTATTTTCATGGCTGGTATTTTGTGGTCATTAAAGAATGATTCATTAGTTACCTTTCTTTATAGTGGTCTGTATTGTCTATACAGTAGTCTATATTGTCTATAGATAAGTCCATTGTCTATATAGTAGTATATTGTCTTTTGTAGTCTGCATTGTCTGTATAGCAGTCTGGGTTGTCCATGTAGTAGTCTATATTGTCTATAGATAAGTATATTGTCTATAGTTTTCAGCACTGTCTGTATAGTAGTCTGTGTTGTCTATAGATAAGTATATTGTCTATAGTTGTCTGCGTAGTCTGTATTGACTACTATGTAGACCCTATAAAGTAGTCTGTATTGACTATTACTCCATATTGTCTATAGATCAGTCTGTATTGTCTATATAGTAATCTGTATAGTACTCTGTATTGTAAATACAGTAGTCTATGTAGTCTATATTGTCTATAGTACAGACTAAACAGACTACTATTTAGACCCTATATAGTAGTCTGTATTGACTATTAGTCAGTATTGTCTATAGAGTGGGCTGTATAGTACTCTGAATTTAGTAGTCTATATTGTCTACATAGTAGTCTGTATAGTCTGTATTGTCTATAAAAGCAGTCTGTGTTGACTATCAGTCTGTATTGTCTATAGATCACCCTGTATTGTGTGTACAGTAGTCTATATTGGCTGTAGAGCAGATTCCAGCTTGCGTCATGATTTTCATGGGGATTCATCTGCTGCCTTCCAAATGCAGTCATCAGCGCTGCCTGGCCTCATGGTACGTTGAATGTAAATGATGCCGACGGCTGCGGTGTCACACAAAGACTTTACATTAGAGAGGCATTGGTATTGGATCAGAACCAACTGACACCAAGTTTAGGGGTATTGCAATCTGTATCTGTCGAGAAAAGGTCTGACGGGGGCCTCCTAACTTCAGGCTCAGGCCTTGAGCCGCCATTCGCTCAGCTGGAGATGCTCATTGCTGAGCAGAAGGGGACTTTGGCTCAACTAAGTATGTCCCAGGTGTCAGCGTAACTATGTTGAGCAGGCTGTTGCTGAAAAATGGCACGTATAATAACCTTTAAATATACTTCCCGGGTAGATAAAGGTTAAAAGAACTGTGAAGCTAGCAGCTGCTGGCCAATGGATCTTGAACATGTCCAACGTGCCCGAAGCTAATAGAACAAGCGCTTAGAAATCCCCAGACTGTGAAATTACCATCAGTGAATGTGGCTTAAGCGATTCAATTCTGTCATCTTCACTCAGTCAAGAAAAAGCACATCTGCTTTCTGCAATATTACTGACTCGCATTACTCCCATTTTGGAAGCCTGTTCCTCCAACTCCAGATTTCAGTACATTGTCAAACTTTTTATAACATGCCAGGAATCCAGGAAGCACAATAGCTATATTTATATTATTTGAAGAGAACCCTGCAGATTGCATTAATATTTTTTTTTTAAACCAAAAACGCTATTCCTTGTTGTGAATTTAAATACTACAGAAGCTTGGTGTTCAAAAAGTAATTTCCCTAAAATGCAGGAAAACCACCCTTTTTTGACAGTTAAGTTTATGCTTTCCATCATTATAAAACATCTGGAAAATAGATTTTTATATTATTTTTAGGCCTTTATGGTTTACTTCCATGTTAGCTACCTAGCATTCTTCTACCTCCCTGCATTTTGTAGGCAAATATTACTTTGTGACCGTTACAACCACCCTTAATTTGAGACTATTTCATCCAAATTTAGTGCAAATTTTAACCAAACGTCAAGGAAATTGACAAAATACATTTTTAATGAATGACTTTTAAAATGTAGTGTTTTCACTTATTGGAGGAGCAAATAAAATCAGGTGGATGGAAACTTACTGTCTATTGTGACATCTAAAATATGAAGCACGGTAGAGAAAAAGAAAAATCATTGTGGGTTCCTTTCCATTAAACGATGCCAAATATGACAATCGACCGTACAGATGAGCAGCGACCTTACATTTCACGAGAGAGGATGCAATGATTTATTTTCCAATCAGTGGCATATACCACAAAACTGAAGCAGCTGAAACAGAGGAATTCACATCTGTGTTTATCCAATGACGGCATGCAGGATGTCAAGAGAGGGTCGAGAGGATGCAGGTTGTCGTTCCCTTTAATCAAGCACTCAATGAAAATGTCACTAATTAGATTCTCGCTCTCTGGCAGAAGTCGTACCAATCAGTGAGAGCAACTTGTTTGTCTTAGTTTGAAAAAGGAAAAAGCCGCATGCGGCACATTTTAATAAATTAGCCTTGGGTTTATATTCAAAACGTAGATCCTACTTTAAATGCAACGCCAATTACAGAACTCATTACAGCTCGGCAGCAGGTGCGGTTCAGTTTCCCTTCTTCTTTAATCACAGTTTAACAGGTAAAGACACTGGAGGGTCACGACCTGCAAGGAGCACCTTTGGGTATAATGAGGTCATTTCTGTTCGCTAGCCAAAAGAGCCTGATCTCTGGCACACGGGGGATGATACATTAGTTTGCCACGGCTGCACCATGCTTGACATCTTTAAAATAGATGTCTGTAGCTCGCAGCCTGGAATGAAATTAACTAAAACCAGAGACCCTGCAGGCTGAGTGTCACCTCAACTCACCCACAGCCGGGAAAGAACTGAGAGAGACGTGGGCTGCAGCTCATTGTATCTCTGACAACCACAATCTGCACCGCAACGACTCTACATTCATTTTAATGGTGTTTAAATCATGCTCACGATTGAAGGCTGAAACTTATTACTGACGTTATCGTTCGCAGCCAATCCATTAATGGTTTCCTTGTTAATGAGAATATGCAGAGAGAGAGAGAGTTTGTATTGGTTAAGGCGGTTAAATTATGTGTATTTGATTTAACGTGGAAAAATGTGTAATGATCCTGTTTTTGAGTGGTTTATTAAACTTCTAATTTTAGATTATGCAGTTGTATTTTCTGAAACGTCGGTATGTTTAGGGTCCGCCGTGATTCGTGCGTTGCCAAACACTGCAGTCGGATTTGGCTCCACCCATACTCCATCATGTATGAAAAGGGTGAAGGGAAAAAAAACAACCCGCGACAACTTCACATTGCTTGTTTTTACCAATAGTTCATAAAGCAGCAAATCCACTCATGAATATGACGGCACCGCAATACTATGCGATTGTGTAGAGACAATGGAGCTCACATAGACATGGTAGGTTGTTTCTGTTCTCTATACTGTGATTCGAAATTGTCAAACAGCTAATAAAGGAAGAAAAAAAAATATTTATCTATATATGGATTATAATGGATTGTCTTGGAAACAAGAGACACTTTTTCCCCAATGTGACACATTCTCAGATTGTATAATAAATGTCTCCTTAAAATAGATCATTGACTGCAGTGCAGAGGAACAAGAAACAATTCCACCTTTAATTCTTGGAAAAAATTAACCATTACTGTCAGAGGGAAACATCTGTTTATTTCAGCATAGAAAGTTATTCTTTTCTTATTAGGTATCTTGTAATAATCTCAAAGGACACGAGTGAAACTGTTCAGAGTACTCTGGGTGTTGAAACTGTTTCCTTTTTTTTTTTTTTTTTTTCCAAAGGTATTGGAAAACTACAAAGAAACAGACAATGGAGGAGGAATTTAACTTGATCACCCAAAGCCTCAAGCTGCAGCGAGAGATGATGGATTTCCCCGCGGTACAGCCGCCCTGTCCTATAACTGGAATATTAAATTAACTTCCTCACACAGGTTCCACTGGGTCTTAATATACATACGGTGTGTGTTTGTGTGTGTGAGTGTGGAAGATTTTGGCAATGAGCAGGTTCATTGGGAGTGAGCTCGGGTGGAGATCCTCTGGAGACGCTCACAATTCCTTTGAAGATACCTTCTGCTCATTCACTTTGCATCACGTATGGGGAAGTGTTTGCACTCACTCTGCATGAATCAATAGCGGAGAAAGCCTGCGATGAAGTGTAACGCTGATGTGCATGTTGATACAGCCCACCGTGAAACCATTTCAAATGGAGGTTTGAACTATGCGTGCGTGGTAGCTCTGGAATTTAAAGGACATTTCCTAAATGTACCTTTTGTTTACATGACCGAAAGCAATGCCTTTACCGTCTTTGCTAGCTCCCCGCTGTAGCCAGCTAGCGCTGCTGCTAGCTCCGCTGCTAGCTCTGCTGCTTGCTCTGCTGCTAGCTCTACACTAGCGCTGCTGCTAGCTCTGCTGCTAGCTCTGCTGCTTGCTCTGCTGCTAGCTCTCCACTAGCGCCGCTGCTAGCTCTGCGTTAGCTCCCTACTATTCACCCGACAATCACCAAAGGTAGCAGGACCAGCCTCAGCTCGATGCCCGACTCGGGCAGCGGGGAGCTAGCAGCAGCGCTAGCTAGCTACAGCGAGGACACCCACCGAAGGTAGGAGCGGCTTGTAACCCGACTTTTACCGTAATAATAATTTTCTTTCGTTGATATGTTTATTTATGCTTCATGCTCATTTATTCTTGAAAAAAAATATTTTCAGTTGCTACTGCATGAAATATCATCACCCAAGTGAATCTGGCGTCCTGCAGAAACACGTGTGTGGCGCCGTTTGCCTGTTATTGCCGTGTTTTTTTAATATCCTTAACATAGCTGCTGTTGATAATTACGTCACTGGCACACACGTGACGGACAGCTGTGCTGCGTTGCCTGGCAACAAAAGGATGCAGATCAACGATGGCAGATCATGAATCAGTGTGAGCCAAGAGGCATCATGGTGAGCCTCACTTTCCAGACATCCTGCGTGACTGCCAGTGAAAAGGTTAAATTGCTGATGCGTGGATTCATTTTGTATTAATTGAAGCTCTTCCACCCATTTTGAACAATGCATATGAAAAAAGGGAAATATGATCCAACTCTAACAAGTTTCAAGGCTCTGCATATGTAATAAAATGGTGACCATTGGTTGGTTGACCGGGTTTGAGCGCTCGAGAACAGCGTTTTGGTCGTCGCCATCTTGTTTTTTCTTCTTTCTGACATATCTGTATGCCCATGACTATAAAACGGAGAATTTAATAATGGCTATTTGGCGGGCAGGTAACAATAATGGCATGCATGCCACTATAAAGTGATGAATCGCCCTCATGCAGGAGTCTCACATCGATGAAAACGCCCCATTTATATAAAAAAAATACAAATGCATGTCACACTCTCAATAAGAATTTAACAAATGATGTTTTCAGCGGCGCTCATGAGAGCCCCCCCTGTAGTTTGCACCCTGCTGACGGATAGCGAGCGCTGAGGAGTGCCTGTGCCTCTGGAGGGTCTGAGATTCACTTGTTTCAGTCTGGTTAAATCAGCGGGGTTAATAAGCACCACGGGGTGCCGCCGGAGGCCAGAGGGGAATCGATAATCTGATAGAAGGCTTTCAAGACAAAACAAGGTGTCCTCCAGCTGTGGCGCAGCCGAGCTGATTGAATCCGACGTGTTTTATTACAAGTCCTGGCATGCCGCTCTGTGGTTTACCGCCAATTAAGGCCACCGGCCCTCTTACCCTCTCCCCTCGACAAGATGAACACTCTATCTGTACACACTGATTAACGCTGTGACCTGCATCTAAATGCAGTAGCACGGTCCCTGCAGGCCGCAGACACCAGCGATCATTAGCTCCGTTATCGTCTGTCATTATATCGGACTCCAGGGCAATCCCCACTGCTGGGGTTTTCCAAACCTTTGTAGATTGTTTGTGACGTCAATCACCCGGCTGTCTCAGACAGCAGAAGTTCTTCTACAAATATAAAATCCACAGCCACTCGGAGAGACATATACATGCAATGCCAATTATCTGAAGGAAAGTGCATAATAACAGTTATTCATTTCAACCATAGCACGAACTTCGTTGTGATTTCAGTACTTTTTCACGCCTGCTTTTTAATTAAATTCCCGGCTGTCCTCTGCTGTGTGCCAAACTATCAGTCAAACAAAAAAACAAACTGTTTCTATTAAAACACCTCGGAATATAGTTTTGGTTTTGCTGGTAAAGAATGTCAAAATGAACATCCTACAAATGACTGGAGATGAAAGCTCAAAGGGAATGAAATTGTCAGTTTCCTCACATTTACATTTTTAGATATTCATAATTTTTCAGCACAAAGGTACAGTAGAGGTAGACTGGAGAGAACGTCTGAGGGAGCCGTCACGTTTCTTTGAATGCTGTGCTTTTGGAAAGTAGAGCTCAGGAAATGTTGACTTCTGCTTAAATTGTCGCTACTACGAAGAAGAGAAACCTCTTCCGTACACCTATAAATATATATATATATATATAAAATAATAGCTTTACATATTCATCTGTGCCATATGATGCATTCTAAGGCATCTTTTCTTTCCTAAACACGCCCTTTCTCATGCTTCAATTCATGCTTTCAATATTAAAATTCTCAAACTAAATACTTGAGTGCATTATTAATGCCATACACATCATGCTCTAGTCGCTATTGGAAAACAAATGAAATATTGACAGGAAGTATTTTACTGTTCTCCAACATTTTTTGATTTTTTTGTAAATAGCATTCAATTATTTCAGAAACCGAAAAGGAATAACAGTTTTCTGTTTTACATGTTTTAACATGTGCGTGCTAAAAGTAGGGAGTGAAATGATTGAGGAGTGAAGAGGAGGAAAGATGCTTTGAGATGTTCCCACTGGGAGAGAAAAATGAAGTCAGCTGACTATCTTCAATGTCAAGTTTAGTGTCAACTTTTAGTGACTTGATGTGTGTTCATACACTCAAAACACACTATTGATGAATGAATAAATACATGAACATGTTCTCCATCCATTCCTGCTGCTAACTTTCAAAATAAAACAGGAGACTACTTTTTTGTGAGTAAAAGTGTCATAATATCAGCTCCTTAACCACCAAATTCGAATTGAGTGCAACTACACCTTTGTACCAAATTTGAAGAAATGTGCACAAGGCATTCGTGAGGTCACAATGACCTTGACCGATGATGTACAACATCTCAGCAGTTCATCCTTGAGTACAGGTGAACGTTTGTGCCACATTTTAAAAACCCTTCTTGCCAAGGTCGGCGCCGGCATGAAGGCACAAAGCAGTTATCAATTAGTTGTGAATCCTCGGGATAAAAGAAAGAAGGGTGACCTTCTGGTTAGTAGGTGCATACATCTCTAGAGTACCACTATGTATCGTGAGCCAACATTAGCTATGACGCTGAAGCGTTACAGTTCAGCAAGTTAGCTCGCTAAGTGCGGTGTCAAGGTAAACGTGAGGTCTCAGGTGAAAAATAAAAATGCATTACAATTGTCAGCATTGCATTAGGAACAGACGACACTTGAATGTTACTGACATTTGTGTGTGATGGTGATGGATTATGGGACAGGCCTCTGTTGCTGCCTTCATCTCATTGCTTGAAAAGTAATCTTTAAATGATTACTGCTAATTTGATACCAACAATTCCTCCATGCTTTCCATGCTATTGGACAGATGGACTCACAGATGTATCCACCTAAAACCCACAGAGTGTGTGTGTGTGTGTGTGTGTGTGTGTGTTTCTGAAACAAGACATAAAGTGATACAGATGACAAACTGAGAAGAAATCAGTTAATGTCAGATGGCAGTCTGCCTACCAGCTCATTCCACATTCACACTCAAAGAATCCAGGAGGGAAACTGTGTGTTTGCTGTCTGTCCGCCTGCTTCCTTCCCCTTAGCCCTCTGGGAATTTCACCACAGTGTTTCACTATTGCAGCATAAGAGAGCCTCGTGTCATGTGTTGGTCAATAGTCAGAAACCCACAAGTAAACCAGTGCTGCACCGATTTCACCAACCCGGCCTAATTCCCGACCTGTCAAATATCGACCCTGTTTCATTGCCCCTTTTGCTACGTTCACATCAAAAGCGTTGCTAATTTGACGCTGTTGTGGGACTATATTATTAATAACAAATATAAACCCAGAAATGACGGAGTTTGATGTTACGACGTTTGTAGAATTTACTCAACAAGTTGCAACATTTCCGTGGTGGATGGCGGACGCGGTAACTTTTTTTTAACGGAGATAAGCCACGCCCACTTTTAGGCACGAGTAACATTCGCAATGCGTTTGGTGTGAACGTAGCGTTACTGTCTGATATGGATAAATGCTCCTTCAAATAACTCCAATGTAAACCCACCTGTGTCATTATTTGGTTGTCAGGGCACCTGATGAAGTATGAAAGACGAGTGGGAGGAGAAGCGTATGCATCAAACAAACACAGGACTCCACTGCAATAACACTACAATAAATCACTTACGGCCAAATCAATCACTCAACCATAACACTGTCACACTGTTGTTTGTTGGTTTGGCTACATCTTTGCATCACTGCTTTGTTAGTTCTTTTTTTTTTTTTTTAAATTGTATTGCTTGTATTTAATTGTATTGATTGTGTAAAAAAAACTCTTGCAGGATTACCAACCAACCAACCAATAAATGTTGATACTTTCATAGTCATGTGACTGGTTTGTCATTTGAGTCGTTGTGGAAACTGAAATGTCCAAAACTGGTGAGTTACTGACAGCGTCATAGTTTGACGCTTACTTGGACCAAGCAAATTAAATTATGTGACGACCAGCGTTTGTGCCCCAAAGTGGTGTTGAGTTATTTTTAAGTTATGGCTGCGTAGAAGGATCCAACTGAGGAAGTATGATGTAGTCGCTCACCTCTGGTGCGTAAGTTTTAATTGGACCCAATAATTGGGTGTGGGCTGATGTTAGAATGAAGCAAAATAAAACAAATCCCAACTATGTACTGTATGTGTGTACAGATAAACTGCACATTTTGAGTGAGGTCTAATTGGGCTTAGGCTGAAAGTAAAAGGCTGACTGTGAGAAAACCCTGAATCCAAAACACTGTGGACGGTTTATATGTCCCATAAGAACAAATCAACCAGCGAGCTCATCCACCTGCCCTGCTCTGCTCTATCCCTTAATGAAGACTCTGACATTTTGTAAATGAGTAAAAATCTTTTTCAATGCTCCGTTTAGCCGGCCAGTCCGAATTTAGGGTTAACAAATGTCACGCTCTTTAAAACTGCCAAATTCAGATTCTCGCCGAAAGGGTTGTGAACGAGGACTCGTGTGGAGAGCTGAGCGGGGCGGCGGGCAGAGGGCTCAATACGTCTCATTTGGCTTCTTCTACTTGATTAATGTGCTCCTTCTTTTCAAATTGGGTATTCACCAAGAATTCTGATGAGACAATCATATTTCCACTGTAACATTATTCCTGCAGCACAATGAATGAATGCACTTTTCACAGGGCCCATTGTTTTAATGATGGATTGCACTCTGCATCTTTGGGAAAATTGAATACATTAGAGATGGAGTTTGAACAAGATCATGGAAGTTTCGCAAGCTCTGCTCGTCCACAAATATGCAAGAAAGTTGAAGGCGTAAAGCTGGCGTCAAAAAACATCTTTAAGCCAAGGACAGGTGCCACGCCACTGACGGTAGAAGGACTTTTCCAGGATTTTGTGATATTGCATTCCAGCTGCCGTGCAAGGTAACGTGTACTGAGCCTGCTCTGTCATTTTAAATATGAAGCACATGTACAATGATGCATGCAGAGCACAAAGGCTAGCATCTTTTAGTCCATTGTATATTTTCAAAGGGCGTGAAACAAGTCGGTCTGTATCTTAAATCAATATTTTGCTATAATCATTTGCTATAATTCGTCCATTTAGTATGTAGGGTTAATGGCGAGCTATCAGCATTCAGTATCTGTGTTTGCAAGGACACGCATCCAAACATGAATGAAGGCTCTTTTATGTCCACAAAGAGAAAAGTAATAGCACTCTGAGATGCAACATCTTATTTGCTTAATCTAGCAATTTACAAGTAAAAAGAACGTTGTTTTATTTGTTTTTTTTTGTTATCAGTACGGCCAGCTGTGTCCCTGCTGTGAAACACTGAGCAGGAGGAAAGGCTTCAGCTGGTGATTTCACTGATAAGCACACCTTTAATCACAGAGGGAGGATTGATTAGGGGCATCACCTGTGTTGGGATTGGTTTGAATGCAACCATCAGCTCTCCGTGGGCTTCACTAAAAAGAGATCGCTTCGACACAGCTTGCGGAGGAGCTGCTTTCCTTCATTCACGTCCAAGTCCATTAGGACCGAACTGAATCACGTTTACGAACCGATGAACCGGCTGTCAGGCCAACACATACTGTGAAGGAAACATTTTTCTTTGGTTCTCTTCTGCACTCATCGGATTTTAAGTGAAACGACGTGAGTGTAAATGGACACAGTTTACAATGCTGGGATGTTTTCGTACACATCACAGACACCTGCAAATAGCAGGCAGTCAGTAACAATGCTTATTGTAGTTACAGGGATATGAATAACCCCATGTTTTCAGTTATCCAGTCACAGAGGGCACAGCTAAATATTACCATAATTTTCTTGCGTGGCACCCTGCATGGTTTTCTGCTGCATCTCACCCACTTCAACGTTTATGTTTCTGCTTTGATGTTTTGCTACGCTTTTTCTGCTTTCATTCAATGCAGTGTTCTCAAATCTGCTATCAGCTCGTCAGGATGTATTGCTTCTTGTTGTCACGTCCAGAGTTGCCCACATATTTGACCACAAGCAACTGTGTCCAGTGTAGACTGTACATAAGAAGATGTTACTGGTAACTTTCATCTGCTGAAAACATATTGTGAAAATAGACAAAAACACAGACAACTCCGAGACCGGGCAACATACCGTAAAAGTCGAGTTACAAGCCACTACTAGCGTCGGTGGTTGTCCCCGCTAGCCTTCCCGCTGTAGCCAGCTACCGCTGCTGCTAGCTCCTCGCTAATCCTGCTGCTAGCTCTTCGCTAGCTCTTCTCTATCGTTCCGCTACCTTTCTGCTAGCTCCCCGACAACCACCAAAGGTAGCGAAACTAGCCCCGGCGGGCAGCAGTAGCAGCAGTAGCAGCGAGGAGCTAGCAGCAGTGCTAGCTTGCTACACCGAGGGTAGGAGCGGCTTGTAACCCGACTTTTACGGTATATCTGACTCCAAATGTTAAAATAATTTACTAACTGAACAGCGGTATTAAAGAAGACAAGCGACTAAGACCGTGAACGCATATTTACGATCATTTTCAGAGATAATAAATCAAGTGGAAATGTTCTCATAGACTTCTATACGATCAGACTTCTTTTTGCAATCACAGGGGTCGCCCCCTGCCGGCCATTATAAATGATGCTTCCACATTGGCTTCACTTTGCTTGAACTGGAGGTTGCCGCCTGTTTTCCCCCATTTGTTACTGTCACTTCAAACAAAAACTGCAACTCTAGTGCCAGAAAATAGCTTCATTAAGAATTCTGCATTGAGAGGCATCAGCTTTGTGCCACTTAAGTGAACCTCAGCAGCTTTAAAAGGGAGCGACTGAGTAAATCAATCAGCAGACAAGCCTTTCCGCCTTAATGTTGAGCTGACAATTTGATTAATTAAATTCAGATTCCAATTGCTTTATGACTGATAAGTCTAGTTTTGCAGCCGCAGCTGAATAGACCCTTTGATGCAGGTTGAATTTCAAACTCGCGTGTGGTACATTTCGTACATCACCACGTAGTCACGTACGGTGCTTGTGTGTTGATATATTCATGCCCAATTAAATTTCTCCATCCATTAATCTTTTTTTTTTCAATTAAGCAAAGTTAATTGATCAAAGTTTATTTAAAGTTCCCTGTGCACCTGGGGGAAAAATGGTGTTAAATAGCTCCTGGTTTTTGAATCAGAGCGAATAGATGTTGAGAGTGGAACTAGTTTTAATTCCCCATCCGCTCAGTAAAAGCTTGTGGAATTAGGCCGGCCGGTGGAAAGGGTGAAAACAATAACAACACGAGACATGAAGAAGCATCTCTCACAATAATGACACCTCGCAGGGAACATCTGCGATATCTGAAGGATACGTATGAAATATATGATCTGTTTGAAATATATGATCTGTTTGGACTCAACCAGGAAGGGTATATAAGAAAGATGTTACTTTCATTCATATATATATATATATATATATATATATATATATATATATATATATATATATATATATATATATATGTATATATATATATATATATATATATATATATATATATATGTATATATATATATATATATGGAGAGAGAGAGAGAGAGAGAATTAAACTAAGCCAGAAACTCATTGCAATTTTGGGCTTCGGCTTAATTGTGTTTTCTTGTATATTTGAATAGTCTATAGATTGCTACTGATTGCTACTGATTTCCTAGATTTCATACATTTTGTCTATATTCTAACTAAGAAATGTGATGCCAACCAAACATTTTTAACAATTGGAATGACACAATCTGGTTGAAAGGCCTGTGAAACCTACTTTACTCTGTCCTTGAATAAGTCTCTTTACTTCAAAGCAACCTATATGGCTTTACTTAATAGAAAAAAAACTGCCATATTTCACAGCATTTTTATAGGCACTAATAAAGCGAGTCCCCTCTTTGCTCCGCGACCTTCGGTCCGGACGCTCGCGGTCGTCTCTGGACACGGCGGCCATCTGTCATCCAGCCTGTGATCTGTGATGATGTTTGAGTGGGGAGGTGTGTTGATGTAATGAGCCGGAGACGCTGTGACGGAGGAGAAGCCGCGTGCAACAGGTCACCTCGTGGTGACCTTCACGGACCAAAAACCCCAAAACGACAAGTCTGGTGATAAGTCTGGGTCTTC